>NC_136856.1:6807556-7288905 GCF_951799975.1 Gobius niger
CATGCACATGTTATTTATGTGCTATACAAAATAAAGTTGACATTTAGCATCTGTCTTGAATTGACAAATGACCCCCTTTATGTCCATCTGTCTATTAATGTGCAATAAGACAATATTTTTAGTTAATTGTGTGCCAGATAGTTGGAACGATGTATATATTGATACTATGTTTTATCCTAGTAAATGTTTTTTCATACGTCATCTGTGCTGGATTGTTTTCGACTTGAAGATGTTTTACTTCTCACCCCTGGCTGGAGTTACAGCCTACTATGCAATTCTAGTCATTGTCAGTGCCTACACTTAAAGGGACTAGATGGAAGTTGTCATTTTTTACTCGCCACTGCTACCTCAGGTCTTTAGCGTAACTGCAGTTTCTATATTAAGCTTGTGAATGATGATATTTTGAGTGACAGTGCGGGCTTTTAGCAGCAGTTGTGGTGAATAGGTCTGGGCTCTTTTTACACATAGAGACATACAGGACATTGCTGGAGTAAGTAAGGGGTAGAAAATACACAATAATTACATTTTTAAATTCCATCTAGTCCCTTTAAAAGACTGATGAAGTGGCCTATATTGTTTTGTGGGGATGAGCCACGGCTATGTAACAGCCCAGTACAGATGATGCTTTCAAAATGTTTTACATGATGGAAAACTCCGGTGAGAGTGTTTTGTATATGGTTTCATCTTTCAGAAATTGCTGCTTGGTTGGCTGAACACGGACCCCTCTCTGTCGCTCTGAACGCTTTTGCGATGCAGGTGAGTTCTCCCACTACAGCGAGCGGAACCACAAGCTTTAACAAATTAGGAACTCATTGTTTTCTTTACTTACTCCAACGTGTGTAGTTTTACCGAAAGGGAGTGTCACACCCTCTCAAAATCTTCTGTAACCCCTGGATGATTGACCACGCAGTGCTGCTGGTCGGATATGGAGCCCGTAAGTCACTTTGTTCATGGAAAAGTACTTGTAAGGTATTTTAAAACTATTTACTTGATGTTTGGCTTTTCGCAGGTAAAGGCGTGCCATTCTGGGCCATCAAGAACAGCTGGGGAGAGGATTATGGGGAGCAGGTAACAATATGTCTATGCTTATTATGCATTGTGTGTTTACTGCTTCACTCAAGTCTTTACTTATTTAAAATGAACAAACACCATATCAATTTATTTTACTAAATAAGTATGAACGATGGTACGTTTTCTGCTCTATATTATATAATGATAATATTATATATGATCATATTTAGGCTTGGATTTGTTGTTTCAATTAACTCCCACCTGAACGGATCCGATTTTCTCCAGTTTGGCTTTACCCTAATCAAAAAGCTTCTTGAGAAAAAAGCACCAAAACTGCCGCAAAAAATGAGAAGAAAACAAGGATGTAGACGCGACAAAAAAGTGACAAAAACTCAACAAAAATTTGACAAAAACTCAACAAAAATGTGACAAAAATTCAACAAGAAATGACAAAAACTCAACAAAAAATTCAACAAAAATGTGACCAAAATTCAACAAAAATGTGACCAAAATTCAACAAAAATGTGACAAAAAATCAATAAAAATGTGACAAAAATTCAACAAAAATGTGACAAAAAATGTGACAAAAATTCAACAAGAAATGACAAAAACTCAACAAAAATGTGACAAAAATTCAACAAGAAATGACAAAAACTCAACAAAAAATTCAACAAAAATGTGACAAAAAATCAATAAAAATGTGACAAAAATTCAACAAAAATGTGACAAAAAATCAACAAAAATGTGACAAAAATTCAACAAAAATGTGACAAAAATTCAACAAAAATGTGACAAAAACTCAACAAAAATGTGACAAAAATTCAACAAAAATGTGACAAAAACTCAACAAAAATGTGACAAAAAATCAATAAAAATGTGACAAAAATTCAACAAAAATGTGACAAAAAATCTATAAAAATGTGACAAAAAATCAACAAAAATGTGACAAAAAATCAACAAAAATGTGACAAAAATTCAACAAAATGTGACAAAAATTCAACAAAAATGTGACCAAAATAAAAAAGTAAAACATAAAAAAGGTGACACAACACAGCAACAACGCGAGGAAAAAGATCAGCTTTGTGGGTCTTAGCTTTCAAATGAGGTGTTACACAGACCTATAGCCAAAGAGGACAGAATGCATTTGGTTCACGCGGGTGGTAGGAGGTTAATTTACATAAGATACTGTATGTGTCTTGTAGTCTCATACTTCAATATTCATGGTCTTAAAAATAGGAACCATAGAAAAATCTTTTAGTAGGCTGTTTTTTCTCATTCCTCCACATTTACATTGATTACGCCACTCGAGAGAATAATATATGGCAGCTCTGTCTCCTCCTACAGAGCATGTTCCAAAAAAGGACAAAAAGGCGGGAAACTCCTTCACAGTTGATCAAAGCCAAAAGCTAAAAATATACATGAATAAAACAAAAAACATTGTGGTTAAAAACATATGATACCTTATCGTATTTTTAGAAACAATAAAAGTTTTGGAGCCAGGCTTTAAAATTGTTTATGAGATAGACCTTTGGGAGTCGCCCCTGGCCACTAGAGGGCAGTATTGCAGCAATGTATCTTCGCCAATGGCAGGAGCCCTTGTTTTTGTGTTTTAACCTCTACCCCCGCCTTAGACGAGTGCAGTTTTTCCAGTTCGGCTTTACCCAAATCTAAAAGTTTCCCGACTGGAGAGCAACAGTGTAAAGCCTCATCGCGTTTTGGTCACATTTTTGGAGCTTTCTTTTTTTGTTTGTTGGTGTTACATCGTTCTGTGGTCGCCTTTTTTGTCGCTCTTTTGCCACTTTTTTGTTGTGTTATTGTAGCTTTTCTGGCACGTTTTTGTCACTCTTTTGTTGCTTTTTTGCTCGTTTCCGTTGTTATATTGACACTTTGTTCAAGAAGCTTTTATATTTAGGTAATGCCAAACTGTAGAAAATGTGCTCAGTTCATGCGGGGCTTAAGCAGTGTTGTTTTTATGCTTAGGATGAAGTAAAATGGACAAAAATTCAACAAAAATGTGACAAAAAATCTGCAAAAATGTGACAAAAATTCAACAAAAATGTGACAAAAATGTGACAAAAAATCAACAAAAAATCAGCAAAAATGTGACAAAAAATCAACAAAAAATCAGCAAAAATGTGACAAAAAATCAACAAAAAATCTGCAAAAATGTGACAAAAACTCAACCAAAAAAGTGACAAAAATGTGACCAAAATGTTTGTGTGCTCAGTTCATGTGGGGCTTAAGCAGTGTTGTTTTTATGCTTAGAATGAACTAAAATGGACTCTTAAAATGGATCCCTTTTTCACCTTTACATTATTATTCATTATGAAACAATGACAGCATATGTTTAGAGAACGCCCTCGTTGATGCTGTACTTCTCGTTGTCAGGGTTACTACTACCTGTACAGAGGGTCCAACGCCTGCGGGATCAACAAGATGGCTTCCTCAGCTGTGGTGAACTGAACCAGCTCACATCTCACAGTTACTCTCATCAAACTGTGTTCGAAATGCACCAAGACACCAGCACCTTCAATGTCAAAGCTACTGATTCTCCAAGAACATACTTTACCTCCATACCTCATGTCTCCCGTCAGTGTTATCAGCAATACCAAGCCTGTAGACATTTAATCACAAATTAAAAGGACAAAGATGCATTTTTTCTAGGAGCTTAACTCATTATTGATGCTGTTTGTATGCAATGTTTTATCCCTTCGTCTTACCGTGTCATAAGGCCGAGGATACTTTACTTTTTAGCCAAGGCATGTGTTACTTGTTCTCCAAGGACTATTGAAAGGCACATACAATTTAATTTATGCTTTCATGAAATTGGCCAAACTCTGGCACAACTCTAAATGAAGGGTGAATAAAAAAGGTTGCACAAAGTCTCTGTGGTATTTTTTTATAAAACAATCAAGGTCACGAGAGATACTTTTAGAAGAAAAAAATACAGCTTTTACAACACATTCAACTTGTGTTTGAGTGTAGCACAGTTTCTAACACAGACCTGACCTTAAATCTAAAATACTCACTGAATACAACATTTCTAAGCAATTATTAGTGGCAGTTTGTGGTTAATGAGGTGTTGACGGAGTAAAGTGTAGATTAGGATGTTCCTTTAACCTCTTAACCCCCGCCTGAACCGAGAGGATCTTTTTCCTCACGTCATCAGATATTTTTTCCATCATTTGGGTATTCAGCTCATTTTTGTAACTTTTTTGTCATTTTTTTCCCACATTTTTGTCATTTTTTGTCACTTTTTTGTTACATTTTTGTCACATTTTTGTCTTTTTCACATTTTTGTCATTTTATTTTACTTTTTTGTCACTTTTTTGTATTTTTTTTGTCAAATTTTTATCATTTTTTGTAATTTTTTTGTCATTTCTTTGTCAATTTTTTGTCAATTTCTTGTGACATTTTTGCCACTTTTTCATACATTTTTCTCACTTTTTTGTCACATTTCCATCATTGTTTTCATCTCAGTTTTGTTGCTATTTTCACAGCTTTTTTCCAGAAGCTTTTGGATTGGGGTAAAGCCAAACTGGAGAAAATGTGCTTGGTTCAGGTGGGAGTTAAGGGGTTGATTGTTAAAATACTGACGTCTTTACCTGGTTCATGGTCCTGTCCAAATAAGACAAAAACTGACGTGAAGTATTCTCATTAACATTAACATGAATTGAATTAAAGGAACACTGCGCGACATTTTGGACTATACTGTTGCCATCAGGACAAAACATGCTCGACTCGACACAGAAAATGCTGTTACTGCAGTGGGGAATCAAAGCATGGATTTGGATGAGGACCTGTTTGAATCTCGAATTCTGCTGACTTTAGTTCGACGTTTCCATGGAGACGAGCTGGAGACGCACCCCCTCCCGGTAAAGTTACAGTCATGTCTTAGCAGAGCCGAGCCGCTCACAGCAAAGGCACAATAAATGCTTAGATTTCAATTTTAGTCACTGGGTAAAATTCTACGCTGTGTGGCTTAAACTAAAGTCAGTCCCATAATTAAACTAAATTTAAAATGTGCACAATTTTGTCGGGCATTTTCTCCAGTTCAGCCTCCAGGCCAGTGCCTCATTTGAAAGCTAAGACCTACAAAACTGATCTAATCGGATCTTTTTCCTTGTGTTGTTGCCTCATTGTTGTCACTTTTTTTTCCACTTTCTTCTTCATCTCATTAAAAAAAAAAAACGTTTTCATTACAATTTTTCCCCTTTTTGTTGAGTTTTTATTACTTTTTTGCTGCACTTTCATCTCTTTTTTTTGTTACTTTCCTTTGCTCGTTTTCTATTCGCTATTTTGACGCTTTGTTCAAGAAGCTTTTAGATTTGGGTAAAGCCAAACTAGAGAAAATGTGCTCGGTTCAGGTGAGGGTTAAGAGATTAAAATAGTTATAGGTCTTTCTTCTTCAAAAGAGTGGAATCTATCCACTCTGAGATTAATAAATTAATCTTATTCCGATTTTAGCACACAATTTTTTTTATTTTTTTTTATTTGACATCAGTGCAAATTTAGACAATTTACCACAATATGCTCATTTTCAATCAAATTCATCTTACACATAGATGTAACATGTTCATGTTCAAATAAACAATCTATAAGACAAAACAACAACAAAAAACACAGGGGTCTGTGCTAATTTACAATAAGATTGTATTTTTCAAGAAGAGTGATGGATTTAATTAGTTTTATATTATTTACATTCATTTTCTCAATGGAGGCCAAATACATTTTTAAATCAGATTCTTTAAAGTGGAACCATGAGGGTATTTTTTCACACCATTTCATTTTGTGGATATAATATTTTGCTAGTATTATAATTAAGTTTATTATAAATGTTTCATCTGAAGTGAAGGTGGTATTATCAAAGGTCAGTAAAATATGATTTTTTGTCAATGTAATACTCTTACTAAATATTCTTGTGAGGTAGTTCTGTACATCAGACCAAAAAGTGCAGACAAAAGGACATTCCACAAATAAATGTTCAATACTTTCACCATCACCTTGACAAAAGGAGCAATTGTTACTGACATCTTTTAAAAAACGGGAGATATAATCTTTTACCGGGTAATATCTATGTTTTAGCACACAAGTACTGTTGCAAAAATGTTTCCAGAAACCGTTTGAGTTCTTGAACGCAGCTCAGAACTCAATTTCCCACAATGACGGAAAGAGAGCCAACCTGTCTGCATAAATAAAAGTCTTTCAAAACACCAATCAACTAATTACGTATTTCAAAGCAAGCTCGCGCATGGAATATGAAAGTTTACAATGATTCGAGCTCATAAATGTTCATATTTGCCATGATTTAATCGCTTTAGTACCAATACAAAAATGTGCCGCTTTTATTTTGAAGGTGACTCGCCGGTGCTCGTGACTCCGCTGCGCCGACCACACGAGGGTTCACTGTAGCAGCAAACTGCAGGACGCGTTTCTTGTTTAATTCTTCATCTAAATCTTCAAACTGGATTCATTATTAACTCATCACATTGGCAATTTCAGTTTTACGAGGTATATTGGACTGTTGTGTAAAATAATCACGTTCTAAAACATGTCGGCGTAGCATGCGAGTGGCTAGCTTAATGTGTTTACAACAGGTCCCGAGCACTTGGCTGTAGAATCGGTGTTAATGTTTAGTCATCTGTACCGATTTTGTGTATTTAATGTCAATCATCTGTCCCTTTCAGTTGGAGAATACGAGTTAAACGTCACTTTTCACAATGTCCCAAGCTACAAAGCGCAAACACGTCGTCAAAGAGGTTCTTGGAGACTTCGTAACACCGACTGAAAATCAACAAATAGTCAAGGTGCGTGTGCGTTACATAAAAAACAAATCTGTATATTATTATTTTTGATATCATTGCGTGAGAGTCCTGAAAGTGCCCCGGTGTTTCTGATCTGACAGGTCATAGGAAGTCGTGGGAATAATTTGCATGAAATCGTCACTGCTGATGGGGACAACTTCCTCGTGAGCATGCCCACCAAGTTCCGCAAAAACATCTGGATCAAAAGAGGTAAGTGTTTGTAGAGCGTGTTTATATGAAGACATGGTGACATGGCAGAGTTGGAGATACAATAAACTGGACTGGTCCCACAACACCAACGCCTAAAGGAAAGTCTAAAGTCGCCTCCACCTTCTGAGGAGACTGAGCTCCTTCAGAGTGAGCAGGACTTTTTATGACTCTGTGGTGGCCTCTGCTCTCCACTACGCTGCCGTGTGCTGGGCCCCGGGCCGCACAGACTGAACAAGCTGGTCAGGAGGGCCAGCTCCGTCCTGGGCTGCCCCCTGGACTCTGTGGAGGAGGTGAGGGACAGGAGGGTGTTAGCCAAGCTCACCTCCATCATGGACAACACCTCCCACCCACTGCACGGGACTGTAGAAGAGCTGAGCAGCTCTCTCAGTGGCAGACTGAGACACCCTCAGTGCAGGACGGAGCTGGGCCTTCATCCCCACTGCTGTCAGACTGTACAATAAGACTGTGAAGTAACATGTGCAAAAACCCCTTTGCAGAACACATGCAATAATCCCTGTATTTAAATCACTGACCTGCGTCACTTTATCAGCCACTTGCACCATGATGTGAACCAGCACTGCTAAGACTTTAACATGTTTTGTTATAGTCTGTTTACTGTTAACTGTTAACTATTTATTGTTTATACTTTTGTCCCCACAAAGTCCTTGGTAGTCATTGTACATAGGATACCACAATTTTACTATAATTGTTTTTCGTTTATTTCTCTCACATTTTCTGCCTATTTGCATAACCTGAGTGTTTCTAAGAGCTGGATGCAACAAGTCAATGTCTCCATTGTGAGATCAATAAAGGCAATCTTATCTTATCTTAGTGTGTGCAACCTCGATATTAACTTGTATCTTATTCAAAGGAAAGACTGAGAAAGGGCTATGCTTTATATCTATATCCATATCCATATCCATATCCATGACTGCACCATCTAATGGTTGGGCCTCATTTATTGTGACACTTTTTTTTAATCTGTGTATAAAAACAAACAAACAATGATTTCTATTTCTTGGATTAAAAACCCGGTGTCTGTTTACAGGTGATTTTGTGATCGTGGACCCGATTGAAGAAGGAGAAAAAGTGAAAGCAGAAATCAACTTCATTCTGTACAAGGACCATATCCAGTATCTACAGAAGCAGCAGCTCTGGTACGTTATGTGTTAATGGAAAAATTAACCCACATATGCTTTAAAAGAGTGTTTGTTTTCTTCTTTTTCACTGTGTTTTTACTGAAATCCGTTTGTAATACTTCTTCCGCTTAGTCATAGTAATAGTAGCAGTAGTAGTAGTAATAAAGTAACTACTCCACAACATACAGCTGTGCTCAAAGGTTTACATCCCCCGGCAGAATTTTTGATTTTTTTGGGCCATTTTTCAGAGAATATGAAAGATGGCACAGGTTTACTCTTTTTAAATCATAATGAAAAAATAAAGTACCACAATGACCCTGATCAAAAGTTTACATACCTCAGTTCTTAATACTGTGAATATCCTCCTTTAACATCAATGACAGCTTGGATTGTTTTGTGGGAGTTGTGGATGGGCCTCTTTATTTCCTCGGATGGTAAAGCTGGCCATTCTTTTTGGCAAAAAGCCTCCAGTTCCTGTAAATTCCTGGGCGTCTTGCATGAGCTGCACATTTGAGCTCTCGCCACAGTGGCTCAATGATATTGAGGTCAGGAGACTGAGATGGTCACTCCAGAACCTTCACTTCTTTCTGCTGTAGCCGATGAGAGGTCCACATGGCCTTGTGCTTTGGGTCGTTGTCACGTTGGAACATTCAACATGACAACGATGAGAGGAACTTTTCCTCCATATTTTCTAATAACCTGCTGCATTCATCCTGAAATCAACTTTAGCTCACACTTCCCCCCAAACATCACTGACCCTGGAGCACCGTTCATCAAGGCCTTGTTGACTCGTTCAAAAGTAGCATTTATGGATGTGGCAAAAAGTCCCATTTTGGTTTCATCATTCCAAATGACTTTGTTTCAGAAATGTTGAGGCTTGTCATATTGTATGCAGATACTTTTACGTTTACGTTTGCGAAGTAATGGCCTGCAGACCAGTGTTCATTTTGACAACATATTTTATTTTAGTTTTAGTTTTAGTCTTTTGACTAAAATGTAAATTAATTTTAGTCGAGATTTAGTCAAAAAAAACTTTTCAATTTTAGTCTAGTTTTAGTCGACTAAAATTGCAAGTAAATTTAGTCGACTAAATTTAAGACTAATTTAGTGGACTTTGCATTGATAATATTGATTATAATCACATTTAATGTTGTTCCTCTGCTTCATGGAGCTGCTCCACATAAACAAAGCTCAGAGCTGATCCTTTAACAGAGAATTTACATGATCTGAGGCTCTTTCAGACGCTCAATACAAGTTTGGATGATTTTAGTCTCTCCTTTTCATTTTTATTTAGTCTGATTTTAGTCGACTAAAATATCTGGACATTTTAGTCACAGTTTTAGTTTCATGAAAAACTTTTAATTTAGTTTTAGTCCAATTTTAGTCGTCAAAAATATCACTGACTAAAATTAAGACTAAATATTTTAGTCGACGACATTAACACTGCTGTAGACCATTTTTCATCAAGTCCCTCCTTATTGTGCATCTTGAAATGGCTACACCACTTTTTTCTGGAGAGTCCTGTATTTCAGCTGAAGTTTTCTCTTGTTTTTTTCTTTTCATCCACTATTTTCCTGTCAGTTACTGACTGGTTTGGTTTCAACAGAATCACGCTTCTCCACTTCTTAATTAGAGTTTGAACACTGCTGAGTTTGAACACTCTCAGTACATTTTCAATTCTACAATAAGGCTTTGCCAGATGTGCTGTTTTTGGTGTTTCCATCAAAACCTCACTGTTCATCCTTGTGTCTCACATCAGGCCCGAGGCGTTCACTGACCAGGCCAGGGAGAAAACCTCAGTGGAGCCGAAGAAGACGGAAGAGGAGAAGGGTGACGATGAAGAAGAAGATGAAGGGGAATATAGTGACTCTGAGGACGATGAGAGCGACTTGTTTGTGAATACAAACCGCTGCAACTATCACTACAGTGAGAGTGAGGAGGACAGTGAAGGAGACGACGAAGGAGACGACGAGAGGACTGAGGACAAATCCTGATCCGAGCTGCGAGTGTCGGACTCCCAATGACTCACAGGAGCTGTAACCATTATTTTTTATTTTTTCATTTTGTTGTTTGGGGGGAGAAATAAACTGGAATGTTTAAGCATTATCAGAGAACACTTAAATTTAATGTGGACCAAAATAAAAATCGCAAAGTAAATCTTTAAATATTTCTTTTTTTGCTGGACTGGTTTAAAGGAATAGGCCACTGTTTTTACATACTGAGATGTATTCTTACCTTAGCTTTGACGAGTTCTTTAGGACCTGTCTGATCTTCCCCCGTGCCTTCAGTCACGTAAACACAGCGCAGACGGCGTTAGCATTTAGCCTCTCCCTCTCTCCTCTATAGCTCCAAAACAGGTCAAGATAGAAGCTACCAAGCTCTTCCACGTTTTCCCTATTTAAATATGGTTACGTGAAGTGTTCCACTACAAAGTATAATTACACAAAATTAAACAATGTGGATTTTCTAGGTGGATAAAAGGGGGAACTATATTGTAAGGGGTAATAATACCAGGAGTAGTTTGAAATCCGCGCAGTCAAGTGAAGATTACAATATCCGCTTAGAAAATCCACATTGTTTAATTTTGTGTAATTATACTTTGTAGTGTAACTCTTCACGTAACCATATTTAAATAGGGAAAACGTGGAAGAGCTTGGTAGCTTCTATCTTGACCTGTTTTGGAGCTATAGAGGAGAGAGGGAGAGGCTAAATGCTAACGCCGTCTGCGCTGTGTTTACGTGACTGAAGATCAGACAGGTCCTAAAGAACTCGTCAAAGCTAAGGTAAGAACATATCTCAGTATGTAAAAACGGTGGCCTATTCCTTTAATGGAGAATGTTGGAAGAGACAAAACACTGGCCATTTTATCAGGACTTTGATTCAGCATCTCAATCATTATTCCTTTGTATTTGTAACAGTTCAATCAAACATTGACCAAATAAAGGGTGTGCGAGTGATCACTGTCACAAGCACAAGTTATTGATTAACATGTCACCATCTTATCTGGATCAGTGAGTTCATTATGAGTCAATCACTTTATTATACTTTACTATCCTCCATCATCACTTTATTCAGCTGCTTGAACAAGCTCTTTCTGGACAGTTGGTTCACATTTTTGTAACAAGAACGAATTCCCCTTTTTCTCGACAAGCTGCTGTAATGTCTTTTATAAACCACCAGATGGCGCCCAATTAATGCATCAACCAACACTGTTTGATTGTGTTGATCATCATCAAATTATGAAGTGCGTCACTAGGGTTCACCGTGATGTATTGGACATGTTTGGCACAGAAAAGAATCAATTTGCCCCATTTCCCACCCAATGAATCAAGAGGTTTACATTTGATATTAACATAACTGGAGGGTTCCCTGGACGTGGCCTGGTGATTCCAGTGACACTGTTTGAAAAGTGCCTCATAACAAATCCAGTTCTTAAGGCAGGGGTGTCAAAGTCGTCGAAATTCAGCCTCTGATTTAACCTCTTACCCCCCACCTGAATGGAGCACATTTTCTCCAGTTTGGCATCACCCAAATCTAGAAGCTTCTTGGTTGGGAGTGTTTACAGCCTCATTTGAAAGCTAAGACCTACAGAACTGATCTAAACTGATCGTTTTCCTCGTGTTTTTGCCATTTTGTCACTTTATGACGCAATTTTCAAAGCTTTTTTTTTGTTTATTTGTCCCTTTTTTGGACACATTTTTGTCCATTTTTTTTCTTTTTGCTTTTTTGTAAAATTTTTGTTGCTTTTTTGTCACTTCTTTGTCTTTTTTTGTCACATTTTTGTTGCTTTCTTGTATTTTTTTGTCACATTTTTGTTGTATGTTCGTTCCATTTTTGTTGTGCTTTTCTTCTAGCTTTCGTCACCATTTTGCCTTTTTTTTTTGTTCAAGCTTTTAGATTTAGGTAAAGCCGAACTGAACTTTAAATTTAAGCTGCTCCCTAGTGGCTAGAATGAGCAAACTGGTTATTTCATTAAAAATCCATAACTCCGCACAGGAATGGGCTCGAGATGCACTTTTTTTTTGGACATGCTCAGGAATTCATGCCACATTAAATCATCTCTCGGGTCATGTGGCCCGCGGGCCTTGACCTCGACCCATGTGTCTTAAAGAGGGGTAAGTCTGCTTTTTTCAGTCCCATAGCACCAGTCTATATCACACTACAATGATGAGCAAACCTTCTGTTGGTCTGTAAATGCAGTAAATTAGAATAACTGCCTTGTATAAAATGTCTCTCTCAAAATGGCTGTAGTGAATGTCTTGAAATAGGCCTCTGTCTCTTTAAGAACCTCTGAGCCTTTCCGACACGCCCCCTCCACACGCTGTCTGTGGCATCAGTGGGGAGGGGGTTCTGCTGAGGAGCAGTGGTTGGTTACTCGGCTGGTGACGAAAGCTCGGAGGCGTCTCCAGGAGGTGGGGGCGTTCCTAGGAGGACTCAGGCAAACCTAAAATGGCCGCCATCAGAGTTTTTACAGATTACTCACAAATATGTGAATGTGCCAAGGCAACACTTCAGCCATGTTTTTAATGAGGGAATGATATAATAACATGATGTAAAGCTTGAAAAAGTCTATTTTGCATAATACCCCCCCTTCAAGGAAGAGGTTTGTTTATATTTACATCTATAGTTTTATGAATGAGAAAACTATATTAGTCCCATTAAGGGCAATTTTTTGCAGACGTACATACACAGCATTTCAAGTAAACAAGTTAACATTTTAGGCAAAATTATGTGACAAAATCTAAAGGAAACTTTTTGTTGACTAAAATAGTATAAAAAAGAAACTAAACTAAAAAGCACTTAAAACAATAGTTTAAGTTTAACACTGTGAATTGCCCTCTGAATATGAATGTTGAGGGTTTTTTTGGTGAAATATATTGTACAAAACAGATTAAGTGCAGTTTTAATCTATTAAATAATACACTTTATAAGAAACAAATAGAAAAGTAATGGCAGCTCCATAATTAACAACCCCATCATGTCCAGCAGGTGGAGCAGGAGGACCACCACCTAAAATAAACTGTGCACATTTATTTATACGTTCTTTCATCGCGCATTAAAAATTCAGGTGAAGACGATGTGACAAGCTCTGTGGTGGCGTAAAAAGTCGGGTCTCATCTCTAAGTAAACAAGTTAAACCTTTTTATTTATTTGCACAGATCCACACAGGGGCGGACTGGGACTGAAAAACAGACTCTGACCAGCCTGCCCCAAATGAGCGTAAATGTGACACTTACCACCCGCCTTAACAGAGCGCATTTTCTCTAGTTTGGCTTTACCCAAATCTAAAAGATTCTCGACTGGAGAGCGACAGTGTAACACCTCATTTGAAAGCTGAGACCTGAAAAAGTGATTGTAGCTTTTTGTCAAGTCGCCGCATTTTTTGTCATATTTTTGTATTTTTTTCATTACTTTTTTGTGGCTTTTTGTTGTGTTTTTGTCACATTTTTTCCTATAATTTTTTGTTGTTTTTTTTGTCATTCTTTTGTGTTGCTTTTTTTCGTTGCTTTGCTGTCGTGTTTTTGTCGACTTTTCATCACTTTTTTTGTTGCTTTTCCGGCACATTTTTGTTTTCTTTTCATCCTCTTTTTTCTCGCTATTTTGATGCTTTTCTTTTTAGCTTTTAGATTTGGGTAAAGCTCGGTTAAGGCCCTTCTGTGCTCTTCCAGAATGGACACATGGCCAGTCCGCCCCTGGATCCACATGTATAATCGGTCCCCCTCTCGATACGGGACCCCCCTGTAGGAGCCTAAATTATGTTTTGTTCTGTAAATAGTTTCAATGAGTTTAAGACATAATTATTTTGTTTGGTAACTTTATGGTTATTTTGGTTTATTTACTTTTCTTCATTTTGGTATTTGGTAATTGATTTTTTGTCATATTTTGTTTGGTTAGGCTATAGGTGTCGCTATATCATGACGCCGCACAGTGTCGCATTGGTGGGGATGGCACAGAATGGAGCCAAACAGTTTTTAGACCACTGCTACCCCTTTTTTGTAATCCCCTGTCTGTCTGTCATGTAATGTATGTTTTTTCTCACTAAAGAGTTTTTAACTGCACTTCGTGACTCCATGGATTTTATTATTGACGGTGTTTTTGGATTACTTTACGACATGCTAAGGGCGCAGCGAGTCATGCTGGCTTCATATAATTTTAGAACCTACACCCCCGACAAACAAGACTCTGGATCTCCTATGACAGAAAGTTCATTTATTCTCATTCTTCAACAAACAACACAGGATTTTTTTTTTGTTTGAGTATAAAATATTCAAATTAAGGGGAGACACTACAGGCAAAACTCATTTTTTTCAGTTTTCAGGTTTTGGGCCAAATTGGTCTCTGAACATATAAGCTTTCACCCGGAAACAGAAAATATGCCTAATCTTCACAATAACATGTTTAAATGTTGCGCTGATTCAATGTTCCCCCATAGACTTATATGGGAGAATGCAATTTCAAGGGCCTTTTTCTCAAAACACATGTTTCTGTCATTGTGGCGACACTATGTCCACGTCAGTCGGACCTAAAGACTTCACATTTTCCAGCCTTGGACTGAACAATATTTGGAAGATTTTTTTCAGAGGGATTTTTTATTATTTAATCCCTTAAGCTCCATTTATTGAGTTTTGAATGTCAAAAAACAAGGCGAAAATTAATTTTTTTGATTTTTTTCCACTACAAAACAGCTTATTTTAAAACTAAACAAGAAATCCAAAATCCCCTCTGAAAAAGTCTTGGCAACTCATTTATCGATAAAATGAAACCATAAATTTGAATGTAGCTCTATCCATTATTCAGATTTCGTCGCCGAAAAGATGGTAAATTTGGGGCATTTTTAGGCATAAAACACCTTGTTCTTATATGAAAAGATAAGATGACAGAAAACTTGCAATGTATTTTTTTCTCACATTTATGCCAGTCAGTGATCGACAGCTAAAGTTTCAAATTGATATCTGTAAATATACATTTTTTCCCTATTCACCTGCAGGGTCTCGCCTTAATATAAAATGAATAGTGCTCCTTGTAAATGTTTTAGAAGCCATAGTTATTTCCTCTCTTCTGAAGAGTAAATGTTCTGTTTAACAGTGACGTTGGAGCAGAGGCCGGTGTCGGTGCCGAGGCCGTCCCAGAGCTGCAGCATGTGTGTGGGGCTGTGAGTGAGCAGCAGCAGCACCCCGTGGGCCGCACAGGGCTGCTCCTCCTGCTCTTCAGTCCAGTCAGAGGGGAGGAAGGCCGGGTGATGTCTGGGGGACAGGTTGAGTCGAATCAGACACATCCCCACGTAAACCTGCTCGATGGGGAACAGGTGCACCCGGTGAGAGACCTGGAGCAGGCGCCTGAGCAGCGGAGCGGACGACAGTCTCCCCGTCCCGCGGGCGTACGACGGGTACCAGCCTCTGTAGAAGCTTTCGGGGATAAACTCCTGTGAGGCGGGGCTTCTGTTGGGCTGCCCCCCGTACACCACATGCCCCGTGGTGAAGTCCCGCAGGCTGCTGTTGGCCGGGGGTCTGTGCAGCTGGTCCTGGAGCAAAGACACCAGCGCCGGAGTGTTGACGAACGCCTCATCGTCCCCCTCAAACACAAAAGACACGTGTGCACAAGTGTCTCTGAACCAGCTCCAGAACAGAAGCTGCTTCACTGTCCCGTTCAGAGGGGTGTCCCACACGTCCCACTGCAGGATGTCTCCATAATGTTGGTTTTCCAAATGCATCAGTTCAGAGAAGGTGTCCCGCAGCTCAGAGGAGCGCTCCGTCCCCAAAAGAAAGACCCTGTGCACGTATGCGCCCCGCCCCCCTCCTCCGCCCCTCTGTGCCCACACCCAGCCCCCCCTGCCCCAGCTCTCTCGGACGGCCTGCCTCCTCCTGTAGTCGCGCGCTGATGTTTTGATGGCCAAGAGCAGCAGGGGCCCCCTCTCTTGTGTCGCCCCGAAGCCACACTGGCCCCTGGGCTCCATCAGCACCGGGTACTGCCTCCTGCTCATGGAGCTCACATAGTTCTGCAGCTGCTCCGGCAGGGCTCTGACTCTGTGGGACAGTTCCTGAGAGTTTCTCTGGAGCTCTGAGAGGGAGTGAGAGAGCAGAGCCTGGGTATACTGCTGCCCCGGCTCTGAGCCCATCATGAGGTGCAAGGTGTGGAAATTACGGTCTACAGCTTTTTGGAGTTGGTTCCAAAATGCAACTTCATCCTTTTTTGCCCAAAATATTTTGGGACTAGCTGCATATTTTCCCATCCTTATGGCTCCTGGAGCTCTGATGGGAAGGGCTTTGACTGTGGGATGTCGGCTGATGTTGTCAGGCTGTAAGGCAATGACCAGGGCGGCACAGACGCAGGTCAGAAACAGCAGGAAGCAGAGGAGGGGCACACACACACAGATCAGCATTCTCCTCCAACGACAGCATCTCCGCGCCATCTTTCTGCAAAACAAACACGTGGTCAGATGCAGCAGCAGAGAAAACCTGCAGTCCCGCACGAGCTAATGAAGAAAACGTGAAGTTATGTTGGAGGGTAATAGAGTTACATTGGCCCCGTGTGTTTCAGGATCGATTCTTTTAATGTTTTTTAAATGTCTTAAAGGTCTTGATCCTTCTTATCTTTCAGAACTGCTTTTACCTTCACGGCCCCTTTGCTCCTCCAGCAGGGTCTCCTAGTTATTCCTAAAGTCACAAAAAGACTCATGGTGAGGCGTCTTTCCAATATTACGGCCCTCACCTCTGGAACCACCTG
The DNA here is from genome assembly GCF_951799975.1 of Gobius niger. Lineage (NCBI taxonomy): Eukaryota > Metazoa > Chordata > Actinopteri > Gobiiformes > Gobiidae > Gobius > Gobius niger. Next base: position 6,824,445 of record NC_136856.1, read on the forward strand.
AGGAGGAGCTCAGGGCTGAGGAGGAGCTCAGGGCTGCAGAGAACGTTCATGTTTTTAAGAGCAGCTCAAGACCCACCTTTTTAGCTTAGCTTTTAACTAACTTTAAATCTATTTATCTAATCCTAATATATGGAATATATATATGGGAGGTTGTCCCAGGCGCATTGTTTTAAATGTTGTAATCTGTAAAGCACTTTGTGATGCCTTTCGGTATGAAAAGCGCTTTATAAATAAAGTTTGATTGATTGATTGATCTTTCAACTTATTTAACATATGACTTTATGGGAGACATTTTGTAAATGACGAATGAACTGAAAAACTGAGATCATTGTTTTTGGCCCACAGTCACAAAGACAAAGTGTCATCAGTCACATCGAGTCTCTCTCTCTGAAACCAAAAACTCAGGTTCGAAATCTAGGAGTGATCATGGACTCAGACCTGAACTGAAACAGCCACATCAAAGCAATAACATCAGCAGCTTTTTACCATCAAAAACATGGCTAAGATCAGAGGAACAGTGTCAAAACCAAAACGGCTGCTCACTGGCCTCTCTAAACAAGCTGTCAGAGCTACAGAACATCCAGAACGCTGCTGCTCGAGTCCTGACAAGAACCAGGAAATACGACCATATTAGTCCAGTGCTCCGGTCTCTGCACTGGCTTCCTGTCACTCAGAGAATAGACTTTAAAACAGCTTTGCTTGTTACAAGTCTTTTCATGGTTTAGCACCAAAGTCCATCTGACATGTTACAGCCGTATGAACCATCTCGGGCCCTGAGAACTTCAGGGAGGGGCCTCCTGATGGTTCCCAGAGTCAGGACTAAACACGATGAGGCTGCGTTTCAGTTTCATGCACAGAGCCGTGGGAAGATATTTTAGTTAGGGGGCGTTGAGGGACAAAATTTACCCCCAAAATACTTTTTCTGTGCATAAATCCTATTTATTAACCTCTTAACTCCCGCCTGAACCGAGAGCATTTTCTCCAGTTCAGCTTTACCCAAATCCTGTAGGCCAGTGTAACGCCTCATTTGAAAGACCTACAAAGCTAAACTGATCTTTTTCCTCACGTCAGATTTTTTTTCATCACTTTTTTTGTTGGGCAGTCGTCTCATTTTTGTCAAATTTTCGTTACTTTTTTGTCACTTTTTCGTCAAATTATTTGCATTTTTTTGTCAAATTCGTATCACTTTTTTGTCAAATGTTTGTCCTTTTTTTCTAAATTTTTTGTCACTTTTTCGTCAATGTTTTCTCCCTTTATTCACATTTCCATCATTGTTTTCGTCTCAGTTTTGTTGCTATTTTCACACCTTTTTCCCAGAAGCTTTTGGATTGGGGTAAAGCTGGAGAAAATGTGCTCGGTTCAGGTGGGAGTTAAGGGGTTAATATTGCCTGCAGTTCACAAACTATCCCCCAGGGGGTGCTGCAGCGCCCTCAGCACCGTGGGTTCCCACGGCCTTGTTCATGCAGGTAAAATCTGGAACAGTCTTCATGAGGATGTGAGACAGGCCTCAACTCTGACTATGTTCAAATCCAGGCTGAAAACTGTTCTTTTTACCCATGACTGAAAGTATTTTACCTTTTACTGTAATTGATTAATTTTATGCTGATGTTTTTATTGATTTTATTGGTTTTCTTGTAATTTTATGCCACTGTGAAGCACTTTGAATTGCCTTGTGTATGAATTGTGCTCTACAAATAAACTTGCCTTGCCTAAAGTCCGTTGAGGGATCTTAGGGACATGGGCGATGGCATCTTAAACTTTTATGATCTCACCTGGTAGAACTGGATCAGCAGGTGGGAAGAAAGAAAGAAAGCAGGGCGGTAAATCTCCACTCAATGTTCACCACGCCTTATGGGAGAAAACAGTCTGAACGTCCTCCCTGTGTTCAGCATGTGAAGTGATAATTACCCTAAATGTTTACCTGTGTGAAGGCCAAGTGTCAGCCCTGCAGACACCTGGATAGTGTTTTATATCCTGAAGCCACAACATTTCTGGACTTGTACCCTCAGCCCATTTTTGTTAATACAGCCTTAAAAAAAAAACACACATGGTAACTTTAAAATGTGCAAAGTGCAGCTTTAGCCTTGTCTTTTTGTTTTAACACAATTTGATGAACACATTGAATACATTTTTTGTTTTAGATGAACGGATGGTACTTATGGTTTGTCAAATATTACAATAATATACCCAGGGGATCTTGGCCTGATAATATGCACACACACAAGTGGACACAGGTTTGAATGGCTACTAAAGGTAAGCATCCTCACCTGTGAGCTGTGCTACTTTTGACCACATATTTAGTTGTAGTCAAATTTTAGTCGTCAAAAATACGACTTTGACTAAAATTAAGACTAAATAGTTCACAAAATTAACTTGTAATCAGTGTGTTAAAGCTCAGTGAGTGTTTGGGTTCCTGACAGACTCTTGCATCTTTCATCCAACCGGTCTCCGATCTGATGGTTCTGGACGTGCCCAGGTCCCGGTACAAAGAGTGGGGCGATCGTTCTTTCAGGGTTGTAGCGCCAAAACTGTGGAACAGCCGCCCCTCAGTCTGCGTGTTCTCACTGAGCTGTCCCTCTTTAAGTCTAGATTGAAGACACATCTTTTCAAACTAGCTTTTAAGACATCGCACTTATTTGATTGATTGATTTTCATATTGTTTTATCTTTCTGTGAAGCACGTTGGTCTTCCTTGTGTTGTTGTAAGGTGCTATATAAATAAACTTTGATTGGTTGATTGATCCAGTGCTGCAACAGCATTTCTGGTTTCTGAGTCATGGGTAAAGCAAAATAATTGTAAAGGATCTGCGAGAAATGGTAGTTGGATAAAAAGATGTCCAAGGCAGTGTCCGAGCTCTATTTAAGAAGTGGAAATTAGGGATTCTGTTGAAACCGAGCCATTCCAACATGACAACGACCCACAGCACAAGGCCATGTCACTTTACTTCACTTCACTTTATTTCATGTCCCCGATGGGGCAATTAGTTTTGCAGCACAAGATACATAAAAATAGATACATAAAAACAGACAAGAACAATACAAATGCATTCATTCACCAGTTCAACAAGATGCCGAAGTGCAAAACCTTACAAAAACAGAGTCCTTGGCAATTTTTGTACAACAACAGAACAAGAGAATACAACAACTTTTTTCCCTCACACTGAATTTGGTGCCTGTAAACTCCTTTTATACTCAGCATTTAAAGTGGAGATTGCTACAGGTATGAAGGAATATTTGTATCTGTTTTTCCCCACCAATGGAGCCCTGAGCCTCGAACTAGAAGGCAAATAACAGAATTCACAATGAAGAGGATGAGCATCATTAGCCAGAATACTCAGAGCCTTCCGCGTCACCTGTCCAGAATACAGGTCAGAAAGTGGAGTCTGAGGAGCTCCCAGAATCTCAACCTCTCAATGGTTCTAGCAGAATAAAGTGAACGTTCTGGAGTGACCATCTCAGTCTCCTGACCTCAATATCATTGAGCCACTTTGGTGAGATCTCAAGCATGCAGTTCATGCAAGACGCCCAGGAATTTACAGGAACTGGAGGCTTTTTGCCAAAAAGAATGGTCAGTTTTACCATCATGGGTAATAAAGAGGCCCATCCACAACTCCCACAAAACAATCCGAGCTGTCATTGATGTTAAAGGAGGCAATTATTAAGAACAGTATTAAGAACTATATGTAAACTTTAGATCAGGGTCATTTTGGTATTTTCTTTTTTCTTTAATTATTATGATTTAAAAAGAGTAAACTCATTTGTTTCACCACAAATGGCTTCACACAAGCACTTACTATGAAAAAAACAAAAAAACATTTTGTGTTATCTTTCATCCATCCATCCATTTTCTTCCACTTGTCCGTTGCCGGGTCGTGGGGGCAGCTGTTGGAGTTGCCCAAATCACATTGCACCAGCCCTTATGGCTCCTCCTGCAGGTGGTGGGTCCACAGAAGGACGGCCATGGTTCTAACCGGGCCTGTTGGTCTCTCATGAGGAGCTTCTGAACCACTCTTTGTCTGACCCGTCACCTCGGACCTGGTTGCCAGAGGCACAGAGCCCCCGACAACAGAGCTCCTAGGGTCTTTCGGGCGCTCAAACCCTTCCACCACGTTAAGGTGGCGGTTCCAGGAGGGGGTGTTTTCTTTCATATTCTTTGAAAAATAGTCAGTAGAGTATGGAAACTTTTGAGCACAACTATATATATTTTTGCAGGCTCTCATTCATCCAGGAAGTATGACTAGCAGCGATGTTGTTGGTGGGCTTTGTGCCCCCGGTTGGGTCAGATTCAGACCAGGAGTGGTTCAGAAACCCTTTATGAGAAACCAACATGCCCGGTTACGTGGCCCGAGGATTGTGAGGCTGTCCTGCCGTGGACCCACCACCTGCAGGAGCCGCCCTAAGGGACTGGTGCAGCTTGGTGCCCCGTTAACCCCCATTAACCCCCATAAACCTGCGACGGATAGCCTAAGTGGAAGAAGATGAATGGATGGCCCAGGGCTTATGCGCCTAAACAGTTTGCTCGTGCGGCCAAATATTTTTCCTTGGTCACATCGGTGCGACTGCCCTCACACTCAGGACACCCCCTTGGCCATCCAAACATCAGTGCGGCTGCCCTCACACTCAGGACACCTACTTGGCCATCCAACTTTTATCTCTCACGCTGGTTATTTTTAAATTGCAGATGTAACTTAAACTGTATCTATGAATTCATATATTCATGCTAACACATATATTGTAAGTATGTTTATTAACTTAGCCTAACTCACCTGGTCCTACTGGTCAAACTGGTCCTACTTTACAAACAGCTCACTACATTCTGCACTCTTTTAGAGCTGTGCAAGGTTAAAATAAAATATTGCTGCCCTATAATATTTATTATTATTGATTTTAAAGCAGGGGGGCCCAAACTTTTTGTCTCCGAGGCCAAAATGAAAAAGTGCCAGTGAGTTGTGGGCCAAACACGGCGATGTCAAGCACGAAAAACACATATAAAGTTACTTTATTTTATTTACTTTTAATGTTTTCGATAGCCCACATTTGAATTTAATTCTATCAATGCAAATAACATGCTATATTAAAACAAACGGTAACTATGGCAAAAGTTTTAGTAAAACAAAATCACCTGTTGTAGCAATTTAGTGCAAAAAAACAAACACCTGTATCTACAGCACCTACAGTAACTTTACCTCATTCGTTCACTCAAAGAAAATGCCACATTAGATTATTTTGAAAGTGTCAGTTCAGCATCAATTCTTTAATAAGTCATTTTTTAACATATACTGTTGTTGATGTAACACCCTTTGCAATAAAAAATTGAAAAACTGTGAAAGTTGATGTTACAACACTCTGTGATCGATAAATACACTACAAAAAGTAATTAGCTTAAAAGACTGAGGAAATACTGTATATGTTGTTTTGAGGGGTTTTCACTCATTTAGACCCTTTTTCCTGATCTGACCAAGATTATTGTGCTAGTTTGATGGCATTTCAGATGGTTCTATGGTAAATCTCGCTTGAAATAAGAAAGAAAAACTGCCAATGGGACAACGCAAAAGTAGGTCACTCTCTGGCGGGCCAAATTTGGCCTGCGGGCCCCACTTTGGGCACCGCTTAATTAAAGAATGCTTAGTAATGCACCTAAATGACAACAACTTGGACACACCGATGCAACCAACCAGAGTAAAAAAAACATTTGATAAATATAACTAGACAACAAATATATGTGTAACTAGATTATTCGCAAACTGGATTTAAACAATGTCTGGAGAGTCACCGAACTTAAAAATGCATTATTTTAAGCGTAAATGAAGCTCTGTCCAATTAAAATGCATAACATCTAAGATTGCTGATGACCCTGATCCTGAAGAAGCCCAATGCCACCAACAGCAACCATTAAAAAAGCAATTTCGATTTAGTTGCCGTGTTAATTTTGACAACATATTTTATTTTAGTTTTAGTCTTAGTCTTTTGACTAAAATGTAATTTAATTTTAGTCGAGATTTAGTCAAAAAAAAACGTTTCAATTTTAGTCTAGTTTTAGTCGACTAAAGTTAAGACTAATTTAGTGGACTTTGCTTTGATAATATTCATTATAATGATATTTAATCTTGTTCCTCTGCTTCATGGAGCTGCTCCACATGAACAAAGCTCAGAGCTGATCCTTTAACAGAGAATTTACATGATCTGAGGCTCTTTCAGACGCTCAATAGAAGTTTGGATGATTTTAGTCTCTCCTTTTCATTTTTATTTAGTCTGATTTTAGTCGACTAAAATATCTGGACATTTTAGTCATAGTTTTAGTCTCATGAAAAACTTTTAATTTAGTTTTAGTCCAATTTTAGTCGTCAAAAATATCACTTTGACTAAAATTAAGACTAAATATTTTAGACGAAATTAACACTGTTCAGTTGTGATTATTTTCTTGTCTTACCTTTTGTGAAATGCCAGTTTAGAGTCACCAAATATCGCATGTATGATCCGTGAGCCAAAGCCTAACCAATATGCCACCTTCACCCATGGTATAAGTGAGAGTGTGCTTTAAACTGCCTCCATCTCACCTCGTCTTATGTCGTCTCCCGGTTGTTGGTCTTCGTCAGTCGCGCAGTAGTCGTACAAGAACTGTTCCCGGTTAAGTGACTTCGCTGAGGCTGAGGTATGTTCAGTATAACAGGCATGGGCTGGTCGCCAGGACTGTGCCACCCGGCATCCTCCGAGTCCGTGAGGGAGAGGGGGGGCAGCACAGGGACTGGGTGATGTGGAAACAAGACTGTGAGATGCTGTCACTGAAAAAGATGTTGATACTTAGCTTTGATTGTAGCTATAAAGTTATACTCTTCTCTACGACATGCCCCGTGGACAAGCAGGATTCAATCACGCTTAGTCACATCTGGTTGGACTGGATTCACCGCCTCAGTGGGAAACAGATAAACATAGGTGGAGTTGTTGCCGGACACTTACTTATGTGAAAGGAGCAGAGGTGGGAGTAAGTCACTAAATGCAAGCCTCAAGCAAGTCCAAGTCAATCGGTCACGGGGTCAAGTCAAGTCAAGTCAAGTCATAGCTTTTGTCAAGTCAAGTCGAGTCAAGTCTTGCTTTAGCCGGCAAGTCACCTCAAGTCACAAACGCCAGCGTGTCTTTTCATGTGTTTAATCTTGAAAATAACAAGTGCTTTCTCAAGATTTAGTAATTTTAAATTTAGGCTCAAATCAAACTTTTTAAAATCTCATGGATTTGGATTTAAAGTCTAATTAATATTTAAACGCCACAACATTCAAAATATATGTATTATAAATAAGCAGTCTATGTACAAAATTGCTGGGACAGCATTTTAAGGAAGGGGGCCCGCTCTTATTTTAAATATGAGCTGCTTTTCCTTGTAGTGTGAAATATAAATATAGAATAATATTTTTATTTTTGCTAGTTTCTGGCAGTTTTTCTGTCAGTGGTTCCCCTGTACTGCCCCAGCCCCTGTATACTCGGATTCGCCCCTGCTGAAAAATGCGGATGCGTAAAATAGCCACTAAATGCTGTAAACTTTCGTGTGAACGAATTAAAACATCGAAAAGCCCCAAGATTCCTGTTGATGAATCAGCTCTTACATGGTGGTTCTGGAGGCTCCGTCTGCGCTGTAGGTCCAGCCCATTGTTTCAAACGTTTTCCTGTCCGTAAATCTCCTCCTCTTCACTGTCTTTACAAAACTTTTAATGCACGTATTTTGACGTCGTATTTCCTCCTGCCTTTTCGCGCTGTATGTAAACATAGATGCGCCGCTTTTAAGGAATGAATCCTGATCTTTCGACAGTTTCACTCAAATAAATAATAAATATAAAGTCACAGCGAGTCATTGAGAGTCATTGGCCTCAAGTCCAAGTTAAGTCTCGAGTCACAAACAGCAAGTCCCAAGTCAAGTCAAGTCTTTTTGCAGCTTTGGTCAAGTACGTCTCAAGTCCCGAAAATTGCGACTCGAGTCTGGCTCGAGTCAAGTCATTTGACTCGAGTCTCCCACCTCTGGAAAGGAGTATTTGATCCCCACTGTGAGCTGTTAGCCGAATATGAAACACCCGATCTTGTCACAATCACATCTTTGAAGGCTGGTCGAGTGGTGTTACTCTCAGTCCCGTGGCAGATATGGCTACACAACCAGTGTCTATTTCGTCGACTAAAATATTTTGTCTTAATTTTAGTCAAAGTGAGATTTTTGACGCCTAAAATTGGACTTAAAGGGACTATACGGAGTCTAGTATTTTCCTCCCCCTACATGTTCCAGCCATGTCCTAATGAGCCCAGACCTGTTCACCACAACTGCCTCTAAAATCCGGCGCTGTCACTCAGCTTAATATAGAAGCTGCAGTTACACATGTGACCTGAGGTGGGAGTAGTGAGCATAAAATTGCTTACTTGCATCCAGCCCCTTTAACCTTTTAACTCCCACCTGAACCGAGCACATTTTCTCCTGTTCGGCTTTCACTTCTTGACTGGAGTTTACGGACTATAGGCCAGAGTAACGCCTCATTTGAAAGCTAAGACCTGTGGAATTCATCTTAACTCCTCCCACGTTATGATTGTCATTTTTTCGTCATGTTTTTTTTTAGTTTTTTTGACATGTTTCGGTCAAAATGAAAACCTGACAAAATCGTGACAAAAAACGATGGAAAAGTGATTGAAACAAATGTGAAAACAAAAGTGAAGAAGTTTAGATGTCTTTCGTAGGTCTTAGCTTTCAAATGAGGTGTTACTCTGGCCTATAGGCTGTAAGCTCCAGTCGAGAAACTTTTAGATGTGGGTAAAGCTGGAGAAAATGTGCTTGGCCAAGGTGGGAGTTAAGGGGTTAATGGACATGTAAACACACCATGTCGGATTGTGGTTTTGAACTAATTTCCATCTGTTGTCCTTTACTCAACGCTCTCAAACACACTCTCATTCATCCTGGCCTGACCAAAAAAATGACAGAAAATGTGACAAAAAATGTGACAAAAAATGACAAAAAATGACAAAAATATGACAGAAAATGTGACAAAATATGACAAAAAATGATTTTAAAAATGACAAAAAAATGTGACAAAAATGTGACAAAAAATGACAAAAAATGATTTTAAAAATGACAAAAAATGTGACAAAAATGTGACAAAAAATGACAAAAATGATTTTAAAAATGACAAAAAAAATGTGACAAAAATGTGACAAAAAATGACAAAAAAATGTGACAAAAATGTGACAAAAATGTGACAAAAAAATGACAAAAAAATGACAAAAAATCAGTGAGTTTTGTAGATCTTAGCTTTCAAATGAGGCCTTACACTGGCCTACAGGATTTGTGTGAAGCTGAACTGGAGAAAATGCTCTCGGTTCAGGCGGGAGTTAAGAGGTTAAAAAGCCGGCTTTTGGAACAGCCAAAATCTGCACAATATATGATCAGATTAAGAAACACATGGTCATTTCAGCCGTGTTTTGGTCCAGATTTAATATTCTTAGCCTTGTTTTGACACATTCTGATGAAAAACTAACTATCTCTGCTGTCCCTGTATGATTGAGAGCTCACACAAACAATCTTATCACATCCACTTTCACACTGGCACCTCTCGCGGAGAATGCAGTTCGGGCACAAGATGAGGCAGTGAGGATCTTCATTCAGACATGATTCAAACTGAAATAAAGTGGGTCACAGAGTGTGGAAGAAACACAACAAGGCATGGTGGTTTAGGTGTGCCCTGAGGTTTCATCCTGGTAGATACTCGGTAATTAACGAAACCTGAAAAACCTGAATACTTCCATGATGAGACCGCAGGTAAATCCACTGGTAGTAACAGAGAGACTAGAAATAACCAAATGGATAAACTAAAATAATGGACAACCAATGTAGAATAACTTGGAGTCAATGGTTGTTCAGTGCTCCTTGTACCAGTGTTGTGTATATCTGACGGTAACATTCCTACTCATGCGTGTACATGTACAACAGTTCCCCCTCTGGAGCCGGTGTAACAGGCCAGAGTATACCCCCCATCTGGACTACACCTGGGGTTAAAGGGGCCTTGGCCATTTCCTACCCCCCCCAGGCCAGATTATACCCCCAATTATAACAGTAGTTTAGGGTGAGAGAGTGGGTTGTCCTTTAACCGGAAGGTTGGCAGTTCAAATCCATGCTCCTGCAGGTACAGGATATACAATAGGACATACAATGAAGTATGAGTGAGTGAGTGAGTGAGTGAGTGAGTGAGTGAGTGAGTGAGTGAGTGAGTGAGTGAGTGAGTGAGTGAGTGAGTGAGTGAAGGTAACTTTCCATGGTTTATAGTTATTATGGTAATTCAAGGCACACAAAGTTGACATGTGATGCAATATTAATAGCTGTGCCTTTAAGTTATTACCAATAGCTACATGTTCACATCTATGTAAACTTTATTTTTATCACAATATCTCTGAAAATGGTCATGCATTTTTCTTTGTTCTCCTTAATAATAATAATAATAATAATAATAATAATGATAGTAATAATAATAATAATAATAATAATAATAATAATAATAATAATTATTATTATTATTATTATTATAATAAAAATAATCTGTCCCTACCAAATAAACCAAATACCTGTTCAGATTGTGAAAAGTTAGAGGGGTATATTCTGGCCCAGGGGGGTATAGTCTAGCCTAGGCTATTTTATACCCCCGGGTATAGTTTGGCTTAGGCCAATGTATACCCGGGTTTAATATGGGCGGGGGTTAATTTGGCCTGTTACACCAGGACACCCATGAAAAAGTGATTGAAAAGTTATGTTACTTAAAACGAAAGTGGTCTAGCAGTTGAAGTAATATTAGTAGCAGAGTTGTAAAAGTGTGATCATAATATTAAGCACAGAAAACCAAAACAAGATTTCTATTAAAAAACAATGTATTGAACAATTGTATTGGGAAATCCGTACAGAATGGTGCTGCCATCTAGTGAGAGTGTCAACTTACAACATGTTCATTACATTGTATTAAATTATGACAGAAAGTTCATTTCATTCTCCAACAAAATCAACAAACAGCTGAAAAACAACACGTCTGTCAGGGAAATGCTTAGTTAGAATAAATAGTTCTTAAATGTTTTAGAAGTCCTATTAGTCTAATCCTTACAATATATTCTTATCTAGAGACCATTCTTACCTCACAGCAAGAACATCCTGGGTTCGGTTCCCGGACCAGGTGATGGTCTTTCTGAGTGGAGTTTGGCTGTCGCACGGAGGTTTTGGTTGCTCCAGGTTCCAACGTCTAGACCAGCGCTTCTCAAACTGTGGTACTTGCAGCTTCTTCAAGTGGTCGGGGGCATCTGCAATTTCATGCTTAAGTAATGCATTTTGATTTTCTGGTTTAGATATTGTTTACCAGGGCTGGGACGATACACTTGTGATACATGTCATTATAACGAACTGCAATAATTCAAAGGTTATTTTACGTCCAGTGCAGGGCTGGACTGGGACTGAAAAACAGCCCTGGACTCTGAAAAGCCTGGCCTTAATTAGTGTAATTGTGACACTTCCACAAATACATATTTTAACCTCTTACCCCCCGCCTTAACATTAACAAGTGCATTTTCCCCAGTTCGGCTTTTTATTATTATTTTTTTGACTGGTATCATCAGCAAAAAGAACTGGAAAGGTGGTCGTAGAAACAGAAGCAAAATCATTCATATAAATAATAAATAATAACGGTCCCAAAATTGAACCTTGTGGTGCACCATACTCCACAGAATTCCTTTTAGATTCATGTTTTTTTATACTGGGCTTTACCCAAATCTAAAAGCTTCTCGACTGGAGAGCAACAATGTAACGCCTCATTTGAAAGCTAAGACCTACAAAAGTGACGGAAACTTTTTGTCACGTCATTTTTGTCATATTTTTGTTGTTATTATTCTTTTTTCTATCATTTTTTTATTTATTTCTCTCACGTCTTTGTCCGTGTTTTTCTCACGTTTTTGTTGCCTTTTCATCACATTTTTTGTCACTTTTTTGTTGCTTTTCCAGCACATTTTTGCTTTGTTTTCATCCTCTTTTTCTCGCTATTTTGATGCTTTTCTTTTTAGCTTTTAGATTTGGGTAAAGCTCGGTTGAGGCGGGACTGGTGGCCCTTCTGTGCTCTTCCAGAATGGACATATGGCCAGTCCGCCCCTGGTCCAGTGTATGTGAACGCTTTGGAATTTCTCACAGTTCGGCCTAAATTCATCATAAAATGTGGTCTGATCTTTATTAAAGTCAAAAGAATTAATAAACAGTGTCTCCTTAAACTAAAACCACCCAAACAATTACAGATTATCAGATTTTTTTTGGCCATAACATGGGAAAATTCACAGGACAGGGAGGAAAAAAGTAAGTGAACCCAGGAATGATCCGAGATTCATCCTGATCGTTGTGAGAAAAGAAAATAAGAAAAAGAAGGATCAGCAGCTATTTATTACAGGGGCTCACTTACTAATTCCACGCTGTGAGTGTCTCATTCTGCAAAATATCTTGATAAACTTGTGAACTCACTTTTCCTTTGATGATGGCACGTTATCCAGGCCCCGAGACAACAAAACAGCCCCACACCACGATGACCACATTTATACGACCGATTTAGGCAGAAATGTGAGGAATTCCAAAGCGTTCACACATTTTCCTGTCCCTGTAAATCAGTTTTGGCTTTGAGTTAAACATTTTGAAAACTGCAACATTTTAAAAGCCTCCTCTTTTGCTTGAACCAATCAGCACCGACACAGGTAGCATTAATCACATCAACTTTAAGTAAAAAATAAATAAATGTAGGTGTGATTTTGATCTGATTTGATCTTAGTGTATGTTGCCCATGTGATACGTTGCCCACCTCCAGTTACTGCACTAAATAACCTCAAAAATACTGCATTACCTCCTGAATCTACACCTAATAATTTCGAATTACGTTATACTATAAAGTTTAAGCCTGTAGAAACTCTCTGTCACTGCATCCAACAGATCAGATTGTGGAGGCAAAACAACTTTCTCCAACTAAACTCAGACAAAACTGAGATCATTGTTTTTGGCCCACAGACACAAAGACAGTGGACCCGATCTTGTCCATCAAAATGGAGATGATAGCGTGACATTTTGCCTCAGTAGCAGCACTTTGTGATGTTGCCACTCCAGACTTAGCGCATTTAAGTGGGTGGAGACACAGATTTTCCTCCAACCAGATCGACTCCGCGTCCAGGAGAGTGGTTGTGTGGTTGTGTGGGGGGAACATGTGCTTTTGTTTTGCTTCGCGTTCACGCCAAGCGCGGGCCGATCCGCGCCACAGCGGACGCTGTAGCTCTTTTTCTCTGGAGACGTGAACATGGTTTAGCTCACGATGGGATAAATAAAGTTTTTAGTTTGACCTGTGAGAGCCTAAGGCTTAAGAAAGAACGCAAGACAGAGATATGTAAACCAGGAAGTGAATGTCAGCCGTGTTTCCATCAGTGCAGTCGCCTCCTCTAGTGACGCCCCCTCACAGGTGGCGGAGGCCAATGGCACATATAGCGCCGCCACTCGGAAAATAATTCGCCAAGAGCCTGCGCCGCCACAAGATCTGGCCCAGAGTGTTATCAGTCACCTCGAGTCTCTCTCTCTAGCCCTCTTCCACCAAGCTGGTGCCGGTGCTGGTTCTGGGCCAGTTCCAGTTTCAGTTTCAGAACCGGTTCTTTCGTTTTCCACTGAAAAAACGCCGGTTGGGAACCAGTTGAAAGCTGGACCAAGAAACGAGCACCAGTGATGTCAGCGGCTGGGGGCGTGGCTCTCTCCTCCCACAAACAATCAATATTAGTTAGTTTGTGCTTAGAACTTCATTGAGAAGCCAAAACAGTCTCTGTGGAGGAAACTGTTGCTTTGCTTTATGCTCTTTAGCTAAAACAAGAGTTAGAAAGAAGAAATCAAAATGTTAACGGCTGCTGTGACGGAAACATAAACTTATTTTTCTGTTTTTTATAACCAGAAGTGGCTGTAGTAAGATGTTACTATCCATGTTTTATGTTGACTTCCCAAAGCGTTGCTATGACAATAGGCACAGCTCTCATTTTGGTGGAAAACCAAGTCAGTATGGAACCAACCCGGCACCAGAACCAGCTCTGAACCAGCCCAGAACCAGCACCTTGGTGGATCATGGACTCAGACCTGAACTTAAACAGAAACATCACAGCAATAACTTCAGCAGCTTTTTACCATCTGAAAAACATGGCTAAGATCAGAGGAACAGTGTCAAAACCAGACTTAGAGAGACTTATCCATGCGTTTGTCTCCAGCAGGTTAGACGACTGTAACAGCTGCTCACTGTCAGAGCTGCAGAACATCCAGAACCAGGAAATACGACCATATTAGTCCAGTGCTCCGGTCTCTGCACTGGCTTCCTGTCACTCAGAGAATATAATTTAAAACAGCTCTGCTTGTGCACAAGTCTTTTCATGGTTTCTGATAGGGCTGTGCAATTAATCCAAATTTGATTACGATTTCGATTACTACACTAATCTGATCTTATTTTTTTTATTTTTTATTTTTTATGGCAAAGCAGACTTACTTAATTATTTCACAGCGCTGGGATTATTTTCCCTTCGCTTTTCTCGTGCCACGGCTCGTGCTTTTGCCTGACATAAAAACAAACAGCGCTGTGAGATGATGTGATCAGTTTGCTTGCGCAGGTGTGAGGGCTGGCCAGCAGGGGGCAGGTGTGAAACAGAGACCTCTCCTTAATCGAGGCAAACATGAAATCATTTGTACTTTTTTGACTGTTCAGAAAACAGAAAGTATTCAGCATCGTTTTTTTTATTAATGAATCTATAAATAAAATAGAGTTTTTTCAAAGGCAAAAAAATAATAATCGTTTGAATAATCGTGATTTCAATTATGACAAAAATAATCGTGATTATTATTTTTTCAATAATCGAGCAGCCCTAGTTTCTGACACGTTACAGCCGTCTGAACCATCTCGGGCCCTGAGAACCTCAGGGAGGGGCCTCCTGGTGGTTCTCAGAGTCAGGACTAAACACGGTGAGGCTAAAGCTAAAATCTGGAACAGTGAGACAGGCCTCAACTCTCACAATGTTCAAATCCAGGCTGAAAACAGTTCTTTTCACCCGCGCATATGACTGAAAGTATTTTATCTGCACTCCTGCCTTTGACTCTCATTTTATGTCGATGTTTTTATTGATTTTATTTGTTTTCTTGTAATTTTATGCAACTGTGAAGGACTTTGAATTGCCTTGTGTATGAACTGTGCTCTACAAATACACCTGCCTGGCCTTCAGAACCACTGCCCACTGCAAACCTAAACTCTGACTGCATATTCATTGTTAATTTGTGTACAGTTTTTGCCCCAAGCAATATATTTAAACACTGATTAAAAAAAGGTCTGAAAACTTCCTGAAGCCGCCGTGAAAACAACATCCGGGCCGTGACTCCGAGTGCGACAGACGACAGGACCGTTTCAAATGGTAGGAATAGAGTTTTATTTTTCCACATGAAGGGGTGGTTTTTGGATTTCTCTTCTTTTACAAGTCGTAATGTTTACTGATAAAACTTGCAAAAAATCTTCTAGCATATTCCAAGAAGAAGAAGAAGAAGAAGAAGAAGAAGAAGAAGGAGAAGGAGAAGGATGGACATGAAGAGAAGGAGGAGGGTAATTTTTATTGCTGAATGTCAAAATGAGGACACGTTTTATTTTTATTTTTTTTATTCATTGTGTGGAAAAACGATTTTGCTTGCTGCTTTTTCCATGCACCCAACTACCAGTTCCACTAGGACATGCAGAGGACGAGAGAGAGAGGGGGGGGGGGGGGGGGGGAGGGGAGAGGGGGGGGTGGGGGGTCAGGAGGAGGTTAAAAAAGACAATCTGCTCGACAAACGATATGAGTGTGGAGATGTGTGCTTCAGTAGTTGTGTTCTGCTTGTGTCAAAGATGCGTTAAAAACACACGGGGGCTTTTGGGGTGTCGAGAATTCGGCTCTAAACTCTAAAAGCAACACTAGACCCTCCATCTACATCGTCTCCGGCTTCCCATACAGTAAAAAGTGAAGACTATTTAGTATTTTTGTGCCTAATAATAATCATAACAATCCTGCAATCCCCCCTCCGAGTCAGTCTTTTCATGTGGTTCATGCAATTTTGTGTCGTTTTACAAATAAATAACAACGAAATTTGAAATGATGAGTGACTCGGGTCCAGAAACCCTGTGTCGGAGAGCGGCGTCTCCGTCGCTGTGTGAAGGGTTTGAGGCTGTGGACTGTGCGAACACGGGCAGAGGCAGGTTCGGACATCGGACATTCTCCATGGATTATGAGTGGCCTGAATCAAGGGTGTAAAATACTGGGGGGGTCGAGAGTCAGTCACTTTCAGGGGGTCTAGTTAGTTCAACTAGTTAGTCTTCAATGAATTACAAAAAGTAAATATTAAGCAATGGCTTATATGAGTTAAATTGAGGACATATATCTTGTTTTGAGAGGTTTTCACTCACATAGACCTTTTTCCTGATCTGACCAAGTTTACTTTGCTTGTTTGAGGACATTTCAGGCTGGTTCTAAGGTAAATCTCACTTGAAATAAGGAGATAAAACTGCCAATGGGACAAGACCATTTGTCTTACCCCATTGGCAGAAAAATGTACTTGAAACAACGGCGAAATGTATTGAAATGAGTCAGAAACATCTCAGAACAAGTGAAGTAATCCAGGTCAAATGCCCAACTACATCTTAACTAGTGAAAACAACTCAATTTTGGATTATTATGCTCAAATTGAGACATTTAAACTAATCTAGTAAATTACTTTTTGCAGTGAAGGTTCTTGAGTCATCTTCTGTGGTCTGTAGTTGAAGTCTCGAACGTTTCTCCTCTCAACTCCAGAGTGCAGAAGATGACTCAAGAACCTTCATTGAAGATGGACAACTCCTGTACGACTGAGAGCCCACACAGACGTCTTGCTGTTAAGTTAGTTAGGTATGAACATTGGGGGGTTGTACACTGCAAAAAGTATTTAACTAGATCAGTATAAACATCTCAATTTGAGCATAATAATCCAAATTTTAGCTGTTTTGACGAGTTAAGAAGTTCTTGGGCATTTGTCCTAGATTATTTCACTTGTTCTGAGATGTTTCTGACTCGTTTCGATACATTTCGTCCTTATTTCAAGTCATTTCTTTGCCAATGGGGAAAGAAAATTGGTCTTATCTCATTGGCAATTTTATTTTCTTATTTCAAGCGAGATTTACCCTAGAACTGGTCTGAAATGTCCTCAAACAAGCAAAGTAAACTCGGTCCGATCAGGAAAAGTGTCTAAATGAATGAAAACCGCTCAAAACAAGATACATTTCCTCAATTCAAGTCATTTAAGCCAATGCTTGATATTTACTTTTTGTAGTGTACAGATGGTGGACACTGAAATCGTTACAGTAGATCAGTGCTTCTCAAACTCAAGCTCCACCTCTGGAATTATATGTAAATATTTGACCTTCCCAGCACCACCAGGTCTAGATCAAGATCAAATCAGGACTAAACCGGATCTAAAATACCTGAATTAGACTGAAATATGTCTAAACTGGGACTACACCAGAAAACTACCTGAATGAATGAATTACTAAAGGAATAGGCCTATACGTCAAAGTGCTCCTAAGGTGTTGTTACGCCTTACAATATAGTTCCCCTTTTTATCCACTTAGAAAATCGACATTATTTTGAGTAACTAGACTTGGATCATGTTTTGTGTGACTGAGCGCACGCGTAAAGACCAGACAGGTGCACATCAACTCGTCTAAGCTCAGGTAAGAACATATCTCAGTCTGCAAAAACCGTGGCCTATTGTTTTAAACTATCTCTCATTCAGTGATTCTCAAGGGGTGGATCGGGACCCAAAAGTGGGTGATGAGCCTTTACCTGGGGAATTGTTCGAAATGTATCTAATGTAAAAGTATTAAGACCCATTTCTGAGTCCGTCCCTACATTTCAGGCCCAAAATACGTAAATGTGTTGAGCCAAAATGCAGAGCACTCGGTCCGTGTTCACACAGTCAGCAGCCCGGACGTGTGTGCGTGCGTGTGCTGGATTCTCACAGGTGATCGTTGCGTCTGAGGTCAGTAACAGGAAGTCGAGGTGAAGGGTGAAAGGTCGGGGGATGCGTGGCGACGGGACAGACGAGGACTAACACGTAACAGATCATCCAGTCAATATGACCAAGCAAAGTGTCTAGAAATATATCAAAAAGCAGAACCGAGGATGCAGTGCTCAGATCGCTAGCACTGTTTGGCCGTGAGCTCAACAGAAAGTCTTCTAGTGTAAACCGAGCCATAAACAGCTTCTCCCAGTGGTACAGTGTGAAAACCATCGCTGCAGAAGGCAATTATAGAGATTTAGGATTCGAACAGAAAAAAGGTGAGGGACCAGGACATCTTCAAGCAAAAACCTACAACCCTGAAAATGTGCCAGAGTTTGGGTAATCTTCCATTTTCACAAGAGTCGTCGACGGACAGGTTTACACTGGGCAGTGCGTTACACACACGAGGACACCCCCCCCCCATGTTTAACCCATAGATATACAAGAGGTAACCTGTGTTCCATTCAGCCCCATTCATAGTAATGATCCCGAGCGGTCTGAAAATAACATGGCTGCTTCATCTCCTCTTACGAAGCCTGTGGTCCGGCTTGAGCCTCCAGAGCCTGTCAATCATATATTTAGGCGTCCACTTTTTAGTGCTGAAACATGACCTAGCCCAGCGTTGTCACATGGGTCATAGCACATTTTAGAGGTATTACAGCAGCTCCCCACCATGAGGACCAAAGAGGAGCCACTTTCCTCGTCCGTTGGTTTAACCAGTCTTACACTGACAAGAGAAGAAGCTCCTGGAGATAAAAACATCCTGCACTCAATCCAGTCCCAAAATCTCGACTTCCTAAACAAATGTGCATCTTTTTCTTGTTAAGTTAAGTTTTGTTAAGCCATGTAATACATTTATAAGAAACAAGAGGGGCAACAACTAATCAGGTTGTTGAACTAACTGACATATTGAAATAACTGCAAACACTGCAAAAAGTGGATTCTAAGCAAGTAAAAAATGTCTTACTTTAAGAAATAAGTTCTTATTTTTTCCCTAAAAAGTAATAATGTTTTGCCGAGCAAAGTTTTCTTGAGAAAAAAAATCTTTTTTTAGGAAATAAAATCTAGCCATTTCTTGTTCTGATAAATTTACTAAAAACATGCTAATTTTGAAAAAAGAAAGAAAAACTTTTTGAATCTTCTTCAGTTTTAGACAAAAAATATTTTTTCTTATTTTAAGAAAAACTAAGATCACAACAACTCTTAATGTAAGAACTGATTCTCACAGAGAGATAATACATTCCATTCTTTAAAGTGGGCGGCTCGGTGGCACAGCGGTTAGAGCCTCAGCTTCACAGCTCAAAGGTCCTGGGTTTGATTCCCACCAGGACGGGGCCTTTCTGTGTGGAGCATGTTCTCCCTGTGTCTACATACGTTTCCCCTACCACTAAAAACATGTACAATAGGTGAATCCTCCAGCCAGGTGATTCTGACCATCAGCCTGGCTCCACATCATGGAGACGGGTCTCTGGGCCGAGGGCAGTATTTTCCTTAAATATTAGTGTTTATTAAGAACATTTTGCTCAAAAATGTTTGTAATTTAGAACATTTTACTTCAATCAAGCAACATTTAAGTAAAATACCCACAATTTTTCATGTTTTCCATAAAAATTCCATTTTCTGAGGACATTTTGCTTAATTCTAGCTGTTTATTTGCTTAAATTTAGTGTTTCTTTCTTGTTCTGACCCCATTGGCAGAATTTATTCCTTAAAACCAGACAAAATGTCTGGTTTTAAATTTTTTTTCCTTGTTTTTAGTAGGGCACATTTTGCAGTGAACTCATTAATATTCTTGGCAGATTCTCAAGTGCTTTATCTCACAGAATCAAAGCAAGAATAACATGCTCAACATGTCGGCGCTATCACTTCACTTCATGTAGTTAAAACTAGTTTGTCCATTTTAGGGTTAGCAATTATACATATTCTAATCTCAAAGCGCATTGACGGGGGATCTCACGGCCTATAACTCCAGTGTGACGCCTCATTTGAAATACAAGAGCTTCTAGTTTTCTAAACCTATGTGTAAGATCTGTGTGAATAAAACACAACTTACACCACATTTGCCGTCCCTGACCCTGATCATAACCCTAACCTCTGACCCTAAACCTAACCCTAACCTCTGACCCTAAACCTTACCCTAACCTCTGACCCTAAAACCTAACCCCAACCCCCTGATTCTGGGGACGGCAAATAACAGGCTAAAAGTACTTGTAAAGTGTGTAGAGAGGCCAGACCAGCAGAGCCGTGGGAAGATATTTTAGTTAGGGGGCGCTGAGGGACAAAATTTACCCCCAAAATACTTTTTCTGTGCATAAATCCTATTTATTAACCTCTTAACTCCCGCCTAAACCGAGAGCATTTTCTCCAGTTCAGCTTTACCCAAATCCTGTAAGCCAGTGTAACGCCTCATTTGAAAGACCTACAAAACTAAATTGATCTTTTTCCTCACGTCAGATTTTTTTTCAGCACTTTTTTTGTTGGGCAGTCGTCTCATTTTTGTCAAATTTCCGTAACTTTTTTTCACTTTTTCGTCAAATTATTCACATTTTTTTGTCAAATTCTTATCACTTTTTCGTCCATTTTTCTGTCACTTTTTCGTCAATGTTTTCTCACTTTTTTCACATTTGTGTTGCTATTTTCACACCTTTTTTCCAGAAGCTTTTGGATTGGGGTAAAGCTGGAGAAAATGTGCTCGGTTCAGGTGGGAGTTAAGGGGTTAATATTGCCTGCAGTTCACAAACTATCCACCAGGGGGTGCTGCAGCGCCCTCAGCACCCTGGGTTCCCACGGCCTTGCAGACCAGGGACAGGAGTTGAAGGCAATGGTTATAAGCTCTATATGCATCACATCAGATAAAAACCTGTGTTGTAACTATGTTAATTGCATCGTCCCTGATAGATAAATAAATACATACATTTGCCAGATTAACAGGTAGAAAAACAATCATTAGAATTAGATTGGAAATCAGTAACAACACTTCGACTTCTGTTTTTTCTTGTCTTAAAATCCTCAGTATTTTGCTTTGCCTTTAGTAAAATGAACCATGCACAGGGCTCGAACAGTCTCGTGATATAATATAACCTGGTGATTTTCAGAACTCCTTGCCGAAGTGTGTGTCCCGCTGACCCGACCCAAACCGCACTGCACCAGTGTAAACATGGCTATTCTGACCAAACCGCTTCAACCCTGTAAGCAGAAAAGGACAGCAGTATCTTCCCTTTTCTCAGTAATGTGGATGTAGAACCATAGGTAAGTCAGGTAGACCAGGCTGGGGGGGTTCGGGAATGACTGCGGAGTCTTTTGGCTGGATGAGATGGGATAATCCTGAGACACAGTGCGGCTCTAAGCTGCTGGCATAAGAAACGGCGACGGGAGGCGGGGCAGCGAGGCCGGAGTCCGAGGCTGGACTCTCTGAATCGGTTTCAGGGACAGCTTTGGGGGGCGGCTCCGGCCGATCACTTCCCCGCGAGGGCAGGACTAACAGTGCGATGGAGCCGGTGGCGGCGAGGGGGTTGGGTGGAGGAGCTCGTCGATCGAACAAGAAACAGGAGAGGCCAGATACAAAGGCTGTGTCCGAAATCAGTCACTCAGTCTCCCTGAACGCAACACACTCTGAAGTTACACTGAGAGGCAAACGTTGTGAACACGGGGAAAGATGAAGCAGCAACAGTTTCACTTCGGAGACTTTCTTGGGGTAGGATAATGGCAGGACTGTTGGTCAATGGAAAGAACATTTGCCACTGAACTAGAAGTGGAGCTGCAACATAATCACAATACTTTGGCAGTGCAATATTCTTTGCAAACAACTAAATATCCAGTCTCCAACCCTGTAGTTCAGACCTCTACAAACATTGTATTAGTTTAGCACTGTATCTTTTTACACTCACAATTAGATTTCCCCCCCCCAAAAAAATGTGCAGCCAAATCTAGATGACATTTCAGGTCTCAGCTCTTCAGGATCAGTTCTATGGCAAAGTTAAACTTTCTATGTTCTTTTACACACTACATTACATGTATAGTAGCCAGTTGGTGGCAGCACATAGTTGTACAGAGTGTGACTCTTCAACTGCTTGTGTATTCAGGTGGTCAGTAACTAAATACATTTACTTAAATACTGTACCTAAGTGCAGTTTCTTTACTTGGGCAGTCATTTTGTAGAAAACTTGTAACTTTGACTTGAAAAAATAAATATCTACTCTACTACATTCCCATAAAAGATCAAAGTAAAACATGTGGAATAAGCCAAATCAGCATTTTCAGGACACATGCGTGGTGATGCTCCGGTCAAAGTTCACAACTACTCACTAAAGCCCATTATTATGCGGCTCTTCACAACGTAAGTCGAAGCTCCGTTGATTTGAATGGGATTTCCCAACGTTCTACCGGTCATTATTTTCTGATAAAGTAGTAGCGACACTATCTCTGTCCTGTCACTGAGAGAGAAGTCGGGGAATCGCTCGTGAAGTTAGCGTGAGTCTGACTTTCAACTTACCCAGAGATTCACCACCATTCCTCCAACTGCGCCTTCAGCTAAGTAGCTAGGCTAGCTACTAGCCTTGCTGCTTCTAGCCTAGCAAAACGTTGCCGAGCAACGCGCAAACTTTTGGGAACTATTTGTCACGGAAGTCGATAAATAAACCTTTCAACCTTCATAAAAGTGTATGAAGTTTATGTTGTTCAGTTGGCAAATGGCCGTATAATAAGCGGGATAATGTATAGAACGCTGGTCATTATCGGGAAAATAAGGCCCTGTCGGTACTTATTTTCCCGATAGGCTGCAAGTATGAAGTAGTTAGTCCATTGTCAATTATATCGCCAAATATATCGTTATATTTCTTTTTTTATATCGTGCTGTAGATTTTAGGCCATATCGCCCTGCACTGCTGTGCACGTGGGCTTAATCAGTCTATGGAAGAGTTTTGTCATATTTACGAGTGCAATAAAGGAACCTCACAGTGTTGTATATGGAGCCACCAAACTCACCGTAAATGCTGTAATATAGGCCGGGGCCTTTATTTACTCAAGGGCATCTAGGACCAGGCCTTTATTGGAACCAGGCCACAATTAGAGACAGGCCTTTATTTCTATTTGAGCAAAACGGACGACCAGGAAAATGAAGAAAAACAAGATTTGTGTCCATTTGCACCTAAAATATTAGGTTCATTTATTGATGAACATTTCAAACCCTCTCCCAGCGGCTGGAACATTGACGCCTTTTATTTTGTCGGGACAACAGGAAGTGTTTCGTTGCTGTTAGCGGAGCTTTGACATCAGTGTCACTGCAGGTTTCTGTTTCGTTTTTACCGCGGACGGGATTATTTGTTGTTATCTTGTGTAAAAGGCGAGTTTAGACGGAGCGTTTGTGTTTGTGATCGATCATGAGACTGACCCGAGAGAAGACGAGACGCTCGCGCTGATGGGAGGAGTTATTTTGAGGCGTGGGACTGACCTGCACACGGAGCAGCTGGACGTGCTTTGAGGACGCGATGGAGACTTTATTAAAACCCTGGAGGGTCACACAACATTTGTTGCTTTCCCTGTTTCTACAAATAGTCACAGGAGGTTTGAAAAGTGGCTAAATCCCGTTTGTTACTTCCTGCACATGAGTTTTCATTTACACATGAATGAGACAAATTCCTAACATGGGGAATATTTCTACTGCTATAGTTTCTACTAAAAGCCCCGGCCTGTTTTAGAGACCGGCTTTAATTTGCCTCCGCCAGCCACAAACCCGGCCACTGTTAGAGACCCGGCCGCTAATGGAATACAGGCCAGTATTAGAGCATTTACGCTACTCATCATATTTCCAACTGAAAGAAAAGATCCAGAACGTCGTGATGAATGGATTAAATTAGTAAGTTTGACGTATAGCTAACCAGTTCTTTTTCTCTTCCCAGTAACACTGTGTCCCGTTTCTTACAGAATTCCTTTAAAACATAAAAACATCAAAATATTCAATGCTGGGTCACACTCATGTGAACAGTTTGGGATACGATCTGGGTAGTCCTGACCTTTAACCTGGACCAGCATGCTTTGCGCTCGGTGAAATGCTGAATCCGCTTATTGGCTGTTTTGCTAGATTTAAAACTCCAGAACAGCAGGTGGCGCTGTGGAGAAGTTCAGTGAAGTTCATCATTTGTTTTTAAAGCTAAAACTTATTTATAATGATTCAGACTTTTTTCTTTACATTGAATACTTATTTTCTACAAGTACTTCAGCACTTCAATAATAATTTGGCCAAGGGACTTTTGCACATATTGGAGTAATATATGACCAGTATCTGTACTACTCAAGCAACAAAATCAAGCACTTTGACGGGGTTCCCCAGATGATTTCAAGATGAAACAAAAAGAAAAATACTACTTTTTTTTAGTATATTTTTGAGTGTAAAACAGCCTATAATTTGTTAAATCCATTCAATTATTCAAAATGCGAAACAGTTTGGGAACCCCTGCTCTAAAACAGTGTTTCCCAATCAGGTGCCGGGGAAACTGAACATCATTTTGACAAGAAAAGGTATATTTTGGGAGAACGAATTTTGAACGCAAACAAATAGCGCTTTTTAAGTGATTTCTTTCTACACAAGCTGCAACACCCATGAGGTAGGAGGTACACGGACTACCACTGAAAGATCCAACTCTAAAATATACATCTAACTTTTGCTTTTTGACAGGTTCTTCTATAGCAGTAATTCAATATTTTGGCGACTCTACCCACCTCTGGCCTTCCTGTCGCCCATGTATTATAAGTGGGTTGACTTGGCGCAAATAAAAAAGCCATAAACTCCACCGAGGAGTTCCAAAAGTGGATCTCAAGTTCCTGTTCCAAAATCATCTGAACAGAAAAGTGCTTGATAACAGCTTGTGGTTTTGGTGACTGATTTGGGACACCGCCGTCGGCCCAGGCACTCGATCGATCGACTCCACAGCTCCCGAAATCACAACTGAAATCAGACTGACGGGCAGCGACGTAAAGTTGTGTTCCTTTGTGATTCAAAAACAGATGTCTACCTGCACCTGGGGCTGCGCGGGGAAAACATGTAAACAGACAGCTCTGACAGAAGGGGGCGATATTGCATGATCAGAACAGAATCACAGTTCAAAAGAGGAAGATCCCAAACCAGCGCGAAACCAACGCAAAAGGAGGAACAGGGCGGGACTCTATAAAAACAGGAGTCTTCATAAGAAAGGCTACAAAACTCAATGGGACCTCCAACTTCAGCATACAGCAAAAGGCACCACAATATTATTCTAGTTATCTAACTCGTGAAAAAATTGGCACGTAATTCTCTTATTTTCATCTCTCATAATGCTGTAAATCAAAAAACTCCACATATAAATATCCCCCCGTTATAAAAAAAGTCTTTGCTGTTAGCTAGTAGACAATGAAAATAAATATTTCATTTGTTTAGAATATCTGTCTGTTATACAAAATAAAAATATTTCTCCTAGGTGCAGTAGTCCTGGTGTGAGGTGGTGATGGGGCTTAGAGCGGCATGTTGTCGGCTTTGGAGCGGTGCGACTGCGAGCGTCCGGGCCGACTGAGGCCGCGGTGAGTCCGAGAGTCCGAGGGTCGGACCGGGTCCACGTTCATGTTCTGCATACTGAGGAAGGGCGTGCTCTCGCCCTCCTCTTCCTCCTCCTCGGAGCCGCTGAAGCTCTGGGAGCTGTAGTCCCTGTAGTCCTGCAGACCGGCTCGCTGTGAGATGTGTCCGTTGAGGCGGTTTCTGCGCGGCCGGCGCCGGCTGCGGATGGGCTCCCGGGACGAGGCGTACTCCTGCGTGGTCTCGTACGCCTCCTCGTCCGGGACGTGGTACGGGCTGGAGGGCAGGCTCCCTGTGCTCTCCGTCAGGTAGGGCCGCCGGGGCCGCCGCGGCTGCCGGTACAGACTCCGGTCCTGCAGGGGGCAGCACAGGTGAGAGACGCTGTTATCAATATGAAATCTGTATAATAATTGGCTTGTTGCACAATGTGGCTACGCTAGTTTCTCTGAGCTGAAGTTGTGGGCGCTAGTACTTCCTGTTTGTATTAATTTCCATTAAGATTAGCCTTGACGCGTTCGAATCATCGTTTTTCCTAAAGATTCTGTGGTGGACAGTGAGTTCCTGGTAGATGATCACTTCCTGCAGGTTAACGAGTTGCTGTACAGTGTAAATATTTCAGTGGAGGAGACGTCTATGTTTATAAGGATCAGTGAGTTTGTCCTGAGGCTAAAGGCTAACATTCATTTCATGCATTGTAAAATTTGAAATAGTGCCTCAAATATAAACTAATCTGCATATAAACCATCTTGTCCCACTGTCATTTTTTTATTTTTTATCTGTATTTATATTTATTCCATTTTTATAGCATGTTAGCCTGTACCTTAAAGACAAACTATTAATCCTTTATGATCACAGGCGTCTCCTCTGAACTCATTACATCCTACATTAAGATTTGAACACACAGTAAATGCTCATCTACAAGGAACTCACTGCCCACAACGTAATCTTTAGAAAATATGATTATTATTCCAGCAGGTCCGTGCTAATCTCTATAGGAAAAGAATACAGACAGGAAGTACCGACGCTCACAACTTCAGGTCAGAGGAACTAGCATAGCCATATCGTGCAACAAGCCCATATGGACATATTACAGACTTATGCCCCGTCCGAAAGCAGTACATTGGTAAGAGGTCTAACGCCAAACCGGAGGTGCGTCAGCGTCCGCCATGATGAGAAGCCTCCGAACTGGGCTGTCGGTTAGGAAGGAGTTAGGGAAAGGAGCCTGTATGCTAACTATCATAGCCACTTTAGCGTAGTGACCTCTGGTGGTCCCTTACCGGCGATTAGGAGCTATGTGCCATCCCATAAGCCACTGTGCCAGTCCAATATGGGTGACGTAGCTTTATAAAATAACGCTAAAGGGAAATGTGATGGATCATTTGGATTTTTCTCTTTTTTTTTCTCCTTAAACGTCTTTATTTTGACACTATGTTGTTGCATACGTGATACAGTAGGTGGCAGCATGTGCTTTTGTTTGGCCTGCAGTCCTCCAGCAACCTTAGAGAAGAAGAAGAAGAACACTGTTGGGCTCCTTCCGAAACCATCAGATTGCTAAGAGCTCTTACGCCAAACCGGATGTGCGTCAGCGTCCGCCATGGCAAGTTGCTTCCAAATTGGTAAGTCAGTTAGGAAGTAGTTAGGAAAAGGAGCCTTGATGCTAACTATCATAGCCTCTTTAGCATAGGGACCTCTGGTGCCACATGGATCATTTGCTGCTGTAGCTTTAAGAAACAGCTGTTGAAATAAAATAACACTAAAGAGAAATGTTTGGATCATTTGGATTTATTTTTCTCCTTAAATGTCTTTGTTTGGACACTATGTTGTTGTTGGACACTAGGGGGCGACATGCACTTTTGTTTGGCCTGCACCATAGACTGTAAAAAAAAAATGGACGTCTTATGCTCACTCCTCCCCGTTTACCAGATTGACCACGGCCGTGGGGCAATTCATGGCGGATTTACAGGCTCCCCCTCCCCAGCTCTGATGAAGCATGTTCCTAAAAAGGGCATACGGGCGGGATTTTCACCGTAGACTCCGCCCTTGCGTGACGTGTAGCTCGCGCTGCTCCAATGCTAACAGTCCGACCCTCATTAAGTACGAGATTTCAAAAATTCATATTACGAAAACCAGCCTGGTTTCATATATTGTTATTAACCCAGCGTTATCTCAGGAGGAATATCTAGCCTAGTCTAGTGTTGAAACAATTGAAACCAGGCTTTAAAGTAGTTTTTAACGTGTCTAAAGTCCAATGCTTTTCCATGGGGGCCTAGCGGCGATATGGAGGTACTGCAGCAACGGCGGAGCAATGGCGGCCCCCACGTTTGTGGTCAAAAAGCAGGGCAGCCAGCGGCCATTGGCCTGCACTCCACCAATAACTTTAAAGAAGAAGAAAAGCAGCTGTTGGTGATGTCACTTCCCTTTCCCCTGTTTAAGGACAGACGGATTGTGCAAAATTCTGCTGAAGCTCTAGTTCACTAACTGCACAGATCTAACAGTCGACCCATGAAAGGTTAAGGAGTTAGTTGCTGGTGTTAGTGCTTAGAGGCTACAATTTGATGGTTTCGGATTGAGCCTTGGTGATGTCACTTCCCCTGTGTTTTCCGCCCTGGGTAAGGACGGTCGAATTGGGTAAATGCTGCTGAGAGATCTAACAGCTGACCCCATGAAAGGTACAGGATGAGCAGCCAGGATTGGGACAGACTGTAGAGGCTATAATCTGATGGTTTCGGACGCACTTCTTGGTGAGAGCTATTGACAGACCTCGGGGCAGCGCAGCAGGGGCTGGTCGTCTTCACGGTGGTAGGCGGCGGCCGCGGGGGGCAGGGACAGGGCGTGGCCCGTGTTTGGGGATGTGATCTGAAACGTGGGCACCTGTGGGGGCAGATGGGGGTAGTGGAACTCCACCGGAGACAGACGAGCGGGGGTGGTCAGCGCCGAGACGTATCTGGAACAAAAAAAAGCATGTCTGTTATAAAAGAAAAACATTAGTCACACTTTTCTAAGATTTACCAAGAGCTGAACTGTAACTGGAAAACATTGCTACGGACCGACACACTCTTACAATCACTGATAAAACATAACAATGAGCAATGAGTAGATTATATATAACTCCCTTATACTTCCTTACCTAAATTATGGCCTGGAAATATGGGGAAACAATTATAAATCCAATACTCATCCTATTTTCCTACTCCAAAAAAAGGCAATAAGAATAATCACTAAAGCGATTTCTATGCACCAACGAACTATCTTTGTAGAGCTGAGCCTACTGAAAATCCATGATCTTATTGACCTAAATACAATAGTAATTGTGTAAAAAACATATCATAATCTTCTCCCTCCTCCAGGAGCTTTTTGAACACAGGAAAAGTCAGTATAACCTCCGAGGAACTGCTATTTTCAAAAAAGCAAAAGCTAAAAAGAATAAAAAGAGTGGATGTGTTTCTGTAAGAGGTTTTAATCTGTGGAACGACCTGGAAGATCAGTTAAAACTGTCCCAAACAGTCAAACCTTTCAAAAAGTTGTTTAAAGCTACTAAAATTCAAGAATATAAAAGCTTAGGATGAATAAAGTCAGAAAAAATAAATAAAAATAATAATGATGACATGATTTGGTTTCATCTAAATTAACTTAAAACAAATGTATGTATACATAGTTGTTGGAATATTGAAATTTATGTTACTAACTTCAGATACATGCTTATTTCTCTTCTGTTTGACACTTGTTATTAATGTTTGTGTTTTGTTTTGTCTCTGGTGAAAGTCTGTAAACTGGGTGAGGCGTTATAAGTTTTCACTTCAGCCTAAACCCTTTCGGTCGTGTTGTCCACAAAGAATTGGAAATGTTTTTACGTTTAAAGGAATGAACTGACCGAATAAACTACTACTACTACTATTAGACACATCACACATTTTAACTGGCCTCTTAAATCTTTCTCAGTTTAATTTCATTTGTATATTACTGATAGAAATAATACGTTTTTGTGTGAGTGTCGTCTTAAATCTTGCTTTTGTTATTTCACTTTTGCGCCACAAGAGGGCCCCGCATCATCCGGAAAAACTCTCCAGTCACTGTCAGCCCTTCCACATGACACTGCGATGATTTCTAACTCCTACTCAATAATAATTAAGCCCCGCCATGCTGAATATGTCACAAGAAACGGTTTTGTAATCTGTTCTTAAAGTGATCTGTGATCCTGACTCACAACAGTGTTTGAGCGGTGATGATGTGTCGTACCTGTCGCTGTGAGGAGAGTCCCGCAGAGAGTCGTAGGAGTCTCCGTACGCCATCCCTGCCCCGGACCCCTCTGTGCAGCCCCAGTGTGCCCGCCGCGCCATGCAGGCCGGGCTGCTGCATTTACTGGTGCCCACGGAGCTGGACAGGCCGCCCGACTGGCAGTCTGAGTTCATGCTCTCCGTCCGCTCCATGCTCCACGTCTGCTCCTCGTGTCTGCGGCGGGACAGACACATCTTATCATTGAAATGTAGGGGTGATGTTGTCCCTTGAATTTTGTGACGTTATTGGGTTAGAGTGTTAATTTTCACAACATATTTTAATTTAGTTTTAGTCTTTTGACTAAAATGTAAATTAATTTTAGTCGAGATTTAGTCAAAAAAATCGTTTCAATTTTAGTCTAGTTTTAGTCGACTAAAATTAAGACGAATTTAGTCGACTTTGCATTGATAATATTCATTCTAATCATATTTAATCTTGCTCCTCTGCTTCATGGAGCTGCTCCACATGAACAAAGCTCAGAGAATTTACATGATCTGAGGCTCTTTCAGACGCTCAATAGAAGTTCGGATGATTTTAGTCTCTCCTTTTCATTTTTATTTAGTCTTATTTTAGTCGACTAAAATATCTGGACATTTTAGTCATAGTTTTAGTCTCATGAGAAACTTTTAATTTAGTTTTAGTCCAATTTTAGTCGTCAAAAATATCACTTTGACTAAAATTAAGACTCAATATTTTAGTCGACGACATTAACACTGTTGGGTTAGAGTTAGGGTTAGCAATTATATCCAAATCTCAAAGCAGCCTATATGCCAGTGTGATACTTCATTTGAAAGCCAAGACCTAGTTTCTAAAACTATGTGTAAGATTTGTGTGAGTGAAACACAACTTACATCAGTGGTTCCTAACTTGTCTTGCGTACCCCTGAGGGTTTTCAGTGGTTGTCCGTGTACCCCCTACCTCAAGGGTGTTGCAGTTTACTTAGAAAGCAATTACTTACAAGTGGTATTTGTAATAAAAACCTAAAATTCTCCCAAAGCTGCACATTTTACAGCAAAATATAGCTTTTCATGTAAAAATGATGTTCAATTTCCCAATTTTTTAAAATCTGAAATAGTTCCAAGTACCCCCTGTTAGGTCCTCGAGTACCCCCAGGGGTCCCCGTACCCCTGGTTGGGAAGCACTGACGTACATGACATTTAATCTAAGTTAAGGCACAATGTTTATGAGATAAATCTATGAAATAAATCGTTTATCATTTCTGAAGAGATAGACAGGGTGAGTAAATTGGACAACGGGAAACATTTGGGAAACCGAAAATAACAAACCGAAAATAAATAAATAAAAAATGACCGAAAATGTTAGATAAACAAGGAATTTAATATTTTTTGTTCCATAATCGTTGTTCTTTTTAATGAATTTACTGAGAAAAAGATCAAACAATGTGATTATCCTTCAAAGAACATCAGGCATAAAACCTGTTGGAATTAGATTTAACGCTTTATAATGATATTTCAGCTTAGTTAAAATGCCACGGGAATCCTGGGACATTTGATTACCTTCTACCACTAAATAGTTTGTGTTTTGTGATGTCATAACATTGTAAAAAAACTATTATTTTAAAATTGAGTAGATGCAGCTAAGAATTAAAATGATGAGTCTGGAAGTCTAATTTTGATTTTTACAAATTTATAATTTGAATGTGAAAAATCGACCACCGGGTTTTGCATTTTGATGTAAAGTAATAATATATATGTATGTATATATCCCGAATCTCAGCAACTAATCAGAGTCGAGCATCCTCCTGTATTGACCAATGAGAGGAGCTTTTCCTGTGCCTCAGCCTGTCAGGTCCAATCAGGAGCGAGGGAGAGGAAGCGTGATCGTTTTGTGTTCCTGCTCTCCTCATTTTGCAAACTAAAGCCGGGTCGTGCAGTGACAGAGGGACAAAGGACTTTCCCTGCACTTTTCAGCAACACTGGCCTCAGCGAAACACACGTCCTCTGGAGCCTGATATTCCCTACGATAAACTTTGGTCGTAGCTACGATTCTCTGAGCAGCTCACGATTTTACAACCCTCACGTTAAAGAGGGGAGGAGTTTGATTGTTTCAAATTTCACTGTGTCTCTCCTCACCTTTTGTGGTGGTAGATTGTGGTAACTATGGCAACCGTGAAAATGCAGAAATTTTGATTTGCTTTACGGTTAATATCTCTGTAATGGCTGGACCCACATGAAACAAAAACTGTCACAAAGTTCAACGTCTCCTCTCTTAAAGGAGCTATCCTTGATTTTTTTATTTTCCGTAATTGGAATAAAATTTGTTTTGTCCTTTAGTACAGTGGTCCTTTAGTACAGTGGTATAAATTTGGGGGGTCGCTAGAGCATATAGATAAAATATACATATTTTCATTAGCGTATAATCAAATGTTTTATTGTAGCATGTGTTTGCTGTTTTACCAGAGTACCACTATTTGTTCGTAGTTTGATGAATTTTATTTCAGCCATTTGTTTTTTATCTTTGTTTTTTAAGAAGAATAGAATAGAATAGAATAGAATAGAATAGAATAGAATAGAATAGAATAGAATAGAATAGAATAGAATAGAATTGCTGGGTTGCAGGTTCTAGAACGTGATGATGTCATCGGGCCCAGCGGGGGGGCAGGAGCCAGTTTTTCCTATTAACAGCATTACATTTTCACAAGTCGTAGCTCAAAAGAAAATGTATAAATTAGAAAAATGATCATTAATATCAGTCACTGGGTCCATGATCTCTCTGTACAAGACCAAACATTTCCTCAAAAACAAAAAAAAATTTCCTCCAAACAATAGCATTGGCCTTTAGAACGCTGTGACGTCACCTGCAACCCAGCAATAGAATAGAATAGAATAGAACTTTATTGTCTGTTCCAAAGAGCAGAAATTAGTCTTTCAGCACGGCTCATTGAAAATCTATTATGTCGGCTAATGTTTATATGTCTCACGGTATGACCCGGGTGGGGGGTCACAAACCCCTTTACCTGTTCTAATGGGGGGTCGTGGCTCCAAAAGGTTGAGAACCACTGCTTTAGTATATGGTAAAAGCAGACATTTATCCAAAAAACACTGGTTTTAAAGCCTTTTAAACCGTCATGAAATGTCAGGCTAGTGGGCATGTTTTACAGTGAAGTGACAGTTTTCCTCCTGAAAGTTGTGAAACCTGGTTTAAACTCAGTCCCTGTGACGAGTGATGATGTTGTAAATGCATTAGGAGAGCTTGAGATGAGTTTGGACCAGAAAATAGCAATTTGAAATTTGAGTGACCCTGTTGTACAATCAGGTAAAGCTCCTTTAACGTAGCACCACATGAACTAAGGTCAAATCACTGTCTCCAAAAGTGATGAGAATATTCAAAATGACGTGAATCCAACCACTAGTTTTTCTGTTCTAAACTTATTTCCAAAACTGTGTCTCTCCCATTGAGTTGTGTCGGACCAGCTCCATTCATGACTGTCGTGAAAAAGGCGACTTGTTACTGAAGGCAGAAAAATGTGGTTTTCCATCACAACATGAACAGGCAGCGCTTGGCCGGCACTCGCCTGGATCCGTAGCGCGAGGCGTGCGAGGCCGTGGTGGAGTGGTGCGACCGCGTGGACATCCGGCTGCCGGCGCAGTTCCCCGGTCCCTCCGCCCCGTCCGTGATCACGCACTCTGTGGTCGGGACGGTCTTAGGGATGTACTGAAACACACACACAGCAGTCAGGTCCAACAGCTCTGACGGGACGGCGTGTTGGAAACAGGAAGTGGTTAAAGGTTTGAGCAAAGAATGTCATGTGTCACATCTTCTTGTGAGCTGGAACTTCAAACACGCAAATAAAACAAGTAAAATGGATTCAACTGATCAGAAACTCACTTTAGTTCAAGGAATAGGCCACCGTTTTTACATACTGAGATATGTTCTTACCTGAGCTTTGACGAGTTCTTTAGGACCTGTCTGATCTTCACCCGTGCCTTCAGTCACGTAAACACAGCGCAGACGGCGTTAGCATTTAGCCTCTCCCTCTCTCCACTATAGCTCCAAAACAGGTCAAGATAGAAGCTACCAAGCTCTTCCACGTTTTCCCTATTTAAATATGGTTACGTGAAGTGTTCCACTATAAGTATACTATATAAGTACACAAAATTAAACAATGTGGATTTTCTGAGCGGATAAAAGGGGGAACTATATTGCAAGGCCTAATAATACCAGGAGTACTTCAGCATCCGCACAGTAAAGTGAAGATATTACTGATGTCGAACTACTCCTGGTATTATTACGCCTTACAATATAGTCCCCCCTTTTATCCGCTTAGAAAATCCACATTGTTTAATTTTGTGTAATTATACTTTGTAGTGGAACACTTCACGTAACCATATTTACTAGGCTAAATGCTAATGCCGTCTGCGCTGTGTTTACGTGACTGAGGGCACGCGTGAAGACCAGACAGGTACAAATGAACTCGTCTAGACTCTAAGCTAAGAACATATCTCAGTATGTAAAAACGGTGGCCTATTCCTTTAACCTCTTACCACCCGCCTGAACCAAATGCATTCTGTCCTCTTTGGCCATTATATCGGTCTGTGTAACACCTCATTTGAAAGCTAATACCCACAAAACTGATCTTTTTCATCACGTTGTTGCTGTGATATGTCACCTTTTTTATGTTTTTTTTTTTATTATTATTTTGGTCACATTTTTGTTGAATTTTTGTAATTTTTTGTTGAGTTTTATTGTCACATTTTTGTTGAATTTTTGTCACATTTTTGTTGAATTTTTGTAATTTTTTTGTTGAATTTTTGTCACATTTTTGTTGAATTTTTGTCACATTTTTGCTGAGTTTTTGTCACATTTTTGTTGAATTTTTGTCACTTTTTTGTTGTGTTTACATCCTTGTTTTCTTCTCATTTTTTGTGGCTGTTTTGGTGCTTTTTTCCCCAAGAAGCTTTTTGATTAGGGTAAAGCCAAACTGGAGAAAATGTAATCAGTTCAGGTGGGAGTTAAGAGGTTAAGACACAGTTGTGAAGGAAATCACAGATTATCGGAATAGCTGCGGGAAAGTTGCAATCCCCCACTGACTTTGCAGAGGTTGCTTGATTTTGCATTAGTTAGTAAATCCCACTAAGGCACCGCTGATTTGAGCAAAGTCCCTCTTTTTTTAGTAATTTCTGGTGGTGGAGGCAGTTGCAGAGGCCGAATAGCAGAAGGCGGTTGTGCTGGAGTGGCCTTGTTTGATTTCAACGATCTAACAGGAATTTCACTTGACCTGGAGTCCTTCATCCGCCTCGGTCTTTCATTATTCATACCAGAGTCGTAAATCTCCCGTGTCTCTCGTACTCGGACAATGACCTGCGCGGTGATTCCCCCTCTGGTGCATTAGCTTTAGCGTTAGCCGCCGGCCCAGTGTTCCCTGCCTCTCGCCTCCTCTGCTGCTGACTAGCTCATTACACTCGGAGGCGCTTCAGAAGACCACGGCTATTTTTAGACACAGTTATATTTAATTAAAGGCTCTGACATGTCGGCTGTGTTTTAGCACAAGCTCCTCACTTACAAATGGAAGAGGCAGAGGAGTAAAAACACCTCTTAGGTAGGGCTGGGTACCGTTCATTTTTTTTCGATACCGGTACTTTAATGATACTTTAACCGATACCTGAAAGATACTTTTTCCGGTACCGATACTTAATTATTTTTCATTTAGAACCATAAGATGAATAATGTTAATTTATTCTTTTCCTTCCATTTAATTTCTTTTACATTTGTATTAGTTGTTTGAGATGAAACTTCCTTTAACAACAGGCGGAAAAAAACTTTCCACGTTTCTTATTTTTCCCCCCATTTTTAACAATTTAAAAGAAAAATGTCCCCCCTGAATTTTTCTTCAAATCTTTCCCCAATTTTTTTGGGTGTTTTTTTTCCTCCCAATTTTCCCCTTTTTTTTTTTTTTTTTTGGTAATTTTCCCCAAATTCACCCCCCAATTTTTTTTATTTTCTTCCATTTTTTCCCCACGTTATTTCCCTTTCCCCCCCCAAATTTAACCACATTTTCCCCACTATTTGCATTAAAAAAAAAAAATTTACACACTTTTTTTGTTGAGTTCTTGTCATATCTTTGTTGAATTTTTGTCACATTTTTGCTGAGTTTTTGTAATTCTTTTGTTGAATTTTTGTTGAATTTTTGTTGAATTTTTGTTGAATTTTTGTAATTTTTTTTGTTGAATTTTTGTCACATTTTTGTTGAGTTTTGTCACATTTTTGTTGATTTTTGGTAATTTTTGTAATTTTTTTGTTGAATTTTTGTCACATTTTTGTTGAGTTTTTGTCACATTTTTGTTGATTTTTTGTAATTTTTGTAATTTTTTTTGTTGAATTTTTGTAATTTTTTTTGTTGAATTTTTGTCACATTTTTGTTGAGTTTTTGTAATTTTTTGTTGAATTTTTGTAATTTTTTTTGTTGAGTTTTTGTCACATTTTTGTTGAATTTTTGTAATTTTTTGTTGAGTTTTTGTCACATTTTTGTTGATTTTTTGTAATTTTTTGTTGAATTTTTGTAATTTTTTTTGTTGAATTTTTGTTGAATTTTTGTTGAATTTTTGTAATTTTTTGTTGAGTTTTTGTCACATTTTTGTTGAGTTCTTATCACATCTTTGTTGAATTTTTGTCACATTTTTGTTGAATTTTTGTAATTTTTTGTTGAATTTTTGTCACATCTTTGTTGAATTTTTGTCACATCTTTGTTGAGTTTTTGTCAGTTTTTTGTTGTGTTTACATCCTTGTTTTCTTGTTTTTCCTTGTTCTTGATTTTTTGTGGCTGTTTTGGTGCTTTTTTCCCAAGAAGCTTTTTGATTAGGGTAAAGCCAAACTGGAGGAAATGGAATCCGTTCAGGTGGGAGTTAAGAGGTTAAGAAATAGTTGTGAAGGAAATCACAGATTATTGGAATAGCTGCCGGAAAGTTTTTTTTCTTTTTAAATTTGTACAACCAACAGCATAAAAAACTTGAATATGAAGATTTTATATTTCTTGCTTTTGATACTTTTGTTTTTCCAATACCGGTAGTACCTAAACCTTCTTTTCCTGTGGCTCTTTTGTTTTGTGGTGTTTTGTGAAGTTGGTTCATTCCAGGTGAGAGGATTATTTACACTTTATCGATACTGGAGGCAGAGACGACTTTCTACTCGTTTTAACGGCATCAAAAGTAAAAGTATCTTTGTTTTAGCAATAGACGCACAGTAGCTGAATGTAAAAAAGCTGCAGTAAAGTAGTTCTGATCAGAAACATGAGAATAATAAAGCCTGAAAACACCAGAGGCTCATTCGGTCTCTGATGTTTGACCCGGTTTGATAAATCAGCACAATTCTTACATTTAAAGGTCTATACGTGACTTTTGTTGCTTTTTGCCCCATTGAAGTATGTTGTAAAAGTATTAATTTGTGGGAATCGTAAGCCTGATTTGTGTTTCAATTTCAAAATCTGCGTGAAATAATTGGTATACTTTCACTTGAGTACAATGTTTATACGACGCTTTTGCTTAGTCCATTACTGATATAAACATGATAAACAAATGTAGTGTAAGTTTTCTGTCATTTTGTGTTTTCATATAAAAATACAATATTTTATGTATATTGTATTGTTTTATTTTGTTAAAGCAGCACTAAGTAACGTAACGGATTTTCTAAGCGGATAAAAGGGGGGACTATATTGTAAGGCGTAATAACACCAGGAGTAGTTTGGCATCTGCACAGTAAAGTGAAGATATTACTGCATGGATTTCGAACTACTCCTGGTATTATTACGTGTAAATATACTTTGTAGTGGAACACTTCACGTAACCATATTTAAATGGTTTAAAGGGAAAACGTGGAAGAGCTTGGTAGCTTCTATCTTGACCTGTTTTGGAGCAATAGAGGAGAGAGGGAGAGGCTAAATGCTAACGCCGTCTGCGCTGTGTTTACGTGACTGAAGGCACGGGGGAAGATCAGACAGGTCCTAAAGAACTCGTCAAAGCTAAGGTAAGAACATATCTCTGTATGTAAAAACGGTGGCCTATTCCTTTAAGGCTCTTTAGCGACAAAACGTCAATTACAGCTAAGATGGGAAAAAAATAGCTATAATCTTAACATAGACCACTATATTTTCCCCTGCCGTGTCTCGCCTTAAAAGCTGAAAACACTGGCCCCCACCTGCTGATGTCATGAGGTGGTTTTAAACATTGAACAAGCAGCAGTGCTCTGAATCTGAAAAACATGGATAGAAACAAACACATGTGTAAATGATTTCGGCGTCTGCGCTCACATCAGCCATGGGGATCTCCTCCGGCCCGGGGCCCGGGTGGTTGGGGCCGTTGGGGACCATTCGGTTGGGCGGCTCCACCCACTGGTTCTGGTTCTGATGGAGGTGTCTCTGCATCTTCTTTCTTTGTTTCCTGACACCACACAAGACACATAGTAGTCAATAAAACATGAAGAAAATACACTGTGGAAAGTTTAAAGTCAAATTTGCTGGAATTCCAAACGCTACTCTTGCTGCTTTGTAAGTAGTTATTGTTTCAAGAAAAGACTCACTGCTTTTAGGATTTGCACGTCTGACAGATGAGCTTGATATATTATTAAAACATAAATGCTTGGATACGCTTATGGCGACTCACGCGCCGCTGAACGTCAGAAGCTAAATTATTTTTGATTGAAACCTTGCTGCAGTCGATATCCTCAAGTTCATCTGTACTTCCTCTGCTCGGCGTCCCTATCGTCTTACACTGTATTACAGATACGGGAGGATAATTGAGGCGCTGTACTCTCTCCTGACCCACCTTTGAAGATCAGAAATTCATTTGTCAGAAGTGGAGCGCGTTCGTTTGACAAGAGCTGGCACTTACATCGAGGGAAGATCAACCGGGAGGAAGCCCCTCGATTAACATATCCTTCCTGAGAGAAATAACTAAGACTTTGATATCTTTGGAAACCTTCTCACATTCAGCAAAACAATCAGTGAGGAAGAGAGACGGTTGCTTTTTGCTGCACAGAACAGCACAGTGACTCAAACTTTCCAATAACCACCTTATGAAACATTTGATTAGCTAGAAAAAAAGCATAATCTAGACCAAAAGAAAGATTGCTGAGTAAGATTCTGGACCCATTCGACGATAATACACCAATTGAATATGTAAAATACTTGAGCTAATGCTAGTCTATGCACAATGTTAGATGGCAACCCTCTCATGAAATATAGCGGCTTAGTGAGCAATTTACTTTCAAATTTCAGAACAAGACTTGAAGGCCCTTAACCTGAGGAAGCCAAACTGTGTCCAAACTCATTCCTAACTTTTGGAATCCCAATTCTTCACAGGAACAGGTTTATCGGCACAATATGAAATTATTTACCACACATAAACAAAGTCAAGTGTAAATCGGGCCCGTATGGATACTTTCTCACAGCAGATTGTTCAGTAGAAAAAAAACGGCTGTCGTAGCAAGCTAGCCGTTAGCATTAGCACGATGTTTTAGAGTGGGTAATGACACACTGAAGTGCACAGGAGATACTGATCATTTTGCGATCTATACTTTTGAGCTAGAACAGTGGTTCCCAATTTGGGGGAACACTGAAGGGTTTGTGTCAAAACTTTTTTCAAATTTCATACATTGAATTTCAGAATCAGAATTGGATTTATTGCCATTGTTTGAGACCAGGTTCACAAATTAGTATTTTTTGTGTGTGAAATAAATGCTAATAACTTTTTACAGGGGGGTTCCCAACATCCAAACCACACAGTACACTGCAAAAAGTAATTAAAGAGATTAGTATAAATGTCTCAATTTGAGCAAAATAATCCAAAAATCGAGTTGTTTTGACGAAGATGTAGTTTCAAGCGAGATTTCCCTTAGAAAATCTCGCTTGAAATAAGAAATGTGCTCAAACTAGCAGAGTAAACTTGGTCAGATCAGGAAAAACAAGATACATTTCCTCAATTCAAGTAATTTAAAGGAACAGGCCACCGTTTTTCCATACTGAGATATGTTCTTACCTGAACTTAAGACTTGGTACCGACCGAAAAGCTCCGGTAGTGGGCGGTATCGAAAAACTTTTGTTTTCGGTGCTAATTTTCGGTACTTTTTGTCTCCAAACGTCAATAAATGATCCACAGTGAGTCTAAAAAAGCCTGAACTCATGAGCAGCTTCAGCGCAAATGCAGAAGCGAAGCAGTAACTTACTCACACAGAGCCGCGGTCTGAGCCAGGACTAAACCAGGACTAAACCAGGACTGAATAAGAAACTAGACTCTTAGACAAATAGAAAAGCAGTGACAACACGATAGTGACAACAAGAAACACATGGGCTTTACCTTTAGCTTTACCTTTAGCTTTACCTTTAGCTTTACCTTTAGCTTTACCTTTAGCTTTACCTTTAGCTTTAGCTTTACCTTTAGCTTTACCTTTAGCTTTACCTTTAGCTTTACCTTTAGCTTTACCTTTAGCTTTAGCTTTACCTTTAGCTTTACCTTTACCTTTACCTTTACCTTTACCTTTAGCCGCAGAGCCTGAAGTTACTGTTGTTTAAACTCCAGCTGCACCGGAGCGTTTGGGATCAAAGATTGTTTGTGGAAAAGGTGAGGCTCACTCTGCATTAGCCATGTTTGAACAGTTATGGTGCATTGTCAGTGACAGAGTGAGCGCTCTCACTATGTAACAGATCTGTGACGTGTGAGGAGCTTTCACTGTGGAACAGCTCAGTGAGTTTAGAAAAGTTTATCTTCAGTAAACGGTCCTGATGTGGATCTGGTCTGTTCCTGCAGCTCGGGAGGTAATAATGTCCTTTCTCTCTTTTTATCACGGCTTTAGTGGGAATTCTGCTCAAAACATGAAGTTCCAGGTGACGCTGCTGCTCCTGTTTTCTGACGTGCCGTGTTTGGACTTCCGCCTCAACCATACTTTTCCTGCACATTATTTTAACTCAAATAAAATAACATAAGTATCGAAAAAAGTACCGTTAAGGCACCGGTACACTGTAAATTCCAACTCATTGCACTTACTTGGGATAAGTTGTAAACCCGATGCATAATTATTACTCCCAATGTTAAGCCATGATTACTAGTAACGCTAGTATGATTAAGACGGCTTTCACAGTGTTCATTACTAATGATACAAGTTCTGATTACTAGACATGTTAGTACTGGCAACTGGGAATTCCGAGTACTGATCACTTTTGTTACTTAAATATGGCCTTAACCTGTACTATTATGCTTAGTACTGGTTAATGGAATATTCCAGTTCCCTTTATGGTTTATTTGTTAATCCCATGAATGAAGTTTTACAAATTTAGTACAAGATATAAATGTTGTAATAAAGCAAAACAAAGTATAGTTATAAAGTCAATTTATTTAACATTAACACAGTGTAAAACACTTAAATTTTTAGGTGCAGTTAATGATAGAACATCTGTATTTCTGCAGTTATAGTTCACATCAGTCCAGACAGGTGGATTAGTCTGTACTGAGCCGATGAAGACGAGGAGCTGAAGTGTCTCAGAAGGTTCCACAGACTCTGTACATGCAGCAGGTTCTGCAGACTCACAGCAAAAGGAAGTGGATCTTTGTAAATCACCGTCAAGTCTTCATCAGCCTGGTCAGATTTCTGTAAGACATAAAAACAACAAAATACTTTAGTTGTGAGTCCCTATGGCAAGACCAAAACCTACAGGTAAAATGTTGCTTTGTCTCATTGAAACATCTCAGCTCTGACTCTGTCTCACCTCAGTGTGTTCAGCTCCAGCCTCAGCAGATCCTTCAACAGATGCTCTTCAGTCTGACACTGGACACACACAAAAGCATTCATAAGTGTTATTTCACATCCAACTTCAGGCCAATTTGTCCAAATATAACGATGAGTGCTGTCTTACCAACTGTCTGGATGCTGAGATGGTCTCAACGTTTTTACAGCAGTTCAGATTTCTGTAAAACAAAGAATTATAGTAAGTAATCACAGTAAAAAGACTATGAACGTCCTCAGAATTTTATCACAAAAAGGATAAACTATATCATAAAAAAATCAGGATTGATAAAAAAAACCACAGGTAAAATGTTTTTGACACAAACATTTGAGTCCCGTCTCACCTCAGTGTGTTCAGCTCCAGCCTCAGCAGATCCTCAGCTGTACTCTTAAGTCTGACACTGGACACACACAAAGCATTCATAAATGTTATTTCACATCCAACTTCAGGCCAATTTGTCCAAATATAATGATTAGTGCTATCTTACCAACTGCCTGGATGCTGAGATGGTCTAAAAGTTTTTACAGCAGTTCAGATTTCTGTAAAACAAAGTATTACAGTAGTAATCACAGTAAAAAAGAATATGAACGCCCTCAGAGTTTTATCAAAACAAGGATAAAAGGAAAAAATTAGGACTGATGAAAGTCCAAACCACAGGGTTTTTTGTTTTTGACACAAACATTTGAGTCCCGTCTCACCTCAGTGTGTTCAGCTCCGTCTCATCAGGTCTTTCCACAGCTGGACTCCTCAGTCTGACACTGGACACACAAACAATTTAAAAGATTATTTTACTAAATTACATGCTGTTTAAAACACTGATCAGTGCAGTCTTACCTTCAGCCTTGATGCAGAGTCAGTCTCTAAATCTTTACATTTGTCATTGTCTGGGGAAAAAATAATCATAACCAGTTGTCTTAGATATACATTAATTTAATGCAGTGAGTTGTTAAATGGTGAGTGCAAACTGAAAAATATAATATGCCATTTTGTGGACAGGCTGCACTTGATTTAACATTCGAAGTAATGAGTATTACAGTAATATGGCCAAAGCTAATATAAACGCTGCATGAGTTAAAAATACAAACATGACTGTACTGCTGCTGCACTTTTGCACGAGAACACAGAGTAAATTACCCTTAAGTATCTATTTTCTGTCTTTAAATGACAGGTCTGGAGCTTTACTACTTAAATTTGTATCACTAATATTAGACAGGCCACTGTGCAGTCACCAAATTAAATAACAGATGTGTTTTAAGGTAGAGCAAGAGCGTTATTGCATTTTTCAAATATAAAAAATACTGAAAATAGTAACAATACATCAAACTCTCAGAGCAAACACAAATATATCCAAAGACACACTCACCTTATGTCGATTAATGAGAAATAAAACAGGAAAGGTCCTGTTTTCTGCTGTTTCTGCTGATGATACACTGAGGCTGTTCGACACTTCTCTTTTGAATTCAAAACAGTTCAGAGCAACCTGATTGGCTCATTCTGTACATGTGACATATGACCTGAGCCAATCACGGGCAGCATAGGTTACAGCTTAGTTTTGCCCATTACGATTACTAGACAGTCAAGTTCCCGTTACAGGGGGGCAGTAGAGGACACTGGGGAGGTTAGTGAGAGTTACTAAAACCATGTACTGGATAAAGAGAAAAGCAAGTAAAGCCAATGTTAAGCCGATATTATTCAAAACTGGCAAATCCTAGTAAGTGGGACAGAATCTTATAATGGATACTTTAGAATGAGCGTGAGCACAACAGGACGACAAATAATCATTACTGGCATCATGTAAAGTTAGTAATTACTGGCAAAACCCTGTTTTTGGAGCAGAAACAGGTTGCTGTAAAACGGAAAAGCAATTAATCACAAATTTCTCTTGAAAATGTACTTCTTACATGGAATAGAGGGTAAAAGCTGAAAATTTCAGGTCTCTTAGTAATTATAACACTTTATTTCATGTCACCACCTGAATCGGAATTTACAGTGTACCGAAAAGCAGGTATCGTTAAAGTAGTGGTATCGGAAAAAAACAAACGGTACCCAGCCCTACTTAAGACGAGTTGATACGTACCTGTCTGGTCTTTGTGCCCGTGGAAGAACTTGGTCGCTTCTAACTTCACCCCGTTTGGAGCCATAGGAATACATTGGGAAAGGCCAAATGCTAACAACATCTTTGGTCTTTCTGCGTGACTGAGGGCACGCGCAAAGACCAGTCAGGTATGTATCAACTCGTCTAAGCTCAGGTAAGAACATATCTCAGTATGGAAAAACGGTGGCCTGTTCCTTTAAGCCAGCGCTTGATATCTCATGTCACAGCTGCTGATGTGGCGTTTCTTACTTGGTTTTGCAGTAGGCCACCACGCAGACGATGCCGACCACCAGCAGCGCCACGCAGATCCCCGTGATGGTCAGGACCCTCCGCTGGTACAGCTTCTCCACCTCTGCGGGCACGACGCACACGGACGAGCAAACGCACGCATTCACATCCACGCAACGGTAACGCAAAAACAACAACACACAGGCATCACAGCGTTAGCTCCGCCCCGGTCACCACAACGCAACCAGCTCTGAAGCACAGTGGGTTCAGGAAGTCTTCACACTATTTCAGTCCTAGTTTGATGTCTGATACGGAAACTGTTTATCTGTTATTCTTAAAGCCACACTGTGTAATATTTCCCCCGGTAGTTACAGGTGCTTTCACTGGAGGAAACTAGTTACAAACATATGTACTGTAAGTGGCCTCTCCTCAGAACTGACTTTGCCGGGAGCGGGTTTTGCTGCTTCTTCCAAATTATAGTTTTGATTGCTTTGTTTTTTTTTTACCGCAACCCTATTGCAAAAAAATATCATTGTCAATGTCTT
This sequence comes from Gobius niger, assembly GCF_951799975.1. Taxonomy (NCBI): domain Eukaryota; kingdom Metazoa; phylum Chordata; class Actinopteri; order Gobiiformes; family Gobiidae; genus Gobius; species Gobius niger. The sequence goes on from NC_136856.1 coordinate 6,868,955, forward strand.
GCCGAGGGACCTGGATTTGATTGTTCTGATCTGGGGCTGCAGTTGGTCAGGTCCAGAGCCGTGGGAAGATATTTTAGTTAGGGGGCGCTGAGGGACAAAATTTACCCCCAAAATACTTTTTCTGTGCATAAATCCTATTTATTAACCTCTTAACTCCCGCCTGAACCGAGAGCATTTTCTCCAGTTCAGCTTTACCCAAATCCTGTGGGCCAGTGTAACGCCTCATTTGAAAGCTAAGATCTACAAAACTCATCTAAATGGATCTTTTTCCTCACGTCATCAGATTTTTTTCCATTTTTTTGGGGGGGGGGTTCAACTAATTTTTTGTCATTTTTTTGTTCTTTTTTTGTCATTTATTTTTGTCATTTTTGTCATTTTTTGTCACATTTTTCGTAATTTTTTGTTATTTTTTTGTCATTTTTTTGTCACATTTTTTCGTCACATTTTTCGTCATTTTTTGTTCTTTTTTGTCATATTTTTTTGTCATTTTTGTCACATTTTTCGTCATTTTTTGTTCTTTTTTTGTCTTTTTTGTCATTTTTTGTCACTTTTTGTTCTTTTTTTGTCACATTTTTTGTCACATATTTTGTCACATTTTTTGTTCTTTTTTTGTCTTTTTTTGTCTTTTTTGTCACATTTTTTGTCACATTTTTCGAAATCTTTTGTTCTTTTTTTGTCATTTTTTTGTCACATTTTTTGTTCTTTTTTTGTCATTTTTTGTTGGTTTTTTTGGTCATTTTTTGGTCATATTTTCGTCACATTTTTGTCACATTTCCATCATTGTTTTCGTCTCAGTTTTGTTGCTATTTTCACACCTTTTTTCCAGAAACTTTTGGATTGGGGTAAAGCTGGAGAAAATGTGCTCGGTTCAGGTGGGAGTTAAGGGGTTAATATTGCCTGCAGTTCACAAACTATCCACCAGGGGGGGGGGGGGGGGTGCTGCAGTGCCCTCAGCACCCTGGGTTCCCACGGCCTTGGTCAGGTCTCCGTTCAGCAACACTATGAGCCACCAGTGGATTTCTTCTTCCCTGATGGCACGGGCATATTCCAGGATTCATCGGGTTCACGTCAAATATGAAATGTTGAATTAATAACAGACTCACAGTTGTGCCACTCCAGGTCGAAAGGGTTTAACTGGGCTGAGCTGCTATTCCAGATATAAATGAAGCAACACAAACGTAATTGTCTTGTAAATCTATCCAAAAATGACGGATGTATCAAAATCGGAAATAATTTTCGCATCAAACTTGTGGCAGGGAGAGACCATTTGACCATTTGTTAAAGGGATATTTCAGGATTTTTTACATAGTCCCTCATTTCCTAGTTATCCAGAGTGTTGTTGATTTCTGGAGATTTTTTTTTTTTTTGCAATTCATGCAGTTCTTATATTTGAAGAGTTTTGTGTCTAGGCTAGTGCAAGGCTAGTGCATTTCTATGGTATCAGCTAGCCTGCATTAAAACAGTGTGACCCGCTCCACAGAGCACCTGAGGCAAATCACTCATAACACCAGACTAACCATAGATACAGACGGCATCTCGTCATAGAAGGGGGCGTGGCTTCGCCGAGGGGGAAAATAGAATCTTTAGAGAAACAACATCTTTCACTCTTTTTAGCCATTTTCTGGCGAAATATAAACTTATTTATCACATACAAATAAAGTCAAGTGTAAATCGGGCCCATATGGATATTTTCTCACAGCAGATTGTTCAGTAGAAGTGAAAAAACGGCTGTTGTAGCTAGCACTAGCTAACCGTTAGCATTAGCCCGATGCTAACATGTAGCATCATGTTAGCATTCTCCGTTTGTTTTATGTATTTATGGGCTGTTGAGCCACTTTGCTCCTCTTCATGTCTTTGTATCTTTATTTACGTTTGTTACAGCAGTTTTTGAATAATTAGAGAAAATTTCCCCCTTAACTGTTTTCAAAAATGACCATATATGGGCGATTCCAGAGATGCCGTCTGTATCTATATAAATGTCTGTGTCAATAGAATAATGTTTGGAATATAACTGACCTGCATCACATGAATGATCCCATTTTGAGGGACTATTTTCTAGCAGATCACTCCGCCGCTGCGTAGCTTGTACAACCACTAAGCTGATGCTGCTCAAATATAAGTTCTTTTAAATGCAAAATGGCTAAAATTATTCTATGGACACAGATATTTATATGGTTTGTCTGGTGTTATAAGTGATTTGCCTCAGGTGCTCTGTGGAGCGGGTCACACTGTTTTTAATTCAGGCTAGCTGATACCATAGAAATGCACTAGCCTTGCACTAGCCTAGCGCCACGAAACTCTTCAAATATAAGCACTGCATGAATTACAAAAAAAAAATATCTCCAGAAATCAGCAACACTCTGGATGAATGAGGACCTATGTCAATAATCCTCAAATATCCCTTTAAAGTAACTCAGAGGTGTTTACGTGGAACACCCCTCCGCTTTAGTGGATGTTGGCGCGGTCCAATCCAATCCAGCGGCATCCGTGCAAGTAAAGAGGGAAAGAGGCAGGTGAAAGGTAGAAAGAGTGGACAAATATATATTATAAATGGGCCGGTCTAAATCTCTAAATTCCCGGGCGGAAGTGAAGTCCACAGTGAGTGTGTGCTGCAATCGAAGTGAGAATGTTCCGCAGTGTGGCTTTAAAAACACATCTACACTCATGAATTAAACTGACCACAGACCGACTGAACTCGTTTTAAGTTTGTAATGGAAGGGGGTCTAAACACTTAAATTGCAATGAAATTTTTGTTTTTCTATTCTCTATAGTCTTTTTTTTTATAATTTCTTTCACCACTACTGTATATACTGCAGATGATTTGGGTGCATCATATAACGTAAAACCAAAGTGGTGTAAAAACGTGTTGAACCCACTGTGTCTCATCTTGTTGCCTGCACATTCTCTATAACATTTAAATCAGAAATCTTACTGCACAAATGTACTGTAACTATGGCTGTCCCTACACGAGTGCGTTCAGGATGAGGATGAGGATGAGGATGGGCTGAGGCGAAGAGGACACTGGCGCATGCCGTGACACACAGTGGACAGAGTGGAGAACACAGAGCGGGCGAGTGTTACACCAAAACAGGAAAAAGTCACAGGAAGAACAACTCTGCAGTGATCACGCTGAAGTAGCATTTTTGAGAACGGTGAGCTTTCAGTCATACAGGAGTTTTCCATCGTAGACAAAGGTTCTTAAGCCGTCATCTGTACTTGGTTGTTTAATGTTGACGATGCTGCGCCGCTCACTAAACGATCTTTAACTAGCGTAATCTTTTTTTAATGCTATTGGCTTGTTGCACGGTATGGCTATGCTAGTTCCTCTGACCTGAAGTTGTGAGCGCCAGTACTTCCTGTCTGTATTCTTTTCCTGGAATTATTATCATATTTTCTAAAGATTACGTTGTGGGCAGTGAGGTCCTGGTAGATGATCATTTACTGTGTGTTCAAATCTTGATGTAACGAGTTCAGAGGAGACACCTGTGATCATAAAGGATTGATAGTTTGTCTTGAAGCTAAAGGCTAACATGCTATAAAAAAAAAAAAGATTAAAAGGCACTGTTTCAAATTGTATAATGCATGAAATGAATGTTAGCCTTTAGCTTCAAGTCAAACTCACTGATCCTTATGAACATAGACGTCTCCTCTACGGAAATATTTACACTGTACAGAAACTCGTTCACCTGCAGGAAGTGATCGTCTACCAGGAACTCACTGTCTACCACAGAATCTGTAGGAAATACGATGATTCAAACGGGTCTAAGCTAATCTTAATGGAAATTAATACGGACAGGAAGTACTAGCGCCCACAACTTCAGCTCAGAGGAACTAGCGTAGCCACATTGTGCAACAAGCCTATTTCAATGCCACAAATGCAACAAACCCGGGCATTTAGTACTTCAATATTTGTAAACTTTGCATTCAGCAGAAGGATGAAGGAATATCTGATATATAAAAGTTAATTGGACTCAATGTGTGACCTCTGAGCAAAAGTCATTCCAACAAATTTTCAACAAAACAATGTGCGTTGGATCATAGTTAGTATTTGTAATGAACTTCTGGGGTAAAATAGTTGAGCAAGGTCAATTTTTCTAAGAAATTTAGTTTTAAATCCAGCAAAAAAACAAATAATTGAATGCTTAAGGTCTTAAAGGAACCGGCTCTTACCTGAGCTTAGACGAGTTGATGTGCACCTGTCTGGTCTTTGTGCGTGCCCTCAGTCACGCAAAAAGACCAAAGATGTTGTTAGCATTTAGCCTCTCCTCTACGGGGCCGAATGGGGGTGAAGTTACGTTTTACCAATTTAATACAGTTATGTGAGTAGTTACACCATCCAAGTCTAGTTACACAAAAGTTACCTAAAGAATTCTGAAGATATTACTGCGCGGACGTCAAAGTGCGGACGTCGAAGTGCCCCTCAGGTGTTATTACGCCTTACAATCAGCGTTAATGTCGTCGACTAAAATATTTAGACTTAATTTTAGTCAAAGTGATATTTTTGACGACTAAAATTGGACTAAACTAAATCAAACGTTTCTCATGAGACTAAAACTGTGACTAAAATGTCCAGATATTTTAGTCGACTAAAATAAGACTAAATAAAAATGAAAATGAGAGACTAAAATCATCCAAACTTCTATTGAGCGTCTGAAAGAGCCTCAGATCATGTAAATCCTCTGCCAAAGGATCAGCTCTGAGCTTTGTTCATGTGGAGCAGCTCCATGAAGCAGAGGAACAAGATTAAATATGATTATAATGAATATTATAAATGTAAAGTCGACTAAATTCGTCTTAAATTTAGTCGACTAAATTTACTTGCAATTTTAGTCGACTAAAACTAGACTAAAATTAAATTAAATATTAGTCAAAAGACGAAGACTAAAGTTCCCCTTAGAAAATCGGCATGTTTAATTTTGTGTAACTAGACTTGGATCGTGTAACTTCTCACGTAACCGTATTTAAAGGGGAAACGTGGAAGAACTTGCTTCTAACTTCACCCCCGTTTGGCCCCGTAGAGGAGAGGAGGAGAGGCTAAATGCTAACAACCATCTTTGGTCTTTTTGCGTGACTGAGCGCACGCACAAAGATCAGACAGGTACACATCAACTCGTCTAAGCTCAGGTAAGAACATATCTCAGTGTGGAAAAAATGTGGCCTGTTCCTTTAAATTACTTGAATTGAGGAAATGTATCTTGCTTTTCCTGATCTGACCAAGTTTACTCTGCTAGTTTGAGTACATTTCTCCTTTCAATCCTTAGAAGCGAGATTTTCTAAGATTTTCTAAGGGAAATCTCGCTTGAAATGAGAAAGTATAAAGGATGCTAGATCGGTGAATGTACAGCTTGCTGCTGATCATTAGTTGCTGACGAATCCCTCCTGAAGTGAGTGACACAATATCCACTAAAACCATCCAGTGCAGCTGACGGCTTAAGAACTTTTGCATATTAACCAATTTTATCAATGGTCCACAACAAGGATGAGCGGAGTCAAGTAATGCTCCACTTTTACCATCAACGGTGTCCTGATTCTTCTGACTTTTGGGGGAATAGAGATTGAAATCTGTGGCCAGGGTGTATCTGTGGGTACCCTAACCCTAACCCTGGTAGACTACAATCAGGGCTGCACAAAAAGAAAAAAAGTGTGATGTTCAAATCAGTCCTGAATATTGCATTTACATTATCATGATTTCATTACCACTGACTTCTATCAAGGCAAAAACAACCCTGAAACTGAGCGAAATCACAAATGTTATGACTAAAACTGCACTTTTATACATTTCTAGTGCTACTAATCATTTGAGGCTGGAAGAACTCAGTGATTTTGTGATATATTGTGGCTTCCTGTGAGATATATATTGCGATAATGGTAATTTAGCATTGCATTGTGCAGCCCTGTCTACAATGAGCTGTATGTGGCATTTGAAGCTCTAATTTTAGGTTGAAATACTGATGCCAAACTTTTAGAACTCTGTGCAGAATGGAGAGAAAACCGGGCGGCTGAATCGCTGCAATTCGTTTGGAGGCAATAATTAACAATAAAGCTGTAATAAACTGCGAGGATGGTGGAACTTCTGCCCAATTACAGCGGCACAAATGTCTCTGTTTAACTGGCCTGTTGTGGCGTAACACAGTGACAAAGGACAGGCGTGACATGAGGGGGGTTTACAGGACAAAACTAAAGAAAAAAAAAAAGGTGAGCGCACAGAGAGGAGGAAGGGGCTCTGTCAGGGGAGAGTCCCGGGGAACGACCTCGAGAAGAGACCAGGCCCTAAACACGAGCTGAAGTAATAATCCTATCAGCTTCCACAGCGGATCAACCTTCACGCGGGGGTCACAGACATTTACACCGAGGTCAATTATGTTAAAAGTGACAATGAGCTAACGTGGGGAACACTGTGGGCAGATGTTAGTCTTGATGCACCAATACCACTTTTTCTAAAACCGAGCACGAGTACTTTGATTTAAGTACCTGCCGATACCGAATACCCATACGAGTACAAGGCATTTTCTTCAACATACTTACTTTTTCACAGCAGATTGGTTTGTGATGAGTTCATTTACTGATTTACATTTCCTTAAGTAAAGTAGGCGACACTTTTAAGAGATGTTGTATCAAAAATTCAATATATTTTTTTATTTTTATTGCACTGTCCATCATAGACAGAAAAGCCCATGTCCAAAAGCTCCTCAATGCCTGTGCTTTATTCATTTATCTATTTTTATTTAACAATAGTATTGAGATGTTACTTATTAATGCAGATAAATGGTCTCTTTTCATCTGTTCTTCAGCATTTTGATTGTTCTGCTGCGGCTCATTTTCGCTCAACATGGACATGCTGTATGTCTTTAAGTTGGATTTTCTGAGGACTTTTTAGTCGCTGGGTTAGTTTTTCAGATGAATAAACCCCTTGGCATAAAACGGCGTAAGAATCGACAAAACTGTTAGCCCTGGGTTAGCGGCTACTTAGCAACGTTAGCAACATTAGCCTGTGTCTTGTAAACTCTGCAGACTTCACGCTGCAGCACTAACAACATTTAGTTCTGGTTAAATCCAGCTCAGACTCTGGTTTAGGGAGTGTCGTCTGTAATAAAGTCAGCTCTATGTGGAATATTGTATTTACACTAAAGAATTCTCCAGTTTGTTGCTATTTTCTCTCCTCAGCTGAGGGGTGAGGAGCGCCGGCCACATGTCAGGTGGTATCGGTTTCTGGTATTGGCACCTCATTAATGAGTACGAGTATGAGTACAAGCATGTGGTATCGGCCCGATACCAGATAATGGTATCGGTGCATCCCTAGGTGTTAGTGTGAGGCTGGAAGTAAATGTTCATTTGTCTGATTTCAAGTGGGATTTAGGCTTGCTCCATTGACATTAGCATTTCTGTCTTGTCTTAGATGAGCTCAAACCCGACTCAAATTCAACATTAAGAAACTTTATTCAAGCAATTTTTAGTCATTTATTTTATTTAAGAAGTATATTTTTCCAGTGCGGGCTGACGTTGCCTATTTGTTACTTGAAAAATATCAAATAAATCACTAAAAACTGGATTTATATTCACAGTGATGTTGAAAATAGTGTGAAGTATCTAGGCCTGTCACGACAACAAATTTGAAGTTTGATATATTGAGGCAGGAAAGTATCGCAATAAACGATATTATTGACTCGATACTAGATCCTGTCAACTCTCAGGCATGAAAATGACAGTAAACCTTAAAAGTGCATCATCATATCCTAAAACACCAATATTATGAAACTCAATTTGCTTCAGTTAAAAATCTAAGTTTTACAAAGAAAGAATGGGGGCCCAAAAATTGAGTTTTTATTGAACGACAAGTTGATATAGTATTTATCGTGACAGCCCTAGAAGTATCAAAATTTAGTTGGAAATGTTTTTTTTGTGACTGGAGTATTCGGTAGCACTTTACAGCCCTCGATGTGTAAGTACAGGGAACAAGAAAGTAATTACACATTACAGTGCAAGGTTTAGTTTAATAAAGGAGTACAAAGTGTAACAAAGGTGTATACTGTGTAGTTGTAGGTGTTTGGCCGTCGTACAGCTGTTCCCGCTTTATGAAGGGCATCCGAGTTTCATATTGGGGAAAGATACCGTATAACTAATGTGCTAGTGTTAATTTCGTCGACTAAAATATTTAGGCTTAATTTTAGTCAAAGTGATATTTTTGTGACTAAAATTGGACTAAAACTGAATTAAACGTTTCTCATGAAACTAAAACTATGACCAAAATGTCCAGATATTTTAGTCGACTGAAATAAGACTAAATAAAAATGAAAGGAGAGACTAAAATCATCCAAACTTCTATTGTCCGTCTGAAAGAGCCTCAGATCATGTAAATTCACTGTTAAAAGGATCAGCTCTGAGCTTTATCATGTGGAGCAGCTCCATGAAGCAGAGGAACAACATTAAATATGATTAGAATTAATATTATCAATGCAAAGTTGAGTTGACTAAATTTTCTTGCAATTTTAGTCGACTAAATCTAGACAAAAATTTAAGAGATTTTTTTTTTTACTAAAATTGAATTACATTTTTGTCAAAAGACTAAAACAAAATTAAAATATGCTCAAAATGAACACTGCTAATGTGTAGCTACAAATGAGCTCATGCTGTAATCTAAAGCAGTGTTTCCCAACCAGGGGTACAGTGACCCCTGGAGGTAATGGGAAATATATCAAATTAAAAACAGAAAGTGAAACTGAGTACATATTCATTTAAAAGGAAAATTAGTTTTACTTATGTTTTTCAGTCAAAGGTTTGATTTTGAGAGTGATTTGAACACAATAAAACACTGAATACTCTTAGTTTAATTGGTCACTTTGTAATAATATTGGAGGATCCTCGAGGTACACTGCAAAAAGTGGATTCTAAGCAAGTGAAAAATGTCTTACTTTAAGAAATAAGTTCTTATTCTTGTTTTAGGAAATAAAATCTATCCATTTCTTGTTCAGATATATTTGCTAAAAACATTATTTTTTCTTGTAACAAGAAAGAAAAACTTTTTGTCTTTTAGACAAAGAATGTTTTTTCTTATTTTAAGAATCTACCACTAAAAACATGTACAATAGGTGAATCCTCCAGCAGGTGATTCTGACCATCAGCCTGGCTCCACATCATGGAGACGGGTCCACGGGCGAGTGCAATATTTTCCTTAAATATTAGTATTTATTAAGAACATTTTGCTCAAAAATGTGTGTAATTTAGAACATTTGACTTAAACATTTAGGTAAAATATCCCACAATTTTTCACTAAATAAGAATGTTTTCCTTAAATTATTCCATTTTCTGAGGACATTTTGCTTAATTCTATTATTTATTTGCTTAAATTTTGTGTTTCTTTCTTGTTTTATGATAAGAAAAAATTCTAGAAAAAAGAATTCTTAGCAAGAAAAAAATGCTGACCCCGTTGGCAGAATTTGTTCCTTAAAACAAGACAAAATGTCTTATTTTAAGATTTTTTTCCTTGTTTTTAGTAGGGCACTTTTTGCAGTGTAGGGGTACTCGTAGAATAAAAGAACGACTCGAGGGGTGCGCGAGACAAAAAATGTTTGGGAACCGCTGACCTAAAGTGAGACGTACCCCTTTGTTACACGTGCACCTGTTATACACCTTTATTCAACCTTGCACTTTAACATGTAATGACCTGTACATACATGTGCAACAATCATCCTGTTACCTGCACCTGCACAGCAAAAAGTATTTAACTAGATCAGTATAAACATCTCAATTTGAGCATAATAATCCACATTTTTGTTGTTTTGACTAGTTAAGAGGTTCTTGGGCGTTTGTCCTAGATTATTTCACTTGTTCTGAGATGTTTCTGACTCGTTTCGATACATTTCGTCCTTATTTCAGGTCATTTTCTTTGCCAATGGGGTAAGACAATTGGTCTTATCTCATTGGCAACTTTACTTTCTTACTTCAAGCGAGATTTACCCTAGAACTGGTCTGAAATGTCCTCAAACAAGCAAAGTAAACTTGGTCCGATCAGGAAAAGTGTCTAAATGAGTGAAAACCGCTCAAAACAAGAAACATTTCCTCAATTCAAGTCATTTAAGTCAATGCTTGATATTTACTTTTTGTAGTGTGCACAGCTGTGAAAGTGTTACCGAGTATCGAAAGTGAAACATTCTGCAGATGCACCACAGCTCGACCACGCCGTGCTTTGCTTTTCCCATCAGGAAACTTTCCACAACACGAGAGTGCATCTCCCTTTCCTCAAATGGATTCTCTCCGAGTTATTACAAGACTAGAGCGCAAAAGCAGTCCCTAAAGCAGGTCTGGGTGCTGAAACTGCGCTCGAGGGTGCATGCAGAGACACGTCCACAGGAGGTTAGTTGCGGGACAGAGCGGGGACAGACGGAGTTGCTGGTTTTTGGAGAATGGATTGGACGATAATGCGTGAGTGTGAGAGGAGATTCAAAAAAAAAAAAAAAAAAAACCTTTACAGAGAAACATGATAAATAGTTTAATGTTCCATACCCGTGTATTCAATATTGAGCAGCTCTGGCGGCGCGACAGAGGTGAGAGAGAGACACACAGCAGATTAGAGACTGTCCTGTCCCGGACCGCTGCCCCAGGACGACACTGAAAACGGCTAAACCCCCACATTTGGACCATTAACAGACAAGGCTCAGCTCTGACCCCCACAGATGCAACCCCCTCAGTGTTTTTACCGTAAGAATGTAATGTTTCCAGAAATGTACATAAATGTTTACATAACATTAATGACACTCTTTGTCCTGGAGATTTAACAAGTCACCAGCTCCAATAAGGACGGGGGGGGCAACGGGAATCACCTTTGACCTGCTTAAATGAGTGGTTTTCAGCCACCTTTCAAATAAAAATACTTAAAGAGGGGGTATTCTGCTTTTTTCAGTCCCATAGCACCAGTCTATATCACACTACAATGATGACAAACCTTCTGTTGGTCTGTAAATGCAGTAAATTAGAATAACTGCCTTGTATAAAATGTCTCTCTCAAAATGGCTGTAGTGAATGTCTTGAAATAGGCCTCTGTCTCTTTAAGAACCTCTGAGCCTTTCCGACACGCCCCCTCCACACGCTGTCTGTGGCATCAGTGGGGAGGGGGTTCTGCTGAGGAGCAGTGGTTGGTTACTCGGCTGGTGACGAAAGCTCGGAGGCGTCTCCAGGAGGTGGGGGCGTTCCTAGGAGGACTCAGGCAAACCTATCCCTAAAATGGCCGCCATCAGAGTTTTTACAGATTACTCACAAATACGTGAATGTGCCAAGGCAACACTTCAGGCATGTTTTTAATGAGGGAATGACATAATAACACGATGGAAAGCTTGAAAAAGTTGATTTTGCATAATACCCCCCCTTTAAATATACTGACAAAAATGCTATAATTTGATATTATTACAACTTACCTACTTAAGTAGCCTATATGCAAAAGCTTAGATTTAGGGATGCACCAATATCACTATTTCTAAAGCCGATACGAGTACTTTGATTTGACTTTCCGATACCGAACACCGATACGAGCACAATGCATTTTCTTCAACATTCTTCCAAGTCTATAAACTGTCTATACACTTTTTTAAGTGTATAGTGTACGGTTTATAGGCTTGGTAGAATGGTAAGAGAAGTTATATTGGAATTGAACATATGCCTTTTTTTTTATTTATTCAATATCATTTTTATTGCAGCCCATGCCAAGTCATTCAATGCCTGTGCTGTATTCATTAATTAATTAATTCATTTATTTATTTTTATTTAAAGGGGGGTATTATGCAAAATTGACTTTTTCAAGCTTTCCATCATGTTATTATGTCGTTCCCTCATTAAAAACACGCCTGAAGTGTTGCCTTGGCACATTCACGTATTTCTGAGTAATCTGTAAAAACTCTGATGGCGGCCATTTTAGGGATAGGTTTGCCTGAGTCCTCCTAGGAACGCCCCCACCTCCTGGAGACGCCTCCGAGCTTTCGTCACCAGCCGAGTAACCAACCACTGCTCCTCAGCAGAACCCCCTCCCCACTGATGCCACAGACAGCGTGTGGAGGGGGCGTGTCGGAAAGGGTCAGAGGTTCTTAAAGAGACAGAGGCCTATTTCAAGACATTCACTACAGCCATTTTGAGAGAGACATTTTATACAAGGCAGTTATTCTAATTTACTGCATTTACAGACCAACAGAAGGTTTGTCATCATTGTAGTGTGATATAGACTGGTGTTATGTGACTGAAAAAAGCAGAATACCCCCTCTTTAATTGATAGTACTGAGATGGCTACTTTACTTAATACTATGGCTAATTAGCCTCTTTTTGCTGTACTATAACACTTGATTTTCCTGTACGTGTGTTTTGTAGACTAGAGCGACTTAGCCAGTCAGGCCCAGCCCTGGGCATAGGCAACCCAGGCAGCTGTCTAAGCCGGCATCTGCTGCGCTTTAAAAGTTCAATCTTGCCTCGCCGCCAATTTGGCTGTAACCAGGAGGCGGCAGCTTTTTGATTATTGTGCTGCAGCTAAATTTTGGTCAATATAGACATGCTATAAATATTTATTTAGCATTTTCTGAGTACTTTTTAGTCAGTGGATTAGTTTTACAGAGGAATTAAGCCCCTACGCATAAAGCGGTTTAAGAAGCGTTAGCGGCTAGTTAGCAGCTAGTTAGCAACATTAGCGGCTGGTGTAAACTCTGCAGATCCAGCACTGAGGTTCAAAGATACAACATTTAGCTCTGATTAAATCCAGCACAGACTCTGATTTAGGGAGTGTAGTCTGTAATAAAGTCAGCTCTATGTGGTATATTGTATTTCAAATGAAGACAGAGCCGTGGGAAGATATTTTAGTTAGGGGGCGCTGAGGGACAAAATTTAACCCCAAAATACTTTTTCTGTGCATAAATCCTATTTATTAACCTCTTAACTCCCGCCTGAACCGAGAGCGTTTTCTCCAGTTCAGCTTTACCCAAATCCTGTAGGCCAGTGTAACGCCTCATTTGAAAGACCTACAAAACTAAATGGATCTTTTTCCTCACGTCAGATTTTTTTGTTGTCATCTCATTTTTGAGATGACTTGATTTTTTTGTCACTTTTTCATCAATTTTTTGGATTTTTTTTGGTCCATTTTTGTCACTTTTTCGTCAAATTTTTCTCACTTTTTTGTCAAATTTTTCTCACTTTTTTGTCAAATTTTTCTCACTTTTTTCTAACATTTTGTAAATTTTTTATCACTTTTCCTAAATGTTTTCTCACTTTTTTCACATTTTTAGCCTTGTTTTCATCTCAGTTTTGTTGCTATTTTCACACCTTTTTTTCAGAAGCTTTTGGACTGGGGTAAAGCTGGAGAAAATGTGCTCGGTTCAGGTGGGAGTTAAGGGGTTAATATTGCCTGCAGTTCACAAACTATCCACCAGGGGGTGCTGCAGCGCCCTCAGCACCCTGGGTTCCCACGGCCTTGAATGAAGAATTCTCCAGTTTATTGCTCTTTGCTCTTGTTTCTGGTATCGGGACCACATCAATGAGTAAGAGTACAAGCATGTGGTATCAAGCCGATGCCCGATACTGGTATTGATTATTAATATTTATCTTACTCATGTTTTATTTTCCTATGTATGTATTTTTTTATGTTGTAGAAGAAGCGCCTTCCACAGACATAGTCACAAAGACATGTTGTAGCTGCTGTAGCGCGTACAGTTGGAAGTATCTGTATCTCCATTAACCATCTCTGTGTCATCAGCAAAACACCTCATCTAAACTTACCGCACAAAAGTGTTTTCTGAGCTGAAGGTCAGACCCAGTTTAAGTGGGATTTTTACTTTGTGATGTAGCTACAGGTGCCTAAAGCAGACACACTTTCTGACCATTTCTTACTATGATGAAAGTCCCCTTACGGTTCTGTTATAGTCAAACATCTCATGTGTTTATGACTGAAAACTACATTGTAAACATTTTATGCCATTTCTTCAGTTATTTGGAAACATTACATTTTATTCTAGAGACGGGGATTGCATAAAAGATATTAAAACCGGACAAATCAAACCTATAACGAACCAAAAAAGGTGGAGGGGGTTCATGCAAAGACAGCGACAGACGAGAAGCAGCATCACGTACAGCTAAATCTACCACAAACTACCATCTGTGTGAACAAATGTGAAACACAAAAAGGAAAAGAAATCAAAGCAATAACATTAAAGCTATGGTTTCGACATGAACGTTTCGACAGTGGATGGCAGACACAGAATGAGGCGTCCTAATGCCTGTCGTATGTCTCCTATTGATTCAGCACATCCACTCGGCTGCTTCTAACCCTGACATGACTCATCTCGAAATCATCTGCAGTTTCTATAGATCCACATGCATTTAGTCCATAAAGTAGCGCCCGGCGTGTGAGGGAAGTGAGCCTCTGTCTTTGTTATCGATCTTAAACATGTCCAAAAATGCTACGTAAGGAACATTGTGTATATATATATAGCATGCTAGAACAATGCAACATTAAAAACATTTGAAAGTTTGGTGTTAGCGACACTTAGCAGACACAGCTTTATGTAGATCAACAACACACACAGCGGCAAAGACGGGACGATGTTATGACATATTTATCATCCAGAGGAAGTGGAACGAGATGGTTCATTTTTGTTGTGAAACTGCTGGACAGCTAATACTAATGCCAATCATATCCGACCAAATCAAAAGTAATCCCTTTGACAGTTTTTTTTAATTGATAGGACTCTGTTTCTGAGACACAGGTGAGGCATTTGAAGTGCCTTTAAAGGGATATTTCAAGATTTTTGACATAGGGCCTCGTTTCCTAGTTATCCAGAGTGTTGTTGATTTCTGGAGATTTTTTTCTTTTTAATTCATGCAGTTCTTATATTTGAAGAGTTTAGTGCTGCTAGGCTAGTGCATGTCTATGGTAACTAGTAGCCTGCATTAAAAACAGTCTGACCCGCTCCACAGAGCACCTGAGGCAAATCACTTATAACACCAGACTAACCATATAAATGTCTGTGTTGACTGAATAATTTTTTTACCTCTTAACTCCCGCCTGAACTGAGAGGATCTTTTTCCTCACGTCATCATTTTTTTTCCCCATCATTTTTTTGTTGGGTATTCAACTCATTTTTGTAACTTTTTTGTCATTTTTTTGTCATTTTTTGTCATATTTTTGTCATATTTTTGTCATTTTTTCATCATTTTTTTATCAATATTTTGTCATTATTTGTCATATTATTATATTATCACTTTTTTGTCATTTTTTTGACAATTTTTGTCCATTTCTTGTGACATTTTTGTGACATTTTTGCCACTTTTTCATCAATTTTTCGTCACTTTTTTGTCAATTTTTCTCACTTTTTTGTCACATTTCCATCATTGTTTTCGTCTCAGTTTTGTTGCTATTTACACAGCTTTTTTTCCCAGAAGCTTTTGGACTGGGGTAAAGCCAAACTTGAGAAAATGTGCTCGGTTCAGGTGGGAGATAGGGGGTTAAATTTAACCATTTTGCATTTAAAATGACTTATATTTGAGCATCATCAGCTTCCTGGTTGTAGCTACGTAGCGGCGGATCTACAGTAGTTTGTTTACCTGCGGCCGGCGTTACTACACGTGGAATTCACAAAGGAGCTTCTACAAACCAGATATGGCAACGTTTGGAGGACGACCCCATGATTTTGAAGAGCTTTTTTATGCAGGCTACTAGTTACCATAGACATGCACTAGCCTAGCGCTAGCGTAGCACTAGCCGAGCACCACTAAACTCTTCAAATGTAAGGTCTGCATGAATAAAAAAAATTAAAAAAAATCTCCAGAAATCAACAACACCCTGGATAAGTAGGAAATGACGCCCTATGTAATAATCCGGAAATATCCCTTTAAGAGAAACCGGTCTAGATGCCATTTTTCCCCGCAACAACCACACTATCCTATATATACAGTATATATATATATTATATAGTGGCTAGGGCAGAGTTGAGCTGATTGGTTGATATTTTTCACTCTCGTTACTTGTGATTGGTTAATGTACCAACTATCCTAGGAAACCTCAGTTAGATGATGTCAAAGCCTGTTTAGAAGTCATTAACCTCTTAACCCCACCTACACGAGCACATTTTCTTTTCTTATTTTCCAGGTACCCTGGCATTACCCAAATCTAAACACTTACTGAAAAAAGCATCAACACAGAGACGAAAACGAGACGTAAATGTGGATGAAAACGCAACAAAAAAGTAACAGAAATGCAACAAAAATGAAACCTGACTAACTCCAGGCTGTTGTGTGCGCTCAAATCATTTGGAACTGCACAGCAGCCTGGGGACCATGGCCGAAATTTTCGCATGGATTTGGGAACCAGTCACAGAACCAGGAGGGACGGCAAGATGATGACGAGCTATTCGATATACGGAAGCTTGTAGTTTATTTACGGATATTTTTTTATTTTTCATTTGTGGATCCAACATGACAGCAGCAGACACGATGGTATTTTTCGATCAAGCTTTAGACCTTGTTCTAAATAGTTTAGTTCAAAAGTTTGCAGCGGGTACGTCATACGTCATCGGATACAATGATACGATTGGCCATGGCTACGTGCAGACGCATGATAGACTTTTTTTTTTTTCGACTATGGACGATCGTAAACCACACCTCTCCTACGAGAAAATGAATTGGTGTCCCCAGACTAAATATCACTTGTGATTTTAGTCTGGTGTTAGCCAGGCTAACAAAAATGTGGAATAAAAGCATAAAAAAAGCAAAAATAAAGTTACACAATCGTAACAAAAAAGCTACAAAAATGTGAGATAAAAGCAATAAAAAGCAATGAAAAAGTGACGACAACGTGACGCATGGAAACACAAGGAACAATCTTAAATCTGTTTCGTATGTCTTTCAAATGAGGCGTTACACTGGCCTATAGGCTGTAAGACAGTTTTAGATCGAACTGGAGAAAAGGCACTCGGTTACAGTGGGGGTTGAGAGATTACTGAAATAGTTAATAACACAAATTAACATATAAAAGTGGCTTCTGATCCAATGTTAAAACATATAAAAATTTTTCTGCTTATTGTGGGTCGGGTACAAATCTAATGGCCAAACATCATCTAATTATTAGTTTATTATGGAGAAACTTCAGAAATTATATAAATGCCATGTAACCTCGCCATAGTAGCACTGGCTTCACCATTCCAGACCGTGTGGGGGGAAAAGATCCGTGTCTTATCATAAGCGCTTATTTGTAGGAACAAGCTCAGAAACTAATGTGATTTTTTTGGGCACGTTTGCTTCATAGATAGAGATCCAGAACAGTTTCTCAAACAGCTTCCTTAACGCTAATATGGCGGACGTCGTAACTAAGGAGCTGCGTCATAAATACCTGGACAACACCAGAACGGGTAGAGATTTGGGAATTGTGTTAAACCACTAATTGTGTTCAAGGCTTTTAGAGAAATTAGTCAGTGGCTTGATGCAGTAGTGTAATTCTTATCTGTCTTATCAATAAAGAAAAACTGTAAATTACTCTATACAGGGATGAAGTCACGATGTTAAATGTTGAAATTTAATCCACGCCCTCAAATTGGAAGAACATTTCAGCAATGCTCAAACAGAAAGATCCACAAAGGAGTTGGACTCGCATGCAAACTCTCATTTAGAATAATCACTGCCGCAAATGTTATGAGTCTGATCTTTTAAAACACGGGGGAAACGTTCACGGCAGGAGTAACGTGGAAAAGAGACATACCGTAGAAGCCGGCCATGACCGAGTTCTGACAGCGATCCCCCGTGTAGTCGTTTGGACACCTGAGGAGACACAGCCAGGACACACGGGTTAGGAGACGGGTGAGGAGCAGGAGCAGGAGGGGGTGAAGACGTCAGCAAGGTCATGTGACATAGACTGGTTAGTTTGAGAAATCAGAGGTGAGAGAAGTTACAAAGTTTGCTCTGAATGATGCAAGAATATCTGAGAGAAAATGTCTTCTGCTGTGATCGGACAGTCCTATTATCAGACTGTAGAAAGGATTTCCGCTCCCATGTTTAAAAAGAAGTGGCTCAATTGGCCACTTTTCCAAATCTTCCCATGAAAATTCGATTCTCAGAGGATTGTAGACACACCAGGTAGCACAGTAAATACATTATTTTTTAACTGCATGAAAAGCATGTATTTGACTTAATCAGTAATTGTCAAACTTCTCACACCATGGGCCCGATCTTCCGCCTGGCGCAAGGACAGCCTTGGTCGAGGCGCAGCTCCGATCTTGCACAAACACAGCTTTGCGCCGGTAGCCTGAGGGCGTCGCTTAAGGAACAATATGGGTCGGCGGAGGCGTGTACAAGCAGCTGACTTCAAAGAGCGCTTGCTGAATTCCTTTGGCTCAATATGGAGGCTGCATTTATTACAGCACAAAAATCAGAAAAGGCTGTATTTACAATGTGTGCCAGTAGTACCACTGCAGCGTTTAAAGGAATAGGCCACCGTTTTTACACACTGAGATATGTTCTTACCTGAGCTTTGACGAGTTCTTTAGGACCTGTCTGATCTTCCCCCGTGCCTTCAGTCACGTAAACACAGCGCAGACGGCGTTAGCATTTAGCCTCTCCCTCTCTCCTCTATAGCTCCAAAACAGGTCAAGATAGAAGCTACCAAGCTCTTCCACGTTTTCCCTATTTAAATATGGTTACGTGAAGTGTTCCACTACAAAGTATAATTACACAAAATTAAACAATGTGGATTTTCTAAGCGGATAAAAGGGGGAACTATATTGTAAGGAGTAATAATACCAGGAGTAGTTTGGCATCCACACAGTAAAGTGAAGATTACTGCGCGGATTTCGAACTACTCGTATTATTAGCTTTATTATTATTATTCTATCTTGACCTGTTTTGGAGCTATAGAGGAGAGGGGGAGAGGGTGTTTACGTGTGTTTACGTGACTGAAGGCACGGGGGAAGATCAGACAGGTCCTAAAGAACTCGTCAAAGCTAAGGTAAGAACATATCTCAGTATGTAAAAACGGTGGCCTATTCCTTTAACACCAGTAAATAGACCAGTTAAAAGTATTATTCATGATCTAAAATCCCCCAGAATGCAGGAAATCACATCTGAATTATACAAATTCTCTTGGGGGAGGACCCCCAAACACCCCTTAAAGTGCTCTCCCACACTTTAAATGGCTTTTACTGGTCATTTGCGTTGGTGCAGTACCCCCTCTGACAGATACATGCACATACTTTGAGGTACAAATGGATTTTGTCTACGCAGCTCCTGACCAAATGCATATACTTCGGTCGATTACGAGACACTATAGCTAAGAAAACGCCCACCCAGCTCTGTGTCAGAGGAGCACTGAAGGCCGGGTTTCCTCTGGGTACTCCGAACACCAGCAGCTCAGGACTAACCCAACACCCGAACGCAATTTTGTAATAATAATAATAAAGCACTTACTAACTTAACGACAATCTGTACTTAAGAACACCCATAATGGAATGAGCGCAATGTGGCTTTAAGTAAATGTAGCAATGAATTAAACCCTTCAAAAAGTGCCGTACATGCTTTGATCATCTGCTTCGAGCCTATTACTGTACATAATATAAAATGAAGCACTGCATGGATTTTTAACCCGCCCTTGTCCCTCCAGAGTTACAATCCGGTCAATGCTGATTCCTCTTTGAAATTCATGCGTTCAGCCTCGCGCCTAAGCCGTCCATAAAAGTGACAGGGTATCCTCGCCTCCGCTTTCTCACCCCAAAAAGACAACTTGCATTTTAAATCAATTACAGCAAAAGAAGGGCCCGCTCAGCGATTTCCCATAGAGTTATAAATAGCTCAGAGAGGGAGAGAGAGGCGCGGTAGTTTTAACAGTATATCATGTCTTTTGGCTTCCCGGTTTCATAAGCCGCTCCAGCTGCACGTTCTCCTGACTCCACGGTTCTTCCGCTGTGGGAATGAAACACGGCGTTGTAAGGTACAGTATTAGAGCTGCGAAGGTTGGGAAAAATAATGTTTAGTGTTGCATCTGGGGAGGTTGCAATGTCAGCTTCCGAGTCATGAACACTGTGATATAATGTTATGATTACTCTTAAAATGATCAATCCTCTTGCAGTGAATTGTTTACTCTGACGTTTTTAATTTCCTGTTTTTTTAAAGGAACTGATCTTCATTAAAGGGACTATACAGAGTTTAAAAATGTTAAAATTAAGCATTTTCCTCCCCCTACATGTTTCATCAATGTCCTAAGGTGTATGAGGCCAGACATTCAACACAACTGCCTCTAAAATCCTGCACTGTCACTCAAGGTGTTAATTTGGGTTTGAAGTGCTTAATATAGAAGGTGCAGTTACACATAGGACCTTAGGTGGCAGTAGTGAGTAAAAAATGGCTAACTTGCATCTAGCCCCTTTAAGCTCGACGATGTCTCTCCTGTGGGTGCATGAGGATGTGTCAGGGCGTGCAGGTGTATTTTCTATAGATACAGACGGCATCTCGTCATAGAAGGGGGCGTGGCCTCGCCGAGGGGGAAAATAGAATCTTTAGAGAAACACAATTTTTCCCTCTTTTTAGCCATTTTCTGGTGGAATATGAACTTATTTATCACAAAAACAAAGTCAAGTGTAAATCGGGTCCATATGGATATTTTCTCAGCAGATTGTTCAGTAGAAGTGAAAAAACGGCAGTTATAGCAAGGGCTAGCTAACGTTAGCATTAGCCCGATACTAACATGCAGCATCATGTTAGCATTCTCCGTTATTTATGTATTTATGGGCTGTTGAACCACTTTGCTCCTCCCCATGTCTTTGTATCTTTATTTAGTAGAAACTATATTCATAATTCAGCATTTGTTAAAGTAGTTCTTGAATAATTAGAGAAAGTTTAGATTTTTCTCCAAATTGTTTTCCCCTTGACTGTTTTCAAACATGACCATATATGGGCGATTCCAGAGATGCCGTCTGTATCTATGCAGGTGTTTGTTGTCTCTGTATTGTTTATGTGGGGGGATCATGAATAAGTCGAGGGGTGGATGGATGGGTCGAGAAGGAAAGTGATTTTAGTCTGTTATGATGCTTTGTATGAAAAGGGGATTATAAATATAGTTGAGTTCAGTGATCGTAAACAGGTAAGGTTTTCTAATCTATAGCAGTTGTACTAGCAGTAGTTTATAGCAGTGATAAATTTATTTAACATATTTTTATTTAGTTTTAGTCTTAGTCTTTTGACAAAAATGTAATTTAATTTTAGTCAAGATTTGGACAAATATTTTTCTTCAATTTTAGTCTCGTTTTAGTCGACTAAAATTACATGTAAATTTAGTCGACTAATTTCCAAGGGACTATACGGAGTTTGAAAATGTTAAAATTCAGTATTTTCCAGTTCCAGCCATGTCGTAATGTGTAGAATGAGCTCAGACCTGTTCACCACAACTGCCTCTAAAATCCTGCACTGTCACTCAAAAGTTGTTACTTAGGGTCCAAATTGCCGTCATGCACGCGCCTAGAAGGTGCAGTTACACCTATGGCCTGTGGTGGCAGTAGTGAGTATAAAATGGACAACTTGTATTTAATTTAGCCCCTTTAAGACAAATTTCGTCGACTTTGTATTGATAATATTTATTCTAATTATGTTGAATCTAGGTTCTCGGCTTCACGGAGCTTCTCCCACTTCAACGAAGCACAGAGCTGTTCTTTCGGCAGTGAATTGAAATGATCTGAGGCTCTTTCAAACTGTCAGTGGAATTTTGGATGATTTTAGTCTCTTCTTTTCATCTTATTTTAGTCAACGAAAATATCTGGACATATTAGTTTCATAAAAAGCTAGTTTTAGTCGGCAAAAAATGTTACTTTGACTAAAATGATGACGAAATGAACACTGGTTCACAGGTCCAGCAGCAGAAACAGTGATGCACACGATTAAACTGAATCATGTTGTTACTTCTTGCTTGAGTTTGCAGATGGCGACCAACGACCAACCAACCCCAGTGGCTAAACATCGTAGTCACCATCTGTAGGCTTTATTTTTAACAAGTGCAACCAGTGTAAGATCTTTAGGCAGAAGATTTGACTAGAGATGCTTGGGAACCGCGGCCTGCCAGAGTCAACCACAAGGTGAACTATTCTTCTCATTGGTAGGAGTAGTAGTAGCACAGTCTAAAGCAGGGGGGGGGCAATTCATTTTCATAAGGGCCCACATGAGAAGCCTGAATTGAGTCTGAGGGCCGCACCAACAGTAACTCAAACTTATATCGGGATATACGTATAATATATCGGGAGTGTATCGCCGGGTCCATGAACAAAAGCTCCAAAATAAAAAAAATAATTTTGATTGGGGAAAATACATTGAGGATTTTTTTTCAATAAATGAATAATAATGAGCCTGGCAGGACTGTAAACTTCATAAAAACGGCTTACACTTTATTGCACCTTACAAGCCTGTGTCACAAGTCTCTGCTACACTGTAGTCAATATTCATTCACTCCAGTGTTAATTTTGACAACATATTTTAATTTACTCTTAGTCTTTTGACGAAAATGTAATTCGATTTTAGTCTAGTTTTAGTAAAAAAAATACAGTATCTTCAGTTTTAGTCTAGTTTTAGTCGACTAAAATTGCAAGTAAATTTAGTCGACTAAATTTAAGACTAATTTAGTGGACTTTGCATTGATAATATTCATTATAATCATGTTTAATCTTGTTCCTCTGCTTCATGGAGCTGCTCCTCATGAACAAAGCTCAGAGCTGATCCTTTAACAGAGGATTTACATGATCTGAGGCTCTTTCAGACGCTCAATAGAAGTTTGGATGATTTTAGTCTCTCCTTTTCATTTTTATTTAGTCTTATTTTAGTCGACTAAAATATCTGGACATTTTAGTCATAGTTTTAGTCTCATGAGAAACTTTTAATTTAGTTTTAGTCCAATTTTACACTTTGACTAAAATTAAGACTAAATATTTTAGTCCACGAAATTAACACTGATTCACTCCAAACTCCATGGTTGTAAGCTCTTCTTGTAGCCATAGCTGCCCAGGGGCAGACTGTCCCTTTCCCACTTGACTAAAATGTGTTGTCTATATCCCTATTTCTTATTATATCAGTGCCCTCTGCTGGACACCAGTGGAATTCTCTCCTTTTATGCTTATTTAATCTGCCCCCTAGTGGCACGAGTGAGCACTCTGGTAATTAAAAAAAAAAAAAATCATGACTCCGCACAGGAATGGGCTAGAGCAGGGGTGGGCAATTCATTTTCATAAGGGGCCACATGAGGAGCCTGAATTGAGTCGGAGGGCCGCACCAACAATAACTCAAACTTATATCGGGATATAAGTATAATATATCGGGAGTGTATCGCTGGGGTCCATGAACAAAAGCTCCAAAATAAAAAAAAATGTTTTGATTGGGAAAATACATTGAGGACTTTTTTTCAATATCTATAAATTATTTCAATATCTATAGATTATATCTATATAATCTATAATGATGAGCCTGGCAGGACTGTAGCCTCATAAAAACGGCTTACACTTTACAAGCCTGTGTCACAAGTCTCTGCTACATTGTAGTCAATATTCATTCACTCCGCACTCCGTGGTAGTAAGCTACTATTGTAGCCACAGCTGCCCAGGGGCAGACTGTCCATTTCCCACTTGCAAGTCACACAATGTGTTGTTTATATCTTTATATCTTATTATGCCAGTGCCCTTTGCTGGACACCTGTGGAATTCTTTACTTTTATTCTTATTTAATCTGCCCCCTAGTGGCTGGAGTGAGCACTCTGGTAATAAAAATAAAAAATCACAACTCCGCACAGGAATGAGCTAGAGACTTACTTTTTTTTTTGACATGCTTATGAATTTATGCCCTACAAGTTATGGGCCGGACTGAATCATCTCGCGGGCCGGATGTGGCCCGCGGGCCGTACTTTGCCCAGGTCTGGGCTAGAGACTTACTTTTTTTTTGACATACTTAAGAGTTTATGCCCTACAAGTTGTGAGCCGGACTGAATCATCCTCTGTCAGGTTGAAATCCGGAGATCACTAGAATGTAGGGCTGCAACTAACGATTATTTTGGTAATCAATTAATCTACCAAATATTTTTACGATTAATCGATTAATCGTTTGGCTGTGAAAGGTGATGGAAATTGTATTTTTTCAATTTTCTTATCACATAGCACTAAAGCGGCGCTGCTTGAGGACATGTTGAAGGAGTAAACAAAGCAAACGTTTATAGGGGGCTCTTTGTCTCGTCCAATCAGAAAGCAGAATTAGCACAAAGACAGATATTTATGAAATTTACAATGTACAAAACACTGCAGACCCTAACTCTATTTTAGTCTGTGTTTGCTAGAAAACGATTAATCGATTACTGAAATAGTTGACAACTATTTTAGTAATTGATTAGTTGTCGATTAATCGATTAGTTGTTTCAGCCCTACTAGAATGACTCGTCTTATGGTCTTAGTCTGCAAATTTAAACCTCGATCAAGTCGCTCCCGCCCTTCTAGACCTGCCTGAAAGTTTGCGCCTACCATCTAAGAAGCCCAGGAAAGTGAGGCTTTTGTTTTCTCTTTGTAGTAGTAGATTTGCATGGACTCCACTTAGTTCTATTACTTTAACCTGAAATACGTTTTAGGCTATTAAAACGAGTACATTTTCATCTCCGCGCAGAAGCCTCCCTTTGTTCCCTCCTCTCATTGTGACGACGCTGCTGTATCATTAAACAAATGCAGGTCAGGTTTGTAGGAGCAGAGCCTCGTGGTATTTGCAGATTAAATTAGATTAATGAACTTTATTGATCCGTTAAAGGGGGCTCTGGCATTTGCAGCCTATAGCACTGAATGAGCAGCGTAATGTTTCCTGTTTACCAATGCGCTCATTACTACAGCATGTGCAGCCCACACAGAGCCAATGTGAAATGGCTTTGACCCGCAATTTATTCATATTTAGCAATTTCCTGTTTTTACCAAGAAATCACCAAATGTCAAGCGTTTCTATTTTGCTTTAAACAAGAAATATCACAGGGATTTGCTCTAGTAACAAGAGTTAGGTTAGGGCTGCAGCACCTACAAGAAATAATTCATTTTAAAATATGAAACAAAGCCTAACTCTAATGCCTAATTTGGTCAGTTTAGTAACTGGACTCCAAACTAGCATCTTGGATTGTTTGCACCAAGGCTTTCTCACTTGAATGGACTGGATATAATTGAGACGTTACATTTTATAAACACGACAAAAGAATCTAAAACACAGGGTTCATTGACACATCCACCCTCTAAGCTGTTTGTTCAACATATAATCATCAACTCCACAATGAGCTTGAAAATATAAGCATATAGGAGCACAAACTCCTCGCAATAATAATCTCTACATTTACTTTTTACACTTTAGTCTCTGAAATGTGAATCAAGGCTGAGGCCGAGCATGTGTGCTTCGACCAAACCCCTTGGCCATCTGTTTGTATGTAATTATAAAAGCTCTTCTGGGCTGTTCCTAACTACACAGCAACCACCACAGCTGGGGACCATTAAAACACCGGTGCTTTAACGATACTTGCGACACCGATACCTGAATGATTTTTTTTAATACCTCTACTTGCCATCTAGAATCAGAAAACAATAAGAACAATAATCTTAATTTATTCCATAAAAGACTATGGGCCTGACCTTGTGTCTCAAGGCAAGGCAAGGCAAGGCAAGTTTATTTGTAGAGCACAATTCATACACAAGGCGATTCAAAGTGCTTCACAGTTGCATAAATACAAGAAAGCAAATAGAATCAATAAAAACATCAACAAAAAAATTAATCAATTACAGTAAAAGGCAAGAGTGCAGATAAAATACTTTCAGTCATATGTATGTGGAAAAAGAACTGTTTTCAGCCTGGATTTGAACATTGTCAGAGTTGAGGCCTGTCTCACATCCTCGTGAAGACTGTTCCAGATTTTAGCTGCATGAAACTGAAACGCAGCCTCACCGTGTTTAGTCCTGACTCTGGAACCACCAGGAGGCCCCTCCCTGAAGTTCTCAGGGCCCGAGATGGTTCATACGGCTCTAACATGTCAGAGATGGACTTTGGTGCTAAACCATGAAAAGACTTGTAACAAGCAGAGCTGTTTTAAAGTCTATTCTCTGAGTGACAGGAAGCCAGTGCAGAGACCGGAGCACTGGACTAATATGGTCGTATTTCCTGGTTCTTGTCAGGACTCGAGCAGCAGCGTTCTGGATGTTCTGCAGCTCTGACAGCTCGTTTAGAGAGGCCAGTGAGCAGCCGTTACAGTATCTAACCTGCTGGAGACAAACACATGGATCAGTCTCTCTAAGTCTGGTTTTGACACTGTTCCTCTGATCTTAGCAATGTTTTTCAGATGGTAAAAAACTGCTGATGTTGTTGCTTTGATGTGGCTGTTTAAGTTCAGATTTCTAACCTGATTTTTTGGTTTTAGAGAGAGAGACTCAAGGTGACTGAGAACACTTTGTCTTTGTGCCTGTGGGCCAAAAACAATGATCTCAGTTTTGTCTGCATTTAGCTGGAGAAAGTTGTGGAGGAGTGGGGCATGAACATGTGCATCTGTTTTGTTTCGTGTTTTCGAACAGGCGCCACAGCGGACGCTGCAGCTCTGTCTGTCTCGAGACATGGACATTGTTCAGCTCACGATGGGTTGATAAAGTTTTTAGTTTGACCTGTGAGAGCCTCATGCACAGCAGAACACAGCTCGCCGCGGCACATCCTCTGACAATCGTCCATGTGGGATTTCAACACACGCCGGAACACGCCACTTCAGAGGCTTTTCTCAAACCATAAATAAAAGAAGACACGTACACTGCAAAAAGTATTTAACTAGATCAGTATAAACATCTCAATTTGAGCATAATAATCCACATTTTAGCTGTTTTGACGAGTTAAGAAGTTCTTGGGCGTTTGTCCTAGATTATTTCACTTGTTCTGAGATGTTTCTGACTCGTTTCGATACATTTCGTCCTTATTTCAGGTCATTTTCTTTGCCAATGGGGTAAGAAAATTGGTCTTATCTCATTGGCAATTTTACTTTCTTATTTCAAGCGAGATTTACCCTAGAACTGGTCTGAAATGTCCTCAAACAAGCAAAGTAAACTCGGTCCGATCAGGAAAAGTGTCTAAATGAGTGAAAACCGCTCAAAACAAGATACATTTCCTCAAGTCAAGTCATTTAAGCCAATGCTTGATATTCACTTTTTGTAGTGTATGGCCGTGTTGTAAGAAAGAGAGCAAACGTGGCTTCTGTGTTTGCAGGTTAACAGCGAGTTGGCGACAGACACGACTTTAACATGTTTCCCCTGATGCCTGAGCCCTGACGATGGTTTCTTTGTCTCCGCGGCTTCTCTCGTCCCTCCAAACTAACTTCACGGCGGTCTCCCTGTCTGTCACAGAAGGTTAAAGGCCTTGTGTTCTATCTTAAGGCTTTAGACAGAACACAAGGCAGCGCGATGTAAACGAGGAAATGAATGTCAGAGGTGCTCCTCTCAGAGTCACCTCCTCTTGTGACGCCCTCACACAAGCGGTGAAAGCGCAAAGCACACAGCTCCGTCACTTGGACATCGGATCTAAATTCACCTGAAGCCTTAGCCCCCCCCCACACACACAAGATCTGGCCCTATTTGTTTCACATCTGTATCATGTATTTAAGCTGAAACAACCAAGTAGCTTCCATTAATGCTGTCCATACACTGCAAAAAGTAATTTACTAGATTAGTTTAGATGTCTCAATTTGAGCATAATAATCAAATGTTTTGTTGTTTTGACCAGTTAAGATGTAGTTGGGCATTTGTCCTAGATTATTTCACTTGTTCTGAGAGGTTTCTGACTCATTTCAATTCATTTCGCCTTTATTTCAAGTAAGTTTCTTTGCCAATGGGGTAAGAAAAATGGTCTTGTCCCATTGGCAGTTTTACTTTCAAGCGAGATTTACCATAGAACCAGTCTGAAATGCCATCAAACTAGCAAAATAATCTTGGTCAGATCAGGAAAAAGTGTCTAAATGAGTGAAAACCCCTCAAAACAACATATATTTCCTCAATTCAAGTCTTTTAAGCCAATGCTTGATATTTACTTTTTGTAGTGTGGACCCAACAGGCATCAAAACTTCGAGCCTGACTGGTCGATCAATATATTTGGGAGCTGGACAGTGTTTAACTCACAGTGGGAGAAATAGTTTGTAGTTAATCCAGCGAGCGCTTATTAAGAAAGCAGCAAGCATGTTGTAGTCAGCTCAGGACACCGCTGTTTGTACGCAAGATTCCACACTACAAAAAGTAAATATCAAGCATTGTCTTAAATGACTTGAATTGAGGAAATGTATCTTGTTTTCACTCATTTAGACACTTTTCCTGATCGGACCAAGTTTACTTTGCTTGTTTGAGGACATTTCAGACCAGTTCTAGGGTAAATCTCGCTTGAAATAAGAAAGTAAAATTGCCAATGAGACAAGACCAATTTTCTTACCCCATTGGCAAAGAAAATGACCTGAAATAAGGACGAAATGTATCGAAACGAGTCAGAAACATCTCAGAACAAGTGAAATAATCTAGGACAAACGCCCAAGAACCTCTTAACTAGTCAAAACAACAAAAATGTGGATTATTATGCTCAAATTGAGATGTTTATACTGATCTAGTTAAATACTTTTTGCAGTGCAGCTTCCAGCTTTGTCTCTAAAGATATATATTTTATCTGCGCAGCTCAGAAGTGTCTTTCAAAAAGGCACAATGACAGCAGAAACATGGGCCTTTGATTAGAGCTTGTTCTGCTGCTGCCCATGACGTTATTAGCGTTGTTAACTTATCTTTATCACGTACAGTATCGCATCTGTTTCCAATTCTCTTCATTTCTTCTGTGAATTTTTTACATAACATTTATATCGACGAAAGAGTTAATGCAAACCCACGGCACCGACACAAGGCACTTTGCAAAGTCAAAACGACATGGATGGTGTCTCATTCATCACGCTCAAGCTGATAATACATAACGGCCACATGACTCCTGTGACCAACATGACGTCAGGGATTCGGAAAGTCCTATGGCTGCGTTTGAGAAGGTGAAATCTGCAGCATTTACATCAACACAAAGTCTCTAATGCCGTAATGTGCATATTCACCCAGGAATCCACTTTCTGCTCGTCAGCAAACTCGCAACAAATCCCATCTATCCTTCAGCAATGACCGGAAGCTACTGCGCTCACTTAAAAGAGACGAGCAGCTCAAGCGAACAGAAAGAGGGACGTACCTGGATCAGATTATTAAAGATTCATCAAAACACTAAACCAAAAGTAAAGTAAACCTGAAATCAAATGACTTTTACAATTTCAAACTAGTATCGTCTTCAATGATAATCTTGTTGAAAGTGTAATTTGGTCTTTGTCGAGATTTAGTTCAACAATTCTTTTTAGTTTTTGACAAAATAGTCATCTAATCTGCAATGAAAAGCAATTGTAGCCAGGAAGCAGGAAATGGAAAGAAGCCGTTCAATAAACACACTGCAAAAAGTAATTCACTAGATTAGTTTAGATGTCTCAATTTGAGCATAATAATCAAATGTTTTGTTGCTTTGACCAGTTAAGATGTAGTTGGGCATTTGACCTAGATTATTTCAGTTGTTCTGAGATGTTTCTGACTCGTTTCAATTCATTTCGCCTTTATTTCAAGTAAGTTTCTTTGCCAATGGGGTAAGAAATATGGTCTTGTCCCTTTGGCAGTTTTACTTTCTTATTTCAAGCGAGATTTACCATAGAACCAGTCTGAAATGCCATCAAACTAGCAAAATAATCTTGGTTAGATCAGGAAAAAGGGTTTTTGTAGTGCATACCTGGCACTCATCGTTTCAAAAAGAAAAAACCCTTAATTTCAGAGCCAGAAACGCTCAAACACGAACTGTTGCCTTCTTCAGGATGTGAACCAGACACTGCCACTCTCCTCAAAAGGTAATGCGGCTATGGGTCCATCCGAAACCTCAAATACGCAGCTTCTAAGTCCTGAACCCGAACCTTTCAAGGGGTCAATTGTTAGAACTCTATGCAGTTAGTGAACTAGAGCTTCAGCAGCATTTGCCCAATTCGACCGTCCTCACCCAGGGCAGGAAACACAGGGGAAGTGACATCACCAACAGCTGTTTCAGAAAAATCTACATTACCCATTTAGTATTGGACTACACAAACATTCCTACAGCTGGCCAAGGACTTCAGTGACTCAAACATGAACCTCAACAACGATATGAAGCCACACAGAAAACAGACAATGATAAAAAGCTGTTTTACCTTCGACTCCTACAGCTTCATCACAGAAATACAAAAATAACTCTGATCAAATATTCCACCAAAATCCTGTCCTTTGGTTTATCCTCAGAGAAAGATGCCACAAGAGATGCTCCTTTGCAATGTATGCAAATTAGCCATGTAGCTTTAAAGGTCCTATATCCTGCAAAATCGACTTTTTGGAGCTTTTAGCCATGTTGTTATGCTATTTCCTTATCAAAAACACCAGTGGTTTGTGGCTTCATTCATGCAGCTCTCAGTAATCCTCCTGAATCCTGCTCTCTGAGGCTCCGCCCTCTCCTGGTGAACGACTGACCTGTGCTCGACGTCTGTAATGTAATGTCTTAATTCTATGCTTACGGACGGATTTTAATTTGCAAAACAGCTTTTTAATTATTTCTGTTGTAAGAGAGAAACAAAGAGAAAAAAAAAAGTGAAGGGAAAAAATAAATAAATAGAAAAGGATGTGCCCGAGGTGCTTCCAGGTCAGCTGAGGCCAAAACAAACACATTGCGTCTGAACAGATCAGTCATGTTTGCGCTGCAGCTGAAGATGGAGCTCGTTATAACCTACTCTGGACACACCTGTTCTTTATTCTTACCTAACGATAATGTCACGGACGGAGAAAAAGAAGCGCGTTTGGCTACGAGGAGTTTATTCAACCTTTTTCAAGAAGAGGCCACTCTCTCAGAAGCTGTTTTTTTTCTCCAGGATTCAGCGACTATCACCAAAATATTGTTTTTCTGTGACTGTCTCTGATGGATGTTTGGTGAACCTTTGCCTGAACCAAAGTGGATTAACTTTTATAACCAACGCGAGTCCCATAATGTAAAGCGATGGACCAGAGCGGTGAGTCAGTCCAAACGCGGGTTAGCTCGTGTGTTAGCATATTAGCATGTGTGTTAGCCATTTATGAAGCTGTGTTGCAGATGTCAACTCCGTATAACTGCATCGTGAAGTATCTTCACTTATTGCTGTTTATTTATATTACGGTAAAGTATGTGCGGAGAGAGGGGGCGGAGTTAACTGAATCGAAGCGTTGTGTCTTCCGGGTTTGAAAAATACCTCCAGAAAACACTTATATTTATCACAAAAATGAGTGCTCCATAATGGTAGAGGTACAATATATCATATAAATGCCTATACTTAACTTTGGAATGGTTAAAATAGCAGATACAGATCCTTTAAGCTTCCTCTAAATGAAAGCAAAAGCACAAACTGCCTTCATTTAGGCCGTTTACTGATGCGGCTCTTTAACACACTGACTGAGCTGTGGTGACGACAACATGAGTCCCACATCGAGGGTGGGGGCGAGGGGGCTTGGGGGGATTGACGGCGCGGTGGCTTATGGGATGGCACATAGCCCCTAATTGCCGGTTAGTTAGCACCAGAGGTCCCTATGCTAAAGTGGCTATGATAGTTTGCATTGAGGCTCCTTTCTTAACTCCTTCTTCCCTGACAGCCCAGTTCGGAGGCTTCTTATCATGGCGGACGCTGACGCACATCCAGTTTGGCGTTAGACCTCTTTTCAGTTGGGGCCTAAGTGTGTAGCCACGATCCACAGCTGCCCTGGGACAGAAATGTGGCTGCTAATGAGCACCATCAGCCCCTACGACCACCACCAACCACATTTGTAACCTTCATTTTTTTCATCAGAAGAGTCAAATACTACTTTTGAAATAAACCAAAACCAAAGCAGAGGTCGAGAACAGAGCGTAAACATTATCGTAAACATTATCGTAGACATTATCAGAAACATTATCGTAGACATTATCGTAGACACTATCGTAGACACTATCGTAGACGTGCCGGGTTTGTCTTACTTGCAGGAGAGCTGGTTGATGCCGTGGATGATGTAACAGTCTCCTCCATTCACACAGAAGGCCTTCTCCGTCTCGTTACAGGGACGAGCGTAACTCACCCCGGGAGGCGGGCTGGTGGTGCTCACTGAGAGAGAAAACAGAGAAAACAGAGGAAAAATCACTCTGTTGTCCTTTTAGTTTACACACAAAGCCACACACAGTAAAGGCTGTCAACTAAATAAATACTGGATTAAAACAAAATGAGTCCAAATTGTTGTCTTGCTGTTGTGGCACAATACAATGGCAAACCCGGGATTTTTTTCAGCAAGATGAGCAAACAACTGACTTTGCCGCTCAGGACAAAATAGGTGAATAATGTGACAATAATAATGTTAAGAAATGTACGCTTAACAAGCCTCTAAGAGTTACTTTGTTGTCAATATTCTTCGACTGAACTCAGATGTGCTGCAAGCGTAATGTGATGCACTGTTCCTCTAAAGCAGAGTTCAGGACTCACGTAAGTGCACGCTGATGAAGCTGGTGGCGTTCTCTTGTCCCAGGGAGTTCTCTGCGATGCAGGTGTAGTTCCCCGAGTCGTTCACACGCACTTGGCTGATCTGCAGCTTGGAATTTTTTCTGTAGAGACACAGAACAAAATACACAGTGGGTCAGGGACAGGCGGCTCAAACACTTATTACAGGTTCTTTATCATTGAAGTCAGACTTGTGGAGAACAAAACAATGGATTATCCTTGTTCAACTGTTTGAAATAATGTACATATTAGAACAAGGATTAATTTCAAACTCCGTCCGTACCTACAAACCCTTAAAAAACTGTGCCCGCTCCAACATCAAGGATTTACTCCAACCAAACTGTCCAACTCGGACTCTGCGATCTAAAGATGCAGTTGCTAAAAGCAGCACTGGAGGAAGGGCTTCTCCAGTCACGCTCCTTCAGTTTGTTCAGAATCAGCACTGGTTTTATTGCCATTGTTAGTGATTCACAAACTAGGAATTTTCTTTGGTTCAATCGTGCAACATAAACATATGACATAAAACTAAATAATGAACAATAGAAACTTAAACTATACGGACAACTATAAAAACTATAAGGGCTCTTCTGTTGTTGTCGGTGGCACAGCGGTTAGCGCTCGTGCTTCCAAGCTCGAAGGTCCAGGTTCGATTCCCACCAGGACGGGGCCTTTCTGTGTGGAGTTTGCATGTTCTCCTCGTGTCTGCATAGGTTTCCTCCGGGTACTCCGGTTTCCCCTACCACTAAAAACATGTACAATAGCTCAGGGTGAATGAGAATGTGTTTGAGAGAACGTGTGGGGTACGACGGAGGGAAACTAGCCTCAGGCTACAGTCCGGTGTGGTGTATTTACATGCATGAGATTTAAAGTAAGGCTCTGCAGCAGTGAGAGCTTTTATAGTTTCTTACACCATTAAGTGTAATGCACGTATGTTCATTAACATGCACTGTCCCGACAAAATAAACCAATAAATAAAATAAATAAATAAATCTTTAAATGTAGAAGGAAGACTTTCCTATTTGACACCGTTTGTAGTTGCTACTTTTTTTTTTAGGCCCGAAGGTGTATTAAATAAGTTTCATTTATTTAAAATTAAATTCCATTTCCTCTTTTATAAATTCAATTCAAGTTTATTTGTAAAGCACATTTAAAAACAATTACATTTGACCAAAGTGTTTCACAACAACAATTATAAAATCATTTATATAAATGTTTTATGATTGTTATACTATTGGCACTATTATGTTTCACATTCTCACTGACGACTTTCTATGTTGCTCAGAACCTTGTGTTGCTATACATACAGTATATATATATATATATATATATATATATATATATATATATATATATATCAATATTGACTGATTGACGTCTGAGTGAGGACTTGCTTCAGGAGGTGAAGAGTCAAATGAGGCTTAAAAACAACAGCAGCTGCTTTCCGATTAGATGTATCTTAGTGCAGCCAAATTGAGTGCTGAAATGATCAAAATGAAGTGAATGAATGAGAAGCACTACCTGCAAAGTGGACCACTCTAATGTGCAGGATTACTGAACACGAGGTTTTTGATGAGGAAACAGCATAACATGGTTTTAAAGATACAATACTTGGTCAAAAGAACATGTGAAACATCATAAAGACTATTGAAACTGCTGCATCTTTTGTTTGTGAACAAAGTACATGCAGTAAATGTCAATGTCGCCGTTACATGTAAGTTTCTCATGCGTGACTAATGTGTGTAAAGTGCTAAATGGATTTAAAGCATCAAGAGGATGATTCGACCTTTGTGTCACTGTGGGAGCGGCTGAACTGGGACACGAACAATTAAAGCCAGTGGGGCTTATGGGTGACACTGTTAGCGTGCATTAATATTTCAAACTGCAGGAGGTTTGTTATTCGTATGTAGCACAATAAAAGGTTTGGTTTAGTTAGTTTTAGGCCACACACACGTCTGGAGTGGCGCCGGACTCACTTGTTGTTGTTGGTCTTGATCTTGAGGTCTCGTCCCTTCTGCAGCTCGTGCCCGTCCTTGTACCATTTGAAGACCGGGCTGGGGCTGCCGTCCGCCTCGCACTTCAGGTACAGCCGCTCGCCCACCGCCAAGGACTGTCCGCGCATGGGCCGCAACCGAGGGGGCGTCGCTGCGGGAACACGGGGCAGAGGGCAAAGGTCAGTCTCAATCACAGCTTTCACACAGTTTATTTGACATGAGGTTCTCAGCATTATGGGCCACCAGGTTTTTACAGACCAGCACCCAGTCAAAAAGAAACTGTTCCTACGACTCCTTCACATATCTAGCACTGCTTTGATGAGATCACACCTGCGGCTCTGGTGGTAGAGCGGGTCGTCTCAAGACTAACCGTTTGAATCCAAAATCTCAGACTGTGGTTGTGTCCATGTGTGAATGCATTGAGTGAGTGAGTGGCGGCGCAGAATCACAGCCTTGATTCCATCATTCTACCCCAGGGCAGCTGTGGTTACAAAAGTACACTGCAAAAAGTGGATTCCAAGCAAGTAAAAAATGTCTTACTTTAAGAAATAAGTTCTTATTTTTTCCCTAAAAAGTAATGTTTTGCCGAGCAAAGTTTTCTTGAGAAAAAAAAAATGTTTTAGGAAATAAAATCTAGCCATTTCTTGTTCAGATAAATTTGCTAAAAACATGCTAATTTTTCTTGTAACAAGAAAGAAAAACTTTTTGAATCTTCAGTTTTAGAAAAAGAATATTTTTACTTATTTCAAGAAAAACTAAGATCAACAACTCTTAATGTAAGAACTGATTCTCACAGAGAGATAATACATTCCATTCTTTAAAGTGGGCGGCTCGGTGGCACAGCGGTTAGAGCCTCAGCTTCACAGATCAAAGGTCCTGGGTTCGATTCCCACCAGGACGGGGCCTTTCTGTGTGGAGCATGTTCTCCCCGTGTCTGCCACTAAAAACATGTACAATAGGTGATTCTAACCATCAGCCTGGCTTCACATCATTGAGACGGGGCCGAGGGCAATATTTTCCTTAAATATTAGTATTTATTAAGAACATTTTGCTCAAAAATGTGTTTAATTTAGAACATTTTGCTTAAATCAAACAACATTTAAGTAAAATACCCACAATTTTTCACTAAATAAGAATGTTTTCCTTAAATTACTCCATTTTCTGAGGACATTTTGCTTAATTCTAGCGATTTATTTAAATTTAAATTTAGTGTTTCTTTCTTGTTTTATGATGAGAAAAATATTCTAGAAATAAGAATTCTTAGCAAGAAAAAAATGCTGACCCCATTGGCACAGTTTTTTCCTTAAAACAAGACAACATTTCTTATTTTAAGATTTTTTTCCTTGTTTTTAGTCGGGCACTTTTTGCAGTGTAGTTAGTAGATTCCAAATGAATCAAAAAGGTTAAGTTTATTGTTATTGTAGCACTTTCTGAAACACTGAGGCACCAAGAGCCCCCCACACCTGCAGCACGGTGGAGGCGTCACAAGAGGAGCTACATGAAACCAAAAGGGACAAACGAAGTGAGGATGTTGTGGAGTGGAGGTAGTAGAGGGAGGAATGAGGAGGTAGAGAAGCTGACCAGTGCAGGACACCACGCTCTGAAAGGAGGCACCGTTTCAGAGGATCAGAGGAGACTGTAGACAGCACTCCAAAAACACGCTGCTCAGGTTGACCCACAGTGGCAGCGCGGCTCAGTCGCAGTGGCTCAGGACTAATACCTGAACACAATGTTGTTGTATGGTTGCACAATGACAAATAAAATACTTACTTGCTTGTCATTACAAGCTTGTAAAGCACAATCCAAGTGTAAACCATTATCACTATTGATCAAAGTTCAGTCCCAGTGAAGTGGAAATTTTATCAAGAAAAGGAAAAAAAAGTCTGAGTTGCTCATGGCCCATTGGTACAGTATGGTCAGAATTGGGATAAACATCACAAAACATTTTCAGTCATTAAAGGCGCTACACCTGATTTTACTTCTAGAAATGGAATGAAAATGATTTGATCCTCCTTTAGTGTATCGTAAACTCAAATGCTTGTAGGGAAAACAGCGAGCACCAAATTATAAAACATTTGTATCAATTTCATGAACTTTCAGGCTGTTTTTGCAGCATTTTTGTGAACGTGAGCCTGAAAAGTGACCCTGCAAGTTTTTAAATTTACCCATAAACTTGTCCCTGAAAAGAATGTGGATGCTTCAAATACATTAGGAAAGTTACGAATGAGTTTGGACCACAACTAACATTTTAATTTAATTAATTAATTAATTATTTTTTTTGGCTCCCCTTTCATTGTTTGCAATCAAAAAAAATCAGGTATAGGGCCTTTAAATATTATGAAATATTGCTCAAAGTGCACTCACAGCTTGTTTCATTAATCCTTGGACTCACTACAAAAAGTAAATATCAAGCTTTGGCTTAAATGACTTGAATTGAGGAAATGTTTCTTGTTTTGAGCGGTTTTCATTCATTTAGACACTTTTCCTGATCGGACCAAGTTTGAGGACATTTCAGACCAGTTCTAGGGTAAATCTCGCTTGAAATAAGAAAGTAAAATTGCCAATGAGATAAGACCACTTTTCTTTCCCCATTGGCAAAGAAAATGACCTGAAATAAGGACGAAATGTATCGAAACGAGTCAGAAACATTTCAGAACAAGTGAAATAATCTAGGACAAATGCCCAAGAACTTCTTAACTCGTCAAAACAACTAAAATTTGGATTATTATGCTCAAATTGAGATGTTTATACTGATCTAGTTAAATACTTTTTGCAGTGATAGACTTTTGCATTTGTTTGTCAAACATTAAGTCTTGTCCCAAGCTTTAAAACTATTTGAGCTCAGGCTGTTTGTCGGGCCATGTGACTGTGTAACAGGATACGTGCGGCTTGAATGATTTCTGCGACGTGATGAACAGTATGTTTTACAAGGCTTCAGAGAGAGACATTAATGCAGTGTAGATCCAAACCTTATTCAAATCGACCCCCAGACCTTGTGTAGCTCCCTGATCAAACCTGCAAACTGTATGTGAGCGAGAGGAGCGAGGCCAGGGTCGAGCGGGTCAGAGTTAATGCGGGGTGTGGAGGCCTGAAGCAAAATCGATGATCTTTGACGAAAGCTAAACGCTGGAGATGGCGCTGGAGTCGGATTTCCCATCACTGCTTTACAGCCGACCGGGAGAGTGACCCAGTTCACCGACGGTTACATAAGTCAGACTCACCGTGAGAGTCAGGCTCATTAATATTTCATTCAGAAGCATTTGTAATCACGACGAACAATGAAGACACACGGTGTAACTTTAAATAAAAGGAAGATTGCTAATGGTAGATGCTCAAATGGGAACACCTTAAAACAAATATATTCAACAGGGCTAATGTAAATGTAATGAATGCATTAGTCTGATGTTTCTCAAATTGTGGTTCACACACAGATGTTTACCCCTCCCTATAAAGCCAGACTGTCTAATATCCACTACCACTTATAAATAGAATAAAAGGTGCATTGCAGGTGATATCCCGGCATTCTAAAGGCCTATAATATTATATAGAGGTAAAATTATTTTGTTTTTGAGGAAATTTTTGATCTTGTAGAGAGAGATCATGGAGCCAGTGACAAGGATCATTTTTGTAATTCATAAATGTCCTCTTTTTTTTTAGACTCGACTTGTGAAAGTGTATTGCTGTTAAAAGGAATAGGCCAATATTTTTACATACTGAGATGTGTTTTTACCTGAGCTTAGACGAGTTCATTTGTACCTGTCTGGTCTTCGCCCGTGCCTTCAGTCACGTAAACACAGCGTTAGCATTTAGCCTCTCCTCTTCTATAGCTCCAAAACAGGTGAAGATAGAAGCTACCAAGCTCTGCCACGTTTTCCCTATTTAAGTGTTAATGTGTAATTACACAAAATTAAACAATGTGGATTTTCTAAGCGGATAAAAGGGGGAACTATATTGTAAGGCGTAATAATACCAGGAGTAGTTCGAAATCCGCGCAGTAATCTTCACTTTACTGTGCGGATGCCAAATTACTCCTGGTGTTATTACGCCTTACAATATAGTCCCCCCTTTTATCCGCTTAGAAAATCCACATTGTTTAATTTTGTGTAATTATACTTTGTAGTGGAACACTTCACGTAACCATATTTAAATAGGGAAAACGTGGAAGAGCTTGGTAGCTTCTATCTTGACCTGTTTTGGAGCTATAGAGGAGAGAGGGAGAGGCTAAATGCTAACGCTGTCTGCGCTGTGTTTACGTGACTGAAGGCACGGGGGAAGATCAGACAGGTCCTAAAGAACTCGTCAAAGCTAAGGTAAGAACATATCTCAGTATGTAAAAACGGTGGCCTATTCCTTTAAATGCAAAATGGTTAGAATGATTCTATGGACACAGACATTTATATGGTTAGTCTGGTGTTATAAGTGATTTGCCTCAGGTGCTCTGTGGAGCGGGTCACACTGTTTTTAATGCAGGCTAGCTGATACCATAGAAATGCACTAGCCTTGCACTAGTCTAGCGCCACGAAACTCTCCAAACATAAGAACTGCATGAATTACCAAAAAAATACCTCCAGGTACCAGCAACCCTCTGGATAACTAGGAAATGAGGCCCCATGTCAAAAATCCTGAAATATCCCTTTAATGTGAACACAAAAGTCTCATTCAGGAAAACGGTTTACTTTAATGCACATTTGTTTTCACTCTATGATGACAATATAAACAAGTTTCTCAAAATAGTAACACAGTCCAACAAGTTTCAAACTATTTCAACCTAATGAAAAAGTGCAACAACACTGTGGATGAACTGGCCACGTCTGACAAGTCTGAGATCTAGTTTTCAAATTCACATTCATCCTGCTACTACTACACAATCCTATACTTCCACTACTACAGCACACAGAGGCATGAACTACATGGATGTGGATCTAAAGCAGTGCGGAGTCTGTATTGTCACTGCTGTAAATTATACACATGCATCTGAATATTTCATGTTCAGTTCAGCTCTGTCCAATCTCAACACAACACGCTCCGCACAGATGCGCACGGAGCTTCACGCGCAAACAACCAGCGGAGGTTTGGGGAAGCGAGATAATGTCAGCTTTCTGATAACACAGATTGCAGCTCATGCCTCAAGTAAGGAGGCAAACATTTGCGGAGGGGCATTATGCTTTTACTGGTATTTGGAAATCATTTCAAACACATCTTGTTCACTGTATTGCATTTTATTAGTTAAAAAATGAAATATTGGTCTAAAACGGCTTATCTATTCCAGATCTCCTGCATGACGTACTCTATGCTCGTCGCCTCATTCCATCAAAACAAACAGATGCCTCTCTGGCTCCCTAGATGTAATGTCCAGTGTGTGGTTTTGTTCGGTGGATGTTTTTGGCTCTTGCTGCTCTGCAAAGGAAGTTTTGAGCTGTATAGATCAGGAGCCTGGGTGGAGGTAAGTGCAGACAGCAATTCATGAGAGAAGCATGAACTGGGTGTAGTAATAACAGTACTTCAAATAGTTGCGGCGAGTGGTAGAGATGACTCAAACGTGAAGGATGGGTCACAGTCATTTTCAGGGAGAAAAAAATCTTTGGAGCCATGCTGTTAAGCTGCGTGGGAGGTGTAAAGTCTCCATTGGAATTAGTTTAAAAAAGTTACTTTTGGAGCCGCCCCTGGCCACCAGGGGGTGGTATTGCAGCAATGACAGCTCCCGCTATGACAGGGGTGTCCAAAGTGCGGCCCTCAGACCAATTTTTGGTGGCCCTCAGGCTGCTTGCTGAATTGGTTCACATAATCAGAGATGGTCCTTTTTATTTAATATATAAAAATAATAATAATTAATAATAATAATAATAATAATTAATGTAATAATTCTACGCAATTCTAACCAAACAACTAGCATTATTGTGAGACAGAGCTGGCATTAAGGTTTTAAGCATAAATAAAGGCATGAGGAACAATTTAAACCTCTGCTACTCGAAGGTTTTGCAGAACTAACCACCGACCCATGGCCCTTTACCCCGTGTACGCTCCAATATGTGGCCCCCCATGAAAAACGTTTGGACACCCCTGCGCTATGAGGACCAAAGAGACCGCCTTCCTCTCCCATTGCTCAAAACACAACTCTCTCTGTTTCTGATGAAGGAACGACATTATTTCATAGGTCACACAATAACACAAGCCTGTACATTCAGGCAACAAGCGATATTATTGAAGACCATTCTCTGCCAGCGTGACGTCGGGCAAAATCAGGCCAGGGAGCCAAATCTGGCCCTCCAGTTTAGAACCTCTGGCCCCAAGATGATTCTGAGAAATCCAATATTTCGACCTGTTTAAGTATAGTAGAAAAAAAAATCAGTAAGTCGTTACAAATGTCTTGGTATAACACACTAAAAGGTCATATTATGATCAACTGAAATCCACTCTTTCAATAAATATACTACTAAATACTGCTACTACTACTATACAACCTAATTCTACCAAATCCTCTGTGACGACGTCTGAGGCGCATGATGCCACTCCCCATTTGCAGCACATCGTTCTCACACAGAAATACTCCTTGTTTAGACACTGGCGCACTCCCCTCCGTCCCAGCGGGGAAGTCACCGTTGGGTCACATTTGATATTTTTACTCCCTCCTTCACTCACCTGCCTGTCTGTTCGTCTGAAAAGCCTCCAAGAACCAACCCCTGGACTAAAAATAGAACTGTTTTCAGATTCTGCGCCGGTAAATCTGGTTTGGAGATGATTTACAGTCACATCACACGAGCCACGTACAGGAGAGCGAGGAGGAGAGGGAGAGCAGGGCGCTGTGAGGCGAGCTTAGCAGTAAGTCAAATTTACTGTTGATTCAATAGGACCATTGCGATATCTGTATGGCAAAGAACAGAGCGTGCAGATATAGTCTGGCTTTCAAAGAGGCAAGACGTGTATGAAATCTTTGTTAAAACGGATCGCGCAATCAGACATTGTCTCAAAACAAATCTCCAAAAATGTGCTTGCACCGATCACTTAATATATTGGTAATACAACTTAAAAAAAATGCATCTGTATTGAAATAACCTCCAGTAGTTAAGATGC
This sequence comes from Gobius niger, assembly GCF_951799975.1. NCBI lineage: Eukaryota > Metazoa > Chordata > Actinopteri > Gobiiformes > Gobiidae > Gobius > Gobius niger. The sequence continues at coordinate 6,910,589 of NC_136856.1, forward strand.
TATAAATGTAGTTATACACCGCGCCAGCAGAGGGCAGTTTATTAGCAATGCTGGACTTACAGAATTAGAGAAGGTTTGGTGAAGGGGTCAAGGGAGGAACTTCATGGATTCCTCCAGAGTGTGGGCTGATGCTTTGGGTGAGGGAGACAGACTAAATATGCAGGAATGAAACAAGACACCGCTCCAGATTTTTACCAAAAATAAAAAAACTGGACCTTGGATGACTTGTGGTGGCCTCTGCTCTCCACTGGGCCCCGGGCCGCACAGAGCAGCACAGAGCGGGACAAGAACAGACTGAACAAGCTGGTCAGGAGGGCCAGCTCCGTCCTGGGCTGCCCCCTGGACTCTGTGGAGGAGGTGAGGGACAGGAGGGTGTTAGCCAAGCTCACCTCCATCATGGACAACACCTCCCACCCACTGTACGGGACCGTAGAGGAGCTGAGCAGCTCTTTCAATGGCAGACTGAGACACCCTCAGTGCAAGAAGGAGCAGGGCCTTCATCCCCACTGAGAGACAAACAGGCCCGGTTAGAACCATGGGATGGACAAGCGGAAGAAAATGGATGGATGGAATAACCTGGTCATTCAGGTCAGCTGAAGTTATTCATTGGGTAAATAGTGTTGCTGAACCCTGTTAAATCCAGGTTACAACCATTTTATGTGTATAATGATGAAGAAAAGTTGTTCAACTACTGAAATGTTTGTTCCACGGTTGTCCACAAGGCTGGATTTATGAACGGGCTCACAGGGGCTAAACCCAGGGGCCCAGCAGGTTGAAGGGCCCATGGGCATAAGGAGAAAAATGTATGCTCTGAGTGGGCTGCAAACTAGTTCCCTCCCTCTTTGCAGACTCCCTCACATTTATCAGATGATTTTTTTTACCGGTGTATAAACCAGGTCTTAACCAGGACTAAGCCAGGACTAAACCAGGACTAAACCAGGTCTAAACCAGGACTACACCAGGTCTAAACCAGTTCTAAACAAGGTCTGAGCCATTTTCATTGAGTTCACACTTGGAAAAAATATGTACCTATTGGTCTGTTAAAATGCATGAAAATCCACCAAAATCCAAAATAAAAAAGATCTCTGTGGGAGGACCTCCAGACCCTCTTTTAAATGTGTCCCGCCACTAGTCTGGAAGTAGCAAAGTTTCTTCCGCGAGGGCCTTGGAGCTCAAATTGGGGTCATTATATCTAACTGTTTCTTTCCATAAATTTGTCAGTTTTTTATTCATTTATCTTTTCATTGTAGAGAGAGAGAAATCTGACAGACAGACATACAGTACATGTACAGGTGCTGTTAAGGCGCTATATAAATAAATATTGATTGATTATAGGAGGCCCTGAAAAAACTTTAGCCCAGGGGCCCATTTTACTTAAATCCGGCACTGGTTGTGTTCACAAGTCACCATCTCTCATTAACCTCTTAACTCCCGCCTAAACAGATAAGATCTTTTTCCTCACGTCATCAGATTTTTTTTCCATAATTTTTTTGTTGGGTATTCAACTCATTTTTGTAACTTTTTAGCAATTTTTTTGTGTCATTTTTTTTGTCACATTTTGGTCATTTTTTGTCACATTTTGGTCATTTTTTCATCAAATTTTTATCAAATTTTTGTCATTTTTTTTTTTACATTTTTTGTCATTTTTTTGTCACATTTTTGTCATTTTTTGTCACATTTTGTCATTTTTTTTGTCACATTTTTGTCATTTTTCATCCAATTTTTATCACATTTTTGTCACATTTTTTGTCACATTTTTTTGTCACATTTTTGTCATTTGTTCGTCAATTTCTTGTCAATTTCTTGTGACATTTTGCCACTTATTCATCAATTTTCCGTCACTTTTTTGTCACATTTCCATCATTGTTTTCGTCTCACTTCTGTCACTATTTTCACAGCTTTTTTCCAGAAGCTTTTGGACTGGGGTAAAGCCAAACGGGAGAAAATGTGCTCGGTTCCGGTGGGAGTTCAGGGGTTAAGGCCTGTCGTAGTAAATGTCTAAATCGATTTTTCCTTTAAAGTTTTTGAATGTGTGCATTTAAAAGACAAGCTCTAAATGTCAACTTCCTGACTGACGACAACTTACACAAAATCTTACACAATACTCTGAAATGAACTGCGTTTTAACCCTGCGTTCGGATAGCTTGAGATTAGGCAATAAAAGACATTTGACTCCAACGCCAAAAACAAGCGGATTCTGGCATTTGCTGCGGTTTACATCTTGAGCCTGGCCTCCTGTAAGCGAACACGCTCGTTCCGGCCGTATGTAGCGAGGATGTTGTGAATAAATCGGTGGATTTTTGTCTCTTGTCATAAACACGTTGTTCATGTCGGGGTTTTGCGGCGGGATCGAGGCGGCTTTGATCACAGGTCGGACTGATAAAAGAAGTGAGCGTTTTTAGCCCGAACACATCAGGCTGATCCAGGTAACAGAGCCAAGACGTTTCCTCATTCAGTTTAAACAGCAGCTAAACTTCCACAGAGACGACTGACAGATGAAAGAGCCGGTCTGAGAATAACAATGTGGCGCAGGAACGGGAGGGGGGAAAGTAAGGTGTAATTATAAGAGTATCTACCACGGCGCTGCACGTTTTACCATTTATACGATACCTCAAAAGGACCGGCGACTGTCTAAGTGCCCGGCATGTTCATACGGCCCTTTAGGTTCTTTGAAATAAACTAAAATGCACCATAAGGAAAACAAAACAAAGCACAACAATCGTTATACAAAGCATCACCAGCATCACTCTGCTGATTCACAAGAAAAGGATTCAGACACTTCTAGCATTGAGACACATTTTAAGGCACAATAAAGCAAAATGAGAAAATAAAGCAAAATTAACTGTACACAACACTAAAGGTCGGCAATATATTGTCTCTAAGATAATATCGAAATTGTTGTTTAGAAGATTTACAAATTTACAATATCGAGCATCTCGTAAAAACTTAGGTATTAAAGAGGGGGAATTATGCTTTTTTCAGTCACATAGCTCCAGTCTATATCACACTACAATGATGACCTTCTGTTGGTCTGTAAATGCAGTAAATTAGAATAACTGCCTTGTATACAATGTCTCTCTCAAAATGGCTGTAGTGAATGTCTTGAAATAGGCCTCTGTCTCTTTAAGAACCTCTGAGCCTTTCCGACACGCCCCCTCCACACGCTGTCTGTGGCATCAGTGGGGAGGGGGTTCTGCTGAGGAGCAGTGGTTGGTTACTCGGCTGGTGACGAAAGCTCGGAGGCGTCTCCAGGAGGTGGGGGCGTTCCTAGGAGGACTCAGGCAAACCTATCCCTAAAATGGCCGCCATCAGAGTTTTTACAGATTACTCACAAATATGTGAATGTGCCAAGGCAACACTTCAGGCATGTTTTTAATGAGGGAGTGACACAATAACATGATGTAAAGCTTGAAAAAGTCAATTTTGCAAAATACCCCCTTTTAAGTGTTTTCCCCCCCCCCCATGCATTTCATAGTTTATTCAAGATAATCCTTTTGAACCACAAAGTAATCTAAACAGTGATTCTCGACTGCTTTGGTGTCGGGACCCACCATCACCACAGAATGGCAAGCCACGACTCCAAACAGAATTTAATTTCTTATGCCTAATGTAAAATACTGTGTTGTCCTAACAGAATATTGTTCATTAAAGGGACTATACAGAATTTAAAAAGGCTAAAACTAATTATTTTCCTCCCCCTACATGCTCCATGTCCTAATGTGTAGAATGAGCCCAGACATATTCACCACAACTGCCTCTAAAATCCTGCACTGTCACTCAAATACGTGTGGATTCTGGTCTAGCTGTACTAAGTAACGTGTTTACCTTAAAGCCACACCACGTAGTTTTTTACCCAATAAATAAAATAGAAATACAAGCATTTATTTTACGATAGATCTTTTCAACGTTGAAAAATACCTCATGAATGCAGAAATAAACATGTGCTTTTGCTGTGAGCGTCTCACCTCTCCTAAGACATGACTGTAACTTTACTGGGAGTGGGTGCGTCTCCAGCTCGTCAACTTGGAGAAGTGACTAAAGTCAGCAGAATTTGAGATTTAAATAGGTTAGGTCCTCAACCAAATCCATTCTTTGATTCCCCACGGCAGTAATGTCTCGAGCTGGTCAATAGGAGCATGTTTTTTACTGATGGCAACAGTATAGTCAGTATATATAACAGTATATATATACAGTATATAAATGTTACGCGGTGTCCCTTTAATAAATCCTTTTCGCAGTCCCTGTGGGGGTAATACAAGCGTTTATGGGATGATTGGAGGGTCTTTCATCTCCCCCTGGTGTCTCTGGCCAGAAAACCATGTTTGCAACTTGACTGCCACCGGACCGGAGTCACCAATACACACTAAAGGAATCACGAGGAAGAAGCTAACAGGCTAACGGGCAAAGCTAACTCCGGGCTAGCGTCACTTTAAACAGTATTTACAGCCAAGTTTGAGTGAAAAAATTATTTCCATTGTATAATTGGATGCACTACTGTGCATCCAATTATACAATCTGTCCCTTCGCCTTTTCAGTCAGCGTAGTATTTACTCTCCAAGACTTGCTACGGCACCTGCAGTTGTGTTTATGGCCTCTAGGGGCAAGAGTTACTTAGTGCTGCTTCAATATAGAGACTGCAGTTACGCATATGACCTGAGGTGGCAGTAGTGAGTATAAAAATGACCAACTTGCATCTAATCTCTTTAAGCATTTAAAAAGCCCAAAACGCTGAAATCATGATAACCTTGATTCTAACAGACTCATAATGTGTCTGTAGTTTTTCAATAGATTGAAAGAAATGTTTCCTGGGAAAGGCCGGGACCCACTGAATCGGGTTCCGCGACCCATTTTTGGGTCCCGACCCACCGATTGAGAACCACTGATGTTTGCCATCGTTATCAAGAAGTATTCATTTTTGTCAACACTGCCCTGACGTCCACCCTTGCCAACGGTCTGTAATTATTAAAGGTGCATTATGGAACTTTTTCAGCCATAAGTAAGGGATAATGTATGAACGCCGGTCATTATCGGTAAAATAAGCACCGACAGGGCTTGTTTCGCCCTGAAGGTTCTTATTTTCCCGATAATGACCGGCGTTCTCTACATTATCCGCTTATTATACGGCCATTTGCCAACTGAACACACACAACATAAACTTCGTACACTTTTATGAAGGTTGAAAGGTTTATTTAATGACTTCCGCGACAAATAGTTCCCAAAAGTTTGCGCGTTGCTCGGCAACGTTTGGCTAGGCTAGAAGCAGCAAGGCTAGCAGCTAGCCTAGCTACTTAGCTGAAGGTGCAGTTGGAGGAATGGTGGTGAATTTCTGGGTAAGTTGAAAGTCAGACTCACGCTAACTTCACGAGCGATTCCCCGACTTCTCTCTCAGTGACGGGACAGATAGTGTCGCTACTACGTACGCGCGGAGTGATATGAAAGCACCAACTCCGTTGCCATTGGCAGCGGTCATTATTTTTTTCAGATCCTTTATCAGAAAATAATGACCGGTAGAACGTTGGGAAATCCCATTCAAATCAACGGAGCTTCTACTTACGTTGTGAAGAGCCGAATAATAAGCCTTGATATTTCTGCATATGGACGCTTGACCCGATTGGCTGTACGTGTGGTTTGCTTTAAATCAGGGCGGCCTCTCTGACGCTCCAGGGTTGGTGAGAGAGTTCATCAGCAGTGAAAACAATTGATCCCGGAGCGTCACAGAGGCCACTGTGATGGAAAATAAATGCACCATGCTGACCACTCACACAGCCGCTGGGTCACTATAAGGTCAAATGCACATTAATAAAACGTTGTTGTTTTTTCCCCCCCACTGGGTCACACTTTTACAGCACAGTGATTCGAAGAATATCTTACTAATCACTCATTTTGCTGCACTGTTTTCACATTGTTGCCAAGAAAACGTGATGTTTCCGTTACACTGGTCAGGGTTTTAATCATATTGCCGTTAAACTTGAGACTAGGGCCGGGTCCCTCTACATTTCTTTTGATACCGATACCTCAACGATACTTCGATTGGCAGCTATACTGAAATATTTGTTTTATACAGTAACAATAAAACAGAGTAATCATGTTAATTCATTTCTTTTCCTTCCATTTAATTTCTTCTACATTTGATTTTTTTGTTTGAAACTTTAAGAGCAGAAAGAGCAGAAAAAACACAAGAGCAGAAAAAACACTTTCCACATTTTTTTTTAATCTTTCCCCACATTTTTAACCAATTGTTTCCCAAATTTTTGCCTCAAATTTTCCAAGTTTGTTCCAAAATTTTTCATCCCCCCCAAAAAAAAATTACCCAATTTCTTCACTTGTTCCAATTTTTTCTACATTTTTTCTAAAATGTTTTACCTGTTTTTTACCACATTTTTCACCCAATATTTATTTTTTCCCCCCAAATTTTCACCAACTTTTCCACTTGTTTTTTCCCCAATTTTTTTTTTTCTTTTTCAACTTGTGTTTCGGATAAAAGGGGGAACTATATTGTATAGTCCCCCCTTTTATCCGCTTAGAAAATCCACATTGTTTAATTGTGTGTAATTATACTTTGTAGTGTAACACTTCACGTAACCATATTTAAATAGGGAAAACGTGGAAGAGCTTGGTAGCTTCTATCTTGACCTGTTTTGGAGCTATAGTGGAGAGAGGGAGAGGCTAAATGCTAACGCCGTCTGCGCTGTGTTTACGTGACTGAAGGCAAGGGGGAAGATCAGACAGGTCCTAAAGAACTCGTCAAAGCTAAGGTAAGAACATACAGTGGGGAAAAAAAGTATTTGGTCAGTTTCACATAGACATTCTATTGGATTTTGGCCAAATACTTTTTCCCCCCACTGTATCTCAGTATGTAAAAACGGTGGCCTGTTCCTTTAAGGTTTCCCCAAATCCGGCATGTAAATGAGAGAATGCTGCATGAGCAAAAAATGCACGAATGACTCTGCTGCTGATCCACATAAGTGCTCCTGGTTTTGCACATGAGCAAATGCTTCGTAAATGTCCCTCATGTTTCCATAACAGAAACGACCATGTTACTACACTTTTACGCACCTCCCTGTTTCCATCCTCCATACCATTACTGCGCTGTAAAGTAAAGTGCTACTATACCCACGTTTCTTCATTTCTCACCTATAACAGCTCCGCAACTTTAAACAGGACGTACACTTGAGCTCCACATATAAAACAAACAAAGCAATAAAGGCCGCGGCAAACATTTGCCTCTGAAAGCAGCACGTCTCCCTCTCCTTCCACATGACAAAGTGATTTTTTCAGCGATACCAGCAGCCCCGGCCGCTCCTCTCGTTCGGAGCTTTGTTTCGGATTATTTTCGCCGCAGACAAAGCAGAAATCATGAGAGCGATAATCTAATAACAATGTAGCGCATGTGAAGTGGAGAGGGAAAGAGGGAACCACACACGACTGACATTTAGACTCAAAATACCCCGGAGAAGATTCATCTTTGTCTGGATTGAACACTTTCACAAAGACTGTAGAAGTGCCGGATTGACTATAAATGTCTAGAAATGAACAGCTTTACTGTAAGGAGCGAGTATCTCCAACGCTTTTACCCCGTGAGCAACTTTTACAGAATAAAAATGTCCGAGAGCGAGTGTAGTTTACTGCTGCACACATGAGGCAGCGGAGAAGACGCACACACAACCCTTTTCTCTCACCCTGGATCCAATCACATTTAGTGGTTGGTCAGTTTGCTCGGGACGGGGGCATAAATCTGCAGCGGGACGGATACAGGAGGTTACAGAATGTGCCCTTACACTGGACGTTTAAACCGGCCTTAACAAGATCCTGCGATACTGTTGCTCTGGACAAAATCAGCAAATTCTGTGATATAGAGTGATACAATTTGAGAAGGAGTAAGGGTGGATGAGAGCAGATCAGAAATATAAAATAAGATAATAAGTCGCCACAAAACAAAGGTCTCACACTCGAATATTTCATTGGACTCGGACCTTTAGCCGAGGCCGTGGGAACCCAGGGTGCTGAGGGCGCTGCAGCACCCCCTGGTGGATAGTTTGTGAACTGCAGGCAATATTAACCCCTTAACTCGCACCTGAACCGAGCACATTTTCTCCAGCTTTGCCCCAGTCCAAAAGCTTCTGGAAAAAAGGTGTGAAAATAACAACAAAACTGAGACGAAAACAAAGATGAAAATGTGAAAAAAGTGAGAAAAAAATGGCAAAAATGTGACAAAAAATGACAAAAATTTGATAAAAAATGGACGAAAAAATGACAAAAATGTGACAAAAAAATGACAAAAAATTGGGGGAAAAAATGACAAAAAATGTGGAAAAAAATGACAAAAAAATGACAAAAATGTGACAAAAAATGACAAAAATGTGACAAAAAAATGACAAAAATGTGACAAAAAATGACAAAGATGTGACAAAAAAATGACAAAAAAATGACAAAAAATGACAAAAATGTGACAAAAAAACGAGAAAAATTTGACGAAAAATTTTGAAAAAATGGACGAAAAAGTGATAAGAATTTGACAAGAAAATGCGAATAATTTGACGAAAAAGTGACAACAAAGTCACGAAAATTTGACAAAAATGAGACGACTGCCCAACAAAAAAAGTGATGAAAAAAAATCTGATGTGAGGGGAAAGATCAATTTAGTTTTGTAGGTCTTTCAAATGAGGCGTTACACTGGCCTACAGGATTTGGGTAAAGCTGAACTGGAGAAAATGCTCTCGGTTCAGGCGGGAGTTAAGAGGTTAATAAATAGGATTTATGCACAGAAAAAGGATTTTGGGGGTACATTTTGTCCCTCAGCGCCCCCTAACTAAAATATCTTCCCACGGCTCTGCCTTTAGCTTTGTTGCATTAATCTTTCACCAAGATCTTACATTGATGATGGGAAAGTAGGGCTGCGCAATATATCGCAAATATATCGCGATATCAGGTGATGCAATATCAGTATCGCGAGAAGCCACAATATATCGCAACATCCCTAAAGTCTTCATCTGACTGAGACCGACATTTTTTTTTCGAAACCAAAAAATGCAATTTATACAAAAGGTATAAAAACTCTAAAGTTTTAGTTAAACATTTCCTTATTTTCTTCCGGATAAAGCGGAAGAGGATGGATGGATGGACGGATGGATGGATGGATGGGACAGTGATACAATGAATGCTAACCACCGGATTGCTAACCACTTAACCCAGGGAATGAATGAAGAAAGCAACGCTAACACGGCCCGGCAGTGTCTTATAGTGCAATCACTTTCCTCCTAATCCTTAGTTAATATGACAAATTTGCTAAATATGCACATCATAGTGTTTTATGTTAATGATAATGTATTCAGCCTTATATAACGCTCCTTCAAATGCCCAAAGTGCAGTTTCATGCATTATTCTGTCACTCCATACTTAATGGTGGTAAGGTGCCTTTTTTGTGTGTCATTATACAAGTGAAATGTTGGGTTGACGATCCACCACTGGGGCGGCCGCAGAGCAGTGATCCATTTCCAGATGTCAAGCCACGATAATGGTCAGAGCTGCTCTGCTGGAGGATTAACATATTGGGCATGATTTGGGTTGATGGGGGGGGAAGCCGGAGTGAAGCCAGGCGGGCACGGGGAGAGCATGCTGCCTCTGTTGGACAGGACCGGATCGCAGGAAATGACTTCAGGACAGATTGAGAGATGAGTCGCACGAAGAAGTGAGGAGAGACGACAGAAACAAAGACTTGACCTACAGGATGATTATGAAAACTGTTACTAAGTGGCTGATCAGTCTGAGCGAGACTCTCCTCCGGCCCGGGGGGGGAAACATCTGACACGCGGCTGATTCTCCTTCATGGACAGAACATGGGAATTACATGGATGTGTCCAAAACAAAACATATTTATAATAAAGGATCTATGGGCAGAGTATTAGTACTAGGGCTGGGTACCATACATTTCTTTTTCTACACCGATACTTTAACAATACTTGGTTTTCGATACAGATACTTGAAGGATACGACGACACCTATGCGAAAATATTTGTCATATAGAACCGGAAAACAGATTAATAATGTTCATTTATTCCTTTTCTTTTGCATTTTAATCATTTATTTGAGGTGAAACAACTAAAACATTTCCTTCAAGTATAAGGGCAGAAAAAAATACTTTTTCTTATTTTATCCCTCCCATTCTTAAAGGAATAGGCCACCGTTTTTACATACTGAGATATGCTCTTACCTCACTTTAGCCAAGTTAATATATCCCCGTCTGGTCTTTGTCCGTGCGCTCTGTCACGCAAACGGAGCACATACGCAGCCTCTCCCACATGTCACATAGCTCCAAAAAAGCTCACGATAGAAGCTACCAAGCTCTTCCACGTGTTCCCTATTTAAATAAAGTTACGTGAAGTGTTTTCATGCGAAGTATATTTACACAGAAATGTAGCATGTCGATTTTATAAGCAAATAAAAAGGGGGACTATATTGTGAGGCGTAATGATACGAGGAGTAAAACGTCCGCGCAGTAACTCCTAAAGGTTATTGACGGAAGTGAGCGGGGGAAGTCTTTAGGAGTTACTGCGCAGACGTTTTACTCCTCGTATCATTACGCCTCACAATATAGTCCCCCTTTTTATTTGCTTATAAAATCGACATGCTACATTTCTGTGTAAATATACTTCGCATGAAAACACTTCACGTAACTTTATTTAAATAGGGAACACGTGGAAGAGCTTGGTAGCTTCTATCGTGAGCTTTTTTGGAGCTATATGACATGTGGGAGAGGCTGCGTATGTGCTCCGTTTGCCTGGCAGAGCGCACGGACAAAGACCAGACGGGGATATATTAACTTGGCTAAAGTGAGGTAAGAGCATATCTCAGTATATAAAAACGGTGGCCTATTCCTTTAAACAATTTTTTCATTTCCCCCCAAAATTTTCAATTTTTTTCTCCACATTATTTTCCCTACATTAACCCCAAATTCCCCCCATTTCCCCAGTGTTTTTCCAATCTTTCCCCCCATTTTTGGCCCAAATTTCACCCAGTTTTTCCCCAATTTATTTATTTTTCCCCCACAATTTTCCCCAAAGTTCTACATTTTTTCGCACGTTAAAACAAACATACAAAATAATTATTATATAGGCCTGTGTAACACCTCATTTGAAAGCTAAGACCCACAAAACTGATCTTTTTCCTCACGTTGTTGCTGTGTTGTGTCACCTTTTGTATGTTTTTTTTTTCTTTCTTTTTTTTCCATTTTCGTCACATTTTTGTTTAATTTTTGTCACTTTTTTGTTGAGTTTTTGTCACATTTTTGTTGAATTTTTTCCACATTTTTGTTGAATTTTTGTTGAATTTTTGTTGAATTTTTGTCACTTTTTTGTTGAATTTTTGTCACATTTTTGTTGCGTTTACATCCTTGTTTTCTTCTCATTTTTTGTGGCTGTTTTGGTTCTTTTTCCCCAAGAATGTTTTTGATTAGGGTAAAGCCAAACTGGAGAAAATGGGATCCATTCTAGTGAGAGTCAAGAGGTTAATCCACCCCCATTTCCCTCCCAAATTTTGGCCCAAATTTTCCCATTTTTATCTCCCCATTTTTTTCCCCCACTTGTGTTTCACTTCTTTCTTGCGTTTATATTTTGATGACCAACAGGATCAAAACTTGAATACAAAGATTTTATATTTCTTTTTGGTACCGGCTTTCCATACTTTCATTTTTTCAATACCATTAGTACCTGACCCTTTCTTTTCCGATACCAGACTGGTATCATTTAACGGTGCCCAGCCCTAATGGAGGTAGTGGTGGTAGTAGCAGAAGAAGTAGAGCTGTACTTGTTGAAGAAGTTACTAGGCTCCATTGTAATGTAGAGGCTTTATTTCTTTATAATCAGTTTAAATCCACTGATCCAAACACACTCTGTCTCTTTCACCAGCTCTTTCTACAAGCCACGTTTAGATCTGAAATAGTGTGTTTCCTTTTTTTATTTATATATCTATAAAAAGCATTTGCAGAAACAGCAGCAGCAGCCTGCACCAGACACTTCACATTCAGCAGAACCCGCCCTGACAAGTCTGCACCTGCAAACGCACCAGCTTGCAATGTTTCCATAATAAAGTCCAACACCTATAGAAGCTTTTTCAGGCTTTTCTTTAAATACTCCCGCACATCTTTATGCATTAGTAAGGCCACTGTGCACAAAATGACATCATCATGGATTTTTTTTCTGGAAATATGTAAATGACCTACAGGGCTGCAGAATATATTGCCAAGTTGTTATTATTGCAATGTTAGTTGATGCAATATCCATATCACGAGAAGCCACGATGTATCGCTAAATCACTGAGATTCACAGACTAAAACAAACCCCACCTGAACCGAGCACATTTTCTCCAATTCGACTTTACCCGAATCTAAAAAGCTTGAAAAAAACATCTAAATAATGACAAAAACAAGATGTGAAACAGTCGGCACGGTAGTACAGTGGTTAGCGCTCGTGTTTCACAGCTAAGGTCCTGGACTGGACGGGGCCTTTCTGTGTGGAGTTTGCATGTTCTCCCCATGTCGGCGTAGGTTTCCTCTGAGTACTCTGGTTTCCCCGACCACTAAAAACACGTACAATAGGCCAGGGTGATTGTGTTTGAGAGTGCACATGGGGGACGACGGATGGAAATTCGCCCAAGGCTACAATCCGGTGTGGCTTGTTTACATGCATGAGACTCATGTTCATTAAACGGGCTACATGCAAGTTAGCCATTTTATACTCACTACTGCCACCTCAGGTCATATGTGTAACTGCACCTCCTATATTAAAGGAATAGGCCACCGTTTTTACACACTGGGATATACCAGGAGTAGTTCGAAATCCGCGCAGTAATCTTCACTTTACTGTGCGGATGCCAAATTACTCCTGGTATTATTACGCCTTACAATATAGTTCCCCCTTTTATCCGCTTAGAAAATCCACATTGTTTAATTTTGTGTAGTTATACTTTGTAGTGTAACACTTCACGTAACCATATTTAAATAGGGGAAACGTGGAAGAGCTTGGTAGTTTCTATCTTGACCTGTTTTGGAGCTATAGAGGAGAGAGGGAGAGGCTAAATGCTAACGCCGTCTGCGCTGTGTTTACGTGACTGAAGGCACGGGGGAAGATCAGACAGGTCCTAAAGAACTCGTCAAAGCTAAGGTAAGAACATATCTCAGTATGTAAAAACGGTGGCCTGTTCCTTTAAATATCACTATTTTACTAAAACTACACACAGAGAAAGAAGTTGTATTTATGGAGTACGCAGTCACCTATCTCCAACTCCACATCTCACTATATAATTTCAGATAAAAATCACCAACTTAACATTTTCTTAACCTTTTCACAATGTCCAGCTGCATTGTAACAGTCCATTATGAGGAGTCTTGCTGATCCAAGCCTTTTCTACCACTGACAACGTACGACAAGCAAGAGCGGGGCCGGAGGCAGGACTGTACAGACGCCTGCTCTCCACCAATCAGCTGCGGCCGGACCGCTGTGCCGACCAATCAGGTCCCACCACTGCTCCCATCACGGTGCAACGACCGGGTCTTTCTCAAGGTCAGGCCACACCAGCACCGCAGCTCCGTCCTGTGAAGCAGCATCCACAACGCTGATCTAATTCTCTGTACGTGTGATCCAATAAGAGGGGAGATATGGACTGAAAACCCATTAGGAGTGTTGGCAAGCACAGGGTCCCGGCGCCGGAAGCACCGTCCCCTCCAACACACATGGGCCTCATGAATGGGAAAGAGCAGCACGGGCACTGGTTTGTAGTTTGAAACATGAGACGGCTGCGATAATGCAATGGAAAAGGCTAATGTCTTCTTGTTTTGCTCGTTCCGTTTGGAAATAATCAACTTTAGAGGATTTAATTGTGCCATAATGTTATATCCTGTTTGTGTTTTCTTGTTTCATTGACGTATAATGTTTCAAATTTTACAACTGAAATCCTCAAATCCTTTTCAATCTGCCGCCTTCCTGAGAAACTTTGAGTGCAAAATGACTGCGATTGTCACTGGAATCATAGTTAAAAATGCAACACATGCTTCTTTTGTAAAGGGGTTACAACAATTCCTTTTGAGGTGACACAAAACTCTCAATAGATTGCTTTTTAGGGATGCACCGATACCGCTTTTTCTAAAACCGATACGAGTACTTTGATTTAAAGAGTAACTAAACACCAAATCCACTTTTTTTTGCTGATAAACGGTCTAAATGGTTGTTGAATAAAGTTGCTTCATGTCCCAGTCAATATGTTGACATTTGGTGCAAACTTGTTCAAAATCTCACTTTTGTGTCTAAAACCGCATGGTTCGCGCCCCCTACTGGTTTCACGCAGCAACTACATTTGATATTTTGTGGTTGGAGGAGAGTGTGTCCACGGCGTCCACAAAACGTCATCAGTTCTGCCTCTATGCCTCTGTGGCCCCGCCCACATACGCCGCCGCCTCCGTCACGCAGCAACCAGGACACGCGTCGCGCAGTCAAACCAGTAGATGGCGCCCCTGCGATGCTCACACTTGGGCTGAGGTGGTGTAGAGGAATAAATCCCTTAGAAAAGCTACTGTGCGATGCCCTCTCTCTGTTCGCAGTCACTGACAGCGAGCGAGTAGATCTTTTTTTTTTTTTTTTCGTAGATTAGTTGCTACTAGTGATGCGCGGGTTGCTGGTTCCACCGTCGTCTTTACAGCAGGTTTTTGGCGTAAATATACGTCGGATTTTCATAAAACAAGCAGCGTTTTGCAGCTTGTGATCCAGAGAACGCTTTTGTGGAGCTCATAAATCCTATTTTCCACCGTTTGTGCGACTGTGTGTGACTTCGCGTTAGGCCTACCTCTGCTCTTCCTCTCTCCCTCTTGCCCAGCGCTCTTCAGAGGGAGAGAGAGAGAGAGCGCGCGCGATGACGCGCCGGTGCTGTTCATACGGATCATATTTGTAACGCGTAATATTTAATGGTTGCGGGTGCGGGGCGGGGCGGGTTGTAAAAATAGAACAACGTTGCGGGGCGGGCCGGGTCTGGTTAGAACCTGCTCCAAATGCGGGACCCGCGGGTTGAAAAAAACCCTGACCCGCGCATCACTAGAACTACATCAAGCAATCACAAGTCATGAGAATGTACCAACTCTCCTACAAAAAAATCAACCTTGCGCACAGTCGTGACACCGGTAACAGCAGTCTGTCAGTCCTGTCAGATCGAGGGGCTTGGTCTGAGACTGTCAACAGAGCAGACCCCGCCTACACACTCACCCCCCTCGTCTCCCCCAAAGCCTCCGAGACCACCCCTTTATCAGCACTTTTTGACTTGTGTTTGTGGGTGGGGAAAGGCTCTGCCACGCCCGTTTAGTTGCACTTTAAGTACTCGCCGATACCGAATACCGATACGAGTTTGTAATTAGTAAATTTACTAATTTCCTTAAGTAAAGTTGGCGACACATTTAAGAGCAGTTATATTAGAATTGTGCTGATGCCATTTATTTATTTATTTTATTTTCATTCAATATAGTTTTTTATTTTTATGTCTCTGTCCATCATAGACAGAAAAGCCCATGTCCTAAAGCTCCTCAATGCCTGTGCTTTATTCATTTATGTGTTTTTATTTAACAATAGTATTGAGATGTGACTTAAATGGTCTCTTTTCGTCTTTACTTCAGCTCCTGTAGATTTTCTCGTGTGTTTGTAGTAACTTAGCGAGTAGCTACAGCGTTTTCATTGTTCTGCTGCAGCTCATTTTCGCTCAATATAAACATGCTGAATGTCTTTCATTTTGGATTTTCTGAGGACTTTTTAGTCGCTGGGTTAGTTTTTCAGATGAATAAACCCCTGGGCATAAAACGGAGTCAGAATGGCCAAAACTGCTAGCCGCGAGTTAGCAACATTAGCCTGTATGTTGTAAACACTGCAGACGCTGCAGCGCTAACAACATTAAGCTCTGGTTAAATCCAGCTCAGGCTCTGGTTTAGAGAGCGCAGTCTGTAATAAAGTCAGCTCTATGTGGATTATTGTGTTTACACTAAACTATTCTCCAGTTTGTTGCTTCTTCTCTCCTCAGCTGAGAGCTGCGCCTCGTAGCTGCGCCTCGTAGCTGCGCCTCGTAGCTGCGCCTCGTAGCTGCGCTGGCCACACGTCAAATGGTATCGGTTTTTGGTATCGGGACTGAGTACGAATGAGTACGAGTATGAGTACAAGCATGTGGTATCGGCCCGATACCCGATACTGGTATTGGTATCGGTGCATCCCTATTGTTTTTCCTCACAATGTCGCAGTTATGTGTGAACTTGATCGATCAAATGTCCCAATAGGAACCCAGAGAAACTTCAAGTTGAAGACGGCGTCAGTGGTTTAGATCTGCTGACACTCAGAGAGTCTTGAGCAAACCGTGGTGTGACGGAGCTGCCCCGCGTCGCACTGAACAGACTGTAATTGTGAATGGAAATGGTTTTGTAAATAACCCTGGTCATTTTGGTTAATCACGTTTGGCCGCTAAACGTGATTAACGTAATCAAGCTAACGGTTTTTGGATCATGTGACTTTAAGCTCATTAAAGAGAGAGAACAAGCGGCTGTTTAGGCCACAGAGGAACAACAGATTTACTAAATTAGGAATAAAAACGATGAAACAAGGAAGCTGGGGAAGAAAATTATAAAACTAGATATATAGTACAGTCTGGCTAAAAGTCAATTCAACCTGGATAGACTCAAACAGGCAAAAGCAGCGATTAGGAAGATGTGAAGATTGACATGTATATTAGTTTTGGCGATCGATGAATGTATGAAAGTCAGTATGGATGAACAGCTTGGAGTTAGCGATGTTTCCCCGGAGCCTGGACACTGGTGGTGGTATGGAAGACCCGTGAAGAAGCAGCAGGGAGGAGCCGTGGACGAAAGAGGCAGAGATGGGGCGGAGGCGGGTCGCAGCACAGCAGTTGGGGCTTAAAAGCGGGACCGAGGTTGATGATTGGCTGTTACGGAGGTGCGGCTCTTACGCTGATGGCTGAGGTGGAGGTGTGGCCCTCTCAGAAGCGACCATTGGCGGGAGAGGTAGGTGATGCTGAAATTAGTCTCCCAGGTTGAATTAACGCCTAGGCTTCATGTGATCCCTTAAAGATTCAAAGATCCCGAGAGCTTCTTATTACAAAGATTATTCTGTAATATAAGAAACAGTCTTCCATCTTCCACAGTTGGACTTAATAGACGGCTGTCACAGAGGACACAGCACAGCCTGCAGACCCGGTCAGGGCAGTGACCTGTTCCTACAGGACAGGACAGGACCAGGCAAACAATGACCAGCTCTGGTTCAGATCAACACCTGGGCACTGGAATGTGTCAGGACGGTCTCAAAACGTGGGCCGGTGGTGAGTTTAGAAAGATCGATTTGTCGCTACTCTGTCTATTTATCATCTTGGACATTTGAGAAGGTTTTTAAGAACAAAAGCATATGAAGTGTGGACCACCTTTGGAGATCCGACTGATCCCGGTTTAGGAACCTCTGCAGTACAGTGATATATAAGGAATCAGTCACACATGTTTACTATTCTGACTTATCGTTCAATAAATGACAGATGAACAAAATCATTTTGGGCTCAATATTTACTGTCAGTGCATCTGTTTTCATTTGTTTGATATTTTTGTTGTACAATTTTACCAAATTAAGGTCCATGTTAATTACAACTTTGTCATTGAAGATATGTTAGAACAAGGGAGTCCAGAGACGTCCATTTGTTGGTTATTAGTTTTAGGTCCTCATTATAATTTATCCCAATATCTTCCTGCCTCAATGTATTGAACTTCAAATGTTGTTATCGGGACAGGCCTAGTTCATACACTGCTTTTTCTGGTGTAACACAAAACATTGTCAATAAGGTTAAAATTAAATTACAAAAACATCCAAACAAAAATAGTCTAAGATCAGAAAAAAATATAGCAACAAAACTCTGAATTTACAAATCAGACATTCACTGACATTCATAGATCTATAATGAAGCCTTTCTGCTCAAAAGCCTCCAGCTTGTCTGCTTCCCAGCTGTGCTGCTATCCGCCTCCACCCCATCTCCACCTCTTCTATCCACAGCTTCTTCCTGCTGCATCCTTCACCGGTCTCCCATACCACCACCAGTGCCCAGGCTCATTTTCCTGGTCGTCCATTTTGCTCAAATAGAAATAAAGGCCTGTCTCTAATTGTGGCCCGGTTCCAATAAAGGCCTGGTCCGAGATGCCCTTGAGTAAATAAAGGCCCGGGCCTATATTAG
Source organism: Gobius niger (assembly GCF_951799975.1). NCBI lineage: Eukaryota > Metazoa > Chordata > Actinopteri > Gobiiformes > Gobiidae > Gobius > Gobius niger. The sequence continues at coordinate 6,928,832 of NC_136856.1, forward strand.
AGCATTTACAGTATATCACTGTCTGCTGCCAGGGGCTGATCTCATCTCAATAAATCTTTCTAATGCTGCTTTTGTCTCTGTTCGAGTCTATCCAGGTTGAAATAGATGAAGGATATAGAGCGTTAATGCATCAAGGACTAAGCCAGCGCTAAACCACAGTCCAGGACCAGGAATAAAACCTAAAACTAAACCAAAGAACATCACATTTAAACAAACTCTAAACATTAAGAATGATAAAGACAACCACAAATGTCCCCACAGCTGTAATAGTCCTCCGTGTGTACGTGGATGTATAAAACCAAAAGCGCATCACACACTCCTTCCCTTCTGTATCTCTCTGCCATCGCTGTGATTTCTGCATCGCACAGCTGTCACCATGGCGACGGGGAGGAGAGAGGGAGCGAAGGAGAGAGAGAGAGAGAGAGAGAGACGGGGAGCGGAGGAAAAAAAAGAGAGCAAAATCTGATTGAGAAAGACCAGCGGAGCGCCTGGCGAAACCTCTGCAGCAAAGATAGCACGCTTTACGGTAGGGACGGGGATGGGTCTGCGGGCGGCTGCAGACGACCGGCCACAGTGAAAACAAACGCACCGGATTTGACCTTCCGTGTTGCTACAGCGGCTGTGAGAGCTATGGGCTGCGGTGGGGCTAAAGTGCAGAGATGCCAACGCAAGCTGAGAGAAGGTTTGCTGAAGAAATGAAAGGGGAGGGAGAGAGAACAGTCGCAGGTGTAGGAGGAAAGAAAGACTAAGGGCTGCACAATATGTCGCCTGATCATCGATATCATGACACATGATGATGCAATGTCCACGTCACAAGATTTTACACTGAATTTGCGAACACACACCACGTGAGAACCGGAAAAAATGTGCAAAAGTTGAGTTTAAGTGAGGATTTTCTTCATTTAGATCCATTTTAAAGGAATAGGCCACCGTTTTTACATACTGAGATATGTTCTTACCTTAGCTTTGACGAGACGGCGTTAGCATTTAGCCTCTCCCTCTCTCCACTATAAGATAGAATAGAAGATAGAAGCTACCAAGCTCTTCCACGTTTTCCCTATTTAAATATGGTTACGTGAAGTGTTCCACTACAAAGTATAATTACACAAAATGAAACAATGTGGATTTTCTAAGCGGATAAAAGGGGGAACTATATTGTAAGGCGTAATAATACCAGGAGTAATTTGGCATCCGCACAGTAAAGTGAAGATTTTGTCACATTTTTGTCTTTTTTTTTGGTCATTTTTTAGTCATTTTTTTGTCACATTTTGTCTTTTTTTTATTTTATTTTATTGTCAAATTTTTATCACATTTTTGTCATTTTTTTTGGTCATTTTTTGGTCATTTTTTGTCCATTTTTTTGTCAAATTTTTATCACATTTTTGTCATTTTTTTGTTAATTTTTTGTCCTTTTTTCGTCAATTTTTGTCAATTTCTTGTGACATTTTTGCCACTTTTTCATCAATTTTTCGTCACTTTTTTGTCGCATTTCTATCATTGTTTTCGTCTCAGTTTTGTTGCTATTTTCACAATAGTAATCTTCACTTTACTGCGCAGTAATCTTCACTTTACTGTGCGGATGCCAAATTACTCCTGGTATTATTACGCCTTACAATATAGTTCCCCCTTTTATGGGTGAATGTGGTGTGTGAGTGAGTGGTTGGTGGTGGTCGGAGGGGCCGATGGCGCAGACTGGTTGCCTCGCTTCCGTCAGTTTACCCCAGGGCAGCTGTGGCTACAACAGTAGCTTATCACCACCGAGTATGGAGTGAATGAATAATGACGACAATGTAGCGCTTTGAGAAACTTGTTAATACAGGCTTGTAAAGCGCATTACAAGTGTAAGGCATTTTATCCGCTTAGAAAATCCACATTGTTTAATTTTGTGTAATTATACTTTGTAGTGTAACACTTCACGTAACCATATTTAAATAGGGAAAACATAGAAGAGCTTGGTAGCTTCTATCTTGACCTGTTTTGGAGCTATAGTGGAGAGAGGGAGAGGCTAAATGCTAACGCCGTCTGCGCTGTGTTTACGTGACTGAAGGCACGGGGGAAGATCAGACAGGTCCTAAAGAACTCGTCAAAGCTCAGGTAAGAACATATCTCAGTATGTAAAAACGGTGGCCTATTCCTTTAAGCTTTCCTAGATTGCTTAGAAAAATATACTTGCATTAGTATTGTTATAAGAGCTGAACGATGTGGTAACAAAATCTTGGATCAATCTCGATTTTTGATTCGATTTTAATAAATACATGGAGCTGATTCATGATCTTTATGCCTTTTCGTATTGGATTAGTATTATCACAGGACCGTGGAGTTCAGCAAACTATAGTAGGCAATTTGCGGGATTAACATCACAGACATTCTCCGCAATTATTACAAGCTGCATGCGGTCCCTCGGTAAAACTAATCCCGTCAGAATAAGTCTTCGCATACTTTTTATACAAACCTCAGCTCAAACCAAAACAAATGCTTTCCTCTGGTATCACTTAACGCACAAAAATCTTACTTTGTCTCATCCAAAGTTCAAAACACAGGAGCTGTAGCCAGAAGAAATGTGATCCTTTACCATTATAGGGGCAAAGGGAGTACGTTGTATGTAAAGGTAAAGATATTGGACAGATGTGGCCTTTGTCTCTGTGTTTGTTCTTGAACGCTGTTTGTGTAGTTTTGTTTATATGGCTCGAAATAAAATGTTCAATTCAATTCAAAACCTGACGATTAAAAAGACCCATGACAATGACCTAAGTAGAGATTGCGATTTCTCCAGTTTGGCTTTACCCCCAAAAAAGCTTCTTGAAAAAAGTGTCAAAATAGGGACGAAATCGGGGATAAAAACGAAACAAAAGTGTCACAGAAGAGCGACAAAAATGTAACAAAAACATGACAAAAAAGCGATGAAAAAAAACATGGCAAAGTGACGACGAGGTAATAATAATGTATCAGTTTTACATAGAGCTTTTCTGGACACTCAGAGACACTTTACATTGCATTATTCATTCACTCCATGCTTGGTGGTGGTAAGCTACTATTGTAGCCACAGCTGCCCTGGGGTAGATGGAAGCGAGGCAACCAGTATACGCCATCGGCCCCTCCGACCACCACTCACTCATTCGCTATAGGCTTCCTGGTGTTTCCCAAACGGTCTCCCATCCAAGTACCGACCAGGCCCTTCCCTGCTTAGCTTCCGAGGTCTAACGGGATCAGGCAGAGCAAAGGCGGTGTGGCCACTGCTCGAGGACAAAGATCCATTTAGATTAGTTTTGTAGGTTTTTCAGATTAAAGGGGGGTATTCTGCAAAATGGACTTTTTCAAGCTTTCCATCATGTTATTCTGTCATTCCCTCATTAAAAACATGCCTGAAGTGTTCCCTTGGCACATTCACGTATTTGTGAGTAATCTGTAAAAACTCTGATGGCGGCCATTTTAGGGATAGGTTTGCCTGAGTCCTCCTAGGAACGCCCCCACCTCCTGGAGACGCCTAGCTTTTGTCACCAGCCGAGTAACCAACCACTGCTCCTCAGCAGAACCCCCTCCCCACTGATGCCACAGACAGCGTGTGGAGGGGGCGTGTCGGAAAGGCTCAGAGGTTCTTAAAGAGACAGGGGCCTATTTCCAGACATTCACTACAGCCATTTTGAGAGAGACATTTTATACAAGGCAGTTATTCTAATTTACTGCATTTACAGACCAACAGAAGATATATACTGGTGCTATGTGACTGAAAAAAGCAGATTACCCCCTCTTTAAAATATAATCTGGCCTATTCACCTCATTCCGCCCCGCCCACTTTTGCCTCTTAGGTTCATTGCCCTAATTGTTATCGCAACATTCATGACAAACATTTCATTTCTCATATGCAGCGCTTGAACTAACAGGTCTGGGGTTGCTGCTGTGGGTCAGGTCTATAAGAATGAGAACCCGTGACAACCTGAATGACTAGGTTATTCCATAATGGATTTCCTCCGGGCTCGTGAAAGAGTGATTCAGGCAGCATGGATTGGCCACAGAGTCCAGATCTAAACTCCAATGAGAATCTTTGGGATGTGCTGGAGAAGGCCTTGCACAGTGGTCACACTCTCCCATCATCAACACAAGATCTTTCTGAAAAATCACTGCAACTCTAGATCTTTTGACATTGCACAGTCTTATTGAAACAACGTGACAGCGAAGCTAAAAGTGGTCCAACAAAAGAGTGTGACCTTTTTTGTCGCAGTGCATTAGTAATGCTGGAAAAAGATGATCTGGAACAATATTCAGGCTGTGTTACATTTACAATGCGATGTTCGTCCTCCACTGGGCAAACAGGAAGCTCTCGCCTGAGCGCACACAGAAACTAAAGCCACAATGTGTTAAGCACCACAGTGACAATATGCACTGACCGGAGCTGAGACTAAACCGCTGACCTTTGGATTAGTCGGTGAACACTCTGCCAACGGAGTTACTGCCACCCAAAGTCTAAAGACCGGCACAACAGGCACTCATGGGGAGAAAATATACAGAAGACACATAGGTATAACAGTAAGTGAGGTCTGGCGTAATGCAGATGTACAAAATGTCAGCAGAGGGCGCAATCTTTCAATTTCAGGTCAACTTTGTGTATTACTCCTGCGTGTGACATTTTCCGGAGTGTGGGCTGGCGTTTCGAGTGCGGAGGAGGGAGGATTGAAACACGCCGATGGAAAAACGCCGCTCCAGGTCTGTTTTTGATGATGATAACATGTGGTTAAAAGCAGAACAAAGGTGATTTCCAGGGCGCACCTTTCTAGGGCTGGGTACCGTTACATTTTTTCCGACACCGATGCCTGAACGATACTTTTTTCGATACCTGTGCTAAACTATTTGTCATACAGAACCATAAAACAGAGTAATAATGTCATTCCCTCATTTAATTTCTTTTGCATTTGTATCATTTGTTTGAGGTGAAACAACCAAGAAACTTCCTTTAACTACAAAAGGGCAGACACATTTCCATAGTTTTTCCTAAATTTTTCTTTCACAAAATTTAAACTCCCCCCCCCCACAATTTTCACATTTTTTTCCTCAAAATTTCCCCCCATTTTTTTCCACTTTTCCAAATTTTTTTTTCTACTTGTGCTTCACTTTTTTTCTTTTAAACTTTGATGACCAACAGCATGAAAACTGAATATAAATATTTGACATTTCTTTTCTGTATCTGCTATCGATACTTTTATTATTTCGATACCAGTTGTACCTAAACCTTTTTCCCCTGATATCAAACTGGTATTGTTTAACAGCACCCAGCCCTGCTCCTTTCAGAAAATGACCCTGACGGCCCTGAAGCCTAATGGAGTGAGACAGGACTGGCCTTGACCTGTGTTCTCTGTGATCGTTGTAGTTCATAGAGCTTCGTAAAAGCCTCCTACATCAGTGACCTCATGTGACCCCGGGGCCTCGGGCTGTGAGCCGAGGGCACTTCAGGGTGAACCGGTGAATACAAGCTTCAAATGTGTGTCAGGATCTTCTGTAGCTACAGTAGTTCACAATATACAGGAACAACTTCTTTGCTACAAACTTGTACAGCATCAGCATAATTGTATATACCGTAAATGCTCTAATATTTATTTACTGGAACCAGGCCACAATTAGAGACAGGCCTTTATTTCTATTTTAGCAAAACGGACGACCAGGAAAACGAAGAAAAACGAGATTTGTGTCCATTTGCACCTAAAATATTAGGTTCATTTATTAATGAACATTTCAAACCCTCTCCCAGCGGCTGGAACATTGACGCCTTTTATTTTGTCGGGACAACAGGAAGTGTTTCGTTGCTGTTAGCGGAGCTTTGACATCAATGTCACTGCAGGTTTCTGTTTCGTTTTTACTGGACCGGATTATTTGTTGTTTTCTTGTGTAAAAGGCGAGTTTAGACGGAGCGTTTGTGTTTGTGATCGATCATGAGACTGACCCGAGAGAAGACGAGACGCTCGCGCTGATGGGAGGAGTTATTTTGAGGCGTGGGACTGACCTGCACATGGAGCAGCTGGACGTGCTTTGAAGACGCGATGGTGACTTTATTAAAACCCTGGAGGGTCACACAACATTTGTTGCTTTCCCTGTTTCTACAAATAGTCACTGGTGGTTTGAAAAGTGGCTAAATCTGTGTCAAAGTTACGCTCGGATCAGCTCCTCCGCAGTGTCCCCCTCGCCCGGGTTCCCGTTTGTTACTTCCTGCACGTGAGTTTTCATTTACACCAGTATGAGACAAATTCCTAACATGGGGAATATTTCTACCGCTATAGTTTCTAATAAAAGCCCCGGCCTGTTTTAGAGACCGGCTTTAATTTTCCTCCGCCAGCCGCGAACCCGGCCCCTGTTAGAGACCCGGCCTCTGTCAGAGACCCGGCCTCTAATGGAATACAGGCCAGTATTAGAGCATTTACGGTAGGTTTCATATAAATATAATCGTAGTATTTTAATCTGTCCAAACGTTATACCCCTTTTAATAGCGTCAGAGGCAAATGCAATGTCTTCTTTGACTTATGCTGTTCATCACTTTCATTAAGCAACAGTTTACAGTAATTTAAACTGTTACCGCTAACGGTAGCACAGCGGTTAGCGCTCGTGCTTCACAGCTAGAAGCTCCGGGTTCGATTCCCACCAGGGACAGGGCCTTTCTGTGTGGCTTGTACATTAACTTGCCAAGAAAAACCAAGAAATAAATAAACTTACTTTAGCTTTTTGTTTAGTTTAGTTTATTTGAGCAATTCCAAGTTCCAAGTTGTTAGAAAAAAAAGAAAAGAAACACATTTGTATGCATTTGTACTTGGCTTTTCAAGGGAACTGACATGTTTGCTTTTGTCTTTTTGATTTGTAATAGCCTTTACGTTTAAAATTTTGTAAAGGTGTGTTGTGTTGCTCACATGTTCAAAATAAAATTACGAACGAAAAAAAATAAAAATAATAATGCCCAAAAGGGAGTAGGCTGAAGCAAACAATGCTTAAATATGCCTACGTATTTACAAACTTTACAACTGCCGTTCTTTTACATTCCGGTTTGTTCTCTGAGACCAGCTCATTATGGTACAATTAAGACATACATAACCCTTATCAACACAGGTTTAGGATATAGATACATAACCATGATCGAACATAGGAAATAAGTTTACATAGTCTTTTGATGTATAGAATCAGGTTTAGAATACTGTCTTACATTGTACTGTGCATTCTTAAATATTGATTGGTGCATTGTTAATCACCTCTTGCTTGCCGTAGTATTTTGCTGTATGTATTTGATGTATTTATTGGAGTAGGATCAGTCCAATATTTCTGGAGCCTCCTCTAAAGGGAGTGAAGCTGTTTACAAAAGGCTAAAACATTAGCTATAGTATTGAAAGTGTAGTAAAGAGCTGAAGTTTGTATCTGTTGTGACACTGATGACAAGTAGCTTTAAGTATCCAAAACCAAACAACAAAGAGAGATAAAGATAGGCCACCTCTGACCCTCACTGAAAAAACAGATCTAACAGAGAATATTATTAGATCTAAAGGGATGGTTCAACTCCTCCAACGCTGAAAACAAGATCCAGATTTAGCTCAAAACACTAATGCATTTCTGAGCTCATGAATCACTCACATGTTGTACTCTAATATGACGAGAAGAGCATCACAGAGCTTCACAACCAGCGTAAGAGGATATAGAAACAAAGCAAAGTTCATTTTAATGTTGACAAAGTTGAAAGCGCGTCCTGTCTCTTTAAGAGCCACGTGCGTCGGAGTTTAGCGCTGGGGCTGATGCTGGAGAAAAGATGAGTGCTGATCAATTATTTACACCGGACACACCAACGCAACGCTACAAGGACATGCTAACACTATGCAGAAAACCGGACCGAAAGAGAAGAGCGGGTCAGGAAGGGACCGGATTCTACAACTGTGCAAAGACACCAGCGATAACTTCACTCAAAAGGACAGATAAACTGTCAATGATGATGGAAGCTTATACTGATGGGTAAATGCAGAAGGAAAGACTTTCTGAAACAAGTTGGTTAACTCCTCCTTTGTGACAGCCACACTGTTCATCAAAAATGTATTTATAATTCTGAAATGTATGCAATTATTGTTGTAATTGGCAAATTCATGATTTCAAATCAAGATTCAGGTCATGGTGCATTTTAGCCTGTTTTTTTCCAGATGCTCGTACTTTTGTACAAGGGTCTGGAACTTCTCAATTGAGCTCCGTTATCAGGCGGGAGGAGTGAACTCTTTGAAACCATTGGATCTGATTTTCTCTAGCGTTTAGTCGTGACATATGTAATGCACCTGAGTGAGTGAAGCAGCTATTATAGCTCTGTCATAACTCTGTCATAGCTCTATCATAGCTCTATCATAACTATATCATAACTCTATCATAACTCTATCATAGCTCTATCATAACTATATGATAACTCTATCATAACTCTATCATAGCTATATCATAACTCTATCATAGCTCTATCATAACTCTATCATAGCTCTATCATAACTATATCATAACTCTATCATAACTCTGTCATAGCTATAATAACTCTGTCATAACTCTGTCATAACTCTTGGGGTCATTCTTTGCACATTCAAAGGCTTCAATTTTAATTTCTGGATATTTGGAGCCGAGCCAGAACGGTTTGAAGAGCTTCCATTTCTTGCTAACCGTCGCCATTGCCGAACTACAACCAGCAAATCGACGTCACCTACAAGCCCCGCCTCCCCCACTCGCTGAATGGTTGAAATTCAACCGATGTAACGCGACCACTGAGATCAGACCCAGACGTAGATGCAGGGAAATGATAACTGACCGGAGTTTACGGATGGCTCAGGCAAAGGTGCATTTGTCTGAATACATTTAAGTAAAAATGAAAACTAACTTCCAGAACACTTTTCTAACGCCCCTTTCTTCACAGGAATGAGTTTATGAGCTTTATTGTCATGGTCGTGCTAACAACTACAAGCCTGCTAGTTTCATGACTGTCAAAAACACATTATAATTAGATGCACAACAGTGGTCCTTAAACATGTCGCTTTTCTACTATTTTCAATTTTTCGACTTTCACACTTCGACGTCCGCGCAGTAATATCTCACTTTTCTGTGTGGACGTCGAAGCGCTCCTAAGGTGTTATTACGCCTTACAATATAGTACCCCTTTTTATCCACTTAGGAAATCAACATGGGTATTTTTGTGTAACTATACTTGGATCGTGTAAAGGCTCATGTAACTGTATTTAAATGGGGTAAACATAGAAGAACTTGGTAGCTTCTAACTTCCCCCCAGTTTGGAGATATATGTTAGAGAATTAACAATGGTGTTCGAGAGGGTAGATGAAGAATAGGCAGCAGTCTGGATGTCATATGCAGGAGAAGTTTATTTACCATCGGTGCGGGACCCGGAGACATGAACTCGAGACATTGTGCTAGTCCTACCATTCAAGTCTGACATATTCATAGTCTTAGTCTTTTGACTAAAATGTACTTTAATTTTAGTCAAGATTTAGTAAAAAAAAAAATTTCAATTTTAATCTAGTTTTAGTCGACTAAAATTGCATGTCAATTTAGTCGACTAAAATTCAAACTAATTTAGTCGACTTATATTAATAATATTCATTATAATCATATTTAATCGTGGTCCTCGACTTCATGGAGCTGCTTCCACATGAACAAAGCTCAAACCTGTTCATTTGGCAGTGAATTTACATGATCTGAGGCAGTGTTAATTTCGTCGACTAAAATATTTAGTCTTAATTTTAGTCAAAGTGATATTTTTGACGACTAAAATTGGACTAAAACTAAATTAAAAGTTTCTCATGAGACTAAAACTATGAAAGTACGAAAAGTCCAGATATTTTAGTCGACTGAAATGAGACTAAATAAAAATGAAAGGGAGAGACTAAAATCATCCAAACTTCTATTGACCGTTTGAAAGAGCCTCAGATCATGTAAATCCTCTGTTAAAGGATCAGCTCTGAGCTTTGTTCATGTGGAGCAGCTCCATGAAGCAGAGGAACAACATTAAATATGATTATAATGAATATTATCAATGCAGTCCACTAAATTAGTCTTAAATTTAGTCGACTAAAACTAGACTAAAATTGAAGATATTTTTTTGACTAAAACTAGACTAAAATCGAATTACATTTTTGTCAAAAGACTAAAACTAAATTAAAATATATTGTCAAAATTAACACTGATCTGAGGCTCTTTCAGACGGTCAATAGAAGTTTGGATGATTTTAGTCTTTTTTTTTTTGTCAAATTTTTATCACATTTTGTAATTTTTTTGTCACATTTTTGTCATTTTTTCATAATCTTTTTTGTCAATTTCTTGTGACATTTTTGTGACATTTTTGCCACTTTTTCATACATTTTTCGTCACTTTTTTGTCACATTTTTTGTCACATTTTTGTCACTTTTTCATACATTTTTTTGTCAATTTCTTGTGACATTTTTGTGACATTTTTGCCACTTTTTCATACATTTTTCGTCACTTTTTTGTCACATTTCCATCATTGTTTTCGTCTCAGTTTTGTTGCTTTTTCACAGCTTTTCTCCAGGAGCTTTTGGACTGGGGTGAAGCCAAACTGGAGATAATGTGCTCGGTTCCGGTGGGAGTTAAGGGCTTAACTATAGCTGTGTGCATATACATGACCCTATTGGAGACAAGATATGGCGCTATCAAAACAACTGCAATCTTTTAGTTCGGCTTACTTGCTCACAAACCCCCCAAAACCCCCCATTTTTCCTTTAAAACAACGACTGCACTTTTATTTCATGTCATGTCATGCACTGTAAAGTCAAAGTCCCTAAATGCACAGCAGCAGCAGCAGCAGCAGCAGCAGAGGAAGAGGAAGAGGAGGAGGAGGAGGAGGAGGAGAAGCCCTGTGTTATTGTGTGTGCATAATTTATAGCACATCTCCGCTACAGCTAACGACGCACACTGGAGGAGCATCTCTGCAGCGCCGGGCTAACGCTAAAGCGGCTAACCGTCATGGCCCTGTAACGCACTGGGAGATAGCAGCAGCAGCAGCAGCAGCAGAGAGGACAGAGGACAGGAATAGACCGAGATAACGCAGCAACAAAGAGGAGACGGACACTGATGTATATCCACAACACGCGGGGTTAAGGCCGGGGACAGCTGCACACAGGCCTCAGATGCACCGCAATGTGCAGGGTCTGGGGGACGGGGCGTACGCAGTGATTTAGGTTTAATACGATGCAAGTGAACTAGGGCTGAAACGACGAATCGATTATTGAAAGAGTCGACAACTATTTTAGTAATCGATTAATCGTTTTCTGGCTCACACAGACTAAAATGGAGCAAAAATGTCCCAAAAAAATGTAGTATTTTTGATGAAGACCTACTTTGATTTTATATTTAGGGTCTGTAGTGGTTTGTACAATGTAAATTTCATGAATAGAGCCTTCAAAAAACATTTCCTTTTAGTTAATTTAGCCATCAGCACTTCCTTAACCTCCCGCCTGAACCAAGCACATTTTCTAAAAAAAAATGACCAAAATTTAACCAAAAATTGACACAAAAAAATGAAAAAACGTGACAAAAAAATGACAAAAAAATGGACAAAAATGTGATGAAAATTTGACAAAAAAATGACAAAAAATTGACAATTACTAAAAAATGACAAAAAAAATGACAATTACAAAAAAATGACAAAAAAATGACAAAAAATGACAAAATTGTGACAAAAATATGATAAAAAAAATGGACAAAAAAATGACAAAAATGTGACAAAAAATGACAAAAAAAATTGACAAAAATGAGATAAAAAATTGACAAAAAAATGACAAAAAAATGACAAAAATATGATTAAAAAAAATTACGAAAAAATGACAAATATGTGACAAAAAATGACAAAAAAATGACAAAAAAGTTACAAAAATGAGTTGAAAACTCAATAAAAAAACGATGGGAAATAAATCTGATGACGTGAGGAAAAGATCCTCTCGGTTCAGGCGGGAGTTAAGAGGTTAAACAGCGCGACTTAAGCTATAATGTGATAAAAATACATTTAAAAAAAATGTTTCTACACCATTCACAGCCAAGCGATTAATCGATTAATCGTAAAAACGATCGATCGACTAATCAATTACAAAATAATCGTTAGTTGCAGCCCTAAAGTTAACAAGATTGTAAGTTCGACGGAAAATACTGCAATAAATGATGTGATAGAAGACCTTTTAATGCCACAGGAACGGATACAGGACAGTAAGGCTTTGTTGGAAAAAGTACTTTGCCTTAAAATATCCCACAATAAACATGAAATACAATGAAACACAACTTATCGCAAGTAGAGGATGAGAAAAGTGGGGGAAATAAACACGGCGATAAACGTTGAGCCTAAAGTAATTATCGTGAGCCCGAACAACACCCGCGTCCAACTGTTTATTAAGAAATAAACAAGGATCTGTGTCGACTTGAATACTTGAGTCCTGTATTATTAATTTGATTTATTGGACTTATAACTCATATGCCTGGATGTTTTAGCTCTCCATTGTTGGACAGCTACAGGTGTAAACTAGTTACATGTGAGTGTTCCCATGCGCTACGGCACCTCATGAAACACTTCCAAGCACCATGAGAACAAATAAGGATTAAGCCGGGTTGAAAAATGGTCAGAAATAGATCTAAATTGGACAGAATTGTGTTTAAAGGAACAGGCCACCATTTTTGAGATAGATACAGACGGCATCTCGTCATAGAAGGGGGCGTGGCTTCGCCGAGGGGGAAAATAGAATCTTTAGAGAAACACAATTTTCCACTAAATAAAGTCAGGTGTAAATTGGGCCCATATGGATATTTTCTCACAGCAGATTGTTCAGTAGAAGTGAAAAAACGACAGTTGTAGCAAGCGCTAGCTAACCGTTAGCATTAGCCCGATGCTAACATGTAGCATCAAGTTAGCATTCGCCGTTATTCATGTATTTATGGGCTGTTGAACCACTTTGCTCCTCCCCATGTCTTTGTATCTTTATTTAGTAGAAACTATATTCATAATTCAGCATTTGTTAAAGTAGTTTTTGAATAATTAGAGAAAATGTTCATTTTTTCAAAATTGTTTTCCCCCTTAACTGTTTTCAAAAATGACCATATATGGGCGATTCCAGAGATGCCGTCTGTATCTATATATTCTTGCCTTATCTTAGATGAGTTGATGCGTACCTGTCTGGTCTTTGTGCTTAGTCACGCAAAACGACCAAAGATGTTGCTAGCATTTGGCCTCTCCCAATGTAGCTCCAAACGGGGTAACGTTAAAAGCAACCAAGCTCTTCCACGGGCACAAATACCAGACAGGTACGTATAAACTCATCTAAGCTCAGGTAAGAACATATCTCAGTATGGAAAAATGGCTGTCTGTTCCTTTAAACCAAGCTTGCCGGTTTTCTTCATCGTCAAAAGACCAAGGGCCGGACCCTCCGATTGAAAAATGTCCATCTTGAATTAGATACATTACTTAAAATCGCTTGAATAAAGTTTTTTTCATGCTATATTTGTGCCGGTTTGAACTAATCTAAGATCACAAAAAAAACGCTAGTGCCAATGGAACAAATAGAAATCCCACTGGAAATCAGACAAATGAGCTTTTACTGTAAAAATTACTTTTTTTCACTTCACCAGTGCTACAAATACCGTGTATTCTGACACTGCAGTGATGTGACCCAGCAGATAAAGAGCAGCTTCACTATTTCATTGTCAAATGTAACTCAGAGGATGGAATTATCCTGCTTGTTTTGCTATTGTTTAGTAATAAGACAAATTTGAAAAAGCGCTCTGGAGTTGGATCTAATGATTATTCTGGTAATCGATTCATTTACTGATCATTTTCTTAATGATGAATCGATGAATCCCTGACATTTGACAGAGAAGAAGTTGAACCATTCCAAACTTTACCTTTATCTATGTCACTTCTTGTCAGCAGCTTAAAAACTCTAATAAAAATAACTTTTCTGCCCAACATTTCTTCATTAAAATTGCTGCTTCACTGAAATAAAATGAAAATCAAGCAACTGATGTTATCCTTCTAAATAAGTCAATCAATTACTAAAATAGTTGTCAACTATTTCAATAATCGATTGGTTGTCGATTATTGCTAACTGGCGTGCATTATTTTCATATAACCACACAGTTATTCCATCAACAGTTAAATCACGTTCTATACGTTTCTTAGTTGTGACATCACACACTTCCGGGTCCAAACTGGTGACAGGTCCTCTGATAAACACAGCAAAAAAGTGTAAAATGAGCCTTCATCGTGTATTTCGTTGTGATCAGATGTCTAAAAAGAGCCTCGTAGTCGGCTCTACAACAGGCTCTTAAAATCAGCTAAATCCCATTATAATGAAAAGGGCTAACGTTGGAACCGGAAGTAGAGCGATGATGTCATCACTTAACAAGTCAATCCACTGCAGCTGTTTCCATAGCAACGACAAACAATTGAGGTGGAACTCTAGCTTCAGGTAAAACAGATTAAAAAGTGGCCAGAACTTAAAAAAAGAAAAAAGCAAACAGGCCCAAATGAACAGTTTCATGGTATAAGCAGATTAAACAATTCCGAGCTGGGTATTAAACTGTTTTATTGCACTCTGTACCAGGGGCGGACTGGCCATATGTCCATTCTGGAAGAGCACAGAAGGGCCACCAGTCCCGCCTCAACCGAGCTTTACCCAAATCTAAAAGCTAAAAAGAAAAGCATCGAAATAGCGAGAAAAAGGGGTTGAAAAGTCAACAAAAACATGAGAAAAACAAAACTAATCATTCCAAAAAAACAAAAAAAAAGGCAACGTGACGAAAAGTTTTCATCACTTTTGTAGGTCTTAGCTTTCAAATGAGGCGTTACACTGTTGCTTTTAGATTTGGGTAAAGCCCAGTATAAAAAAAAACATGAATCTAAAAGGAATTCCGTGGAGTATGGTGCACCACAAGGTTCAATTTTGGGACCGTTATTATTTATTATTTATATTAATGATTTTGCTTCTGTTTCTATGACCGCCTTTCCAGTTCTTTTTGCTGATGATACCAATCAAAAAAATAATCATAAAAAGCCGAACTGGGGAAAATGCACTCGGTTAAGGCAAATATGTATTTGTGGAAGTGCACAATTACGCTAATTTGGGCCAGGCTAGTCAGAGTCCAGGGCTGTTTTTCAGTCCCAGTCCGCCCCTGCTGTATAATGCACGGCTCCTCCTTTCTTAATCGATTAGTTGTTTCAGCCCTAGTAGAATGCTACAAACTGAGCCACATCTGAGGGTCTAACAAAGTGCCACACAAAGCTAAGGACAAACCTATTGTACCAGTTGAGTGTTGGTGTTTCCCTTTTTCGTTTTCCCTCACTCGTATGTGGTTAGCATTAGTAAAGCTGTCAGCGCCGCCTTCACACTCTGAGGAAACACTTCGCATTCACATCTCCAGGTCTTTATATATAGCTCATGTGTGAACAAGCGGCACGACAGAGGCGCCACAACACCGGGGAGGGCCGCAATCTGCCTTTGTCATCACCCCTGCAGTAGTATCCCGAAGATCTGATCTCCCAACCGTCTGTCTTACTGAAGCACTAAATATTCTGATCTTTGACTTGTTTTTAAATATCGTAATATTTCATACATGCACGCAGAATAACAAAAAATCCACAGAGGCTACGCAATTAACTAAGCTTCAAGTGAATTGTGATTACATCTCGATTACGGACACGGTGCTTTTTAATCGGCAGGTCTACAGCCTCGTCTTGTTAAAGCTGAGGTTTATTTGGAAGCATTTGTACACTACAAAAAGTAAATATCAAGCATTGGCTTAAATGACTTGAATGGAGGAAATGTATCTTGTTTTGAGCGGTTTTCACTCATTTAGACACTTTTCCTGATCGGACCAAGTTTACTTTGCTTGTTTGAGGACATTTCAGACCAGTTCTAGGGTAAATCTCGCTTGAAATAAGAAAGTAAAGTTGCCAATTTTCTTACCCCATTGGCAAAGAAAATGACCTGAAAAAAGGACGAAATGTATCGAAACGAGTCAGAAACATCTCAGAACAAGTGAAATAATCAAGGACAAACGCCCAAGAACTCCTTAACTTTTTGTAATTTTTTTGTATTTTTTTTGTATTTTTTTGTCAATTTTTTGTCATTTTTTTAAATACATTTTTTGTCATTTTTTTGTAATATTTTTGTCATTTTTTTGTCAAATTTTCATCACATTTTCGTCCATTTTTTATCCATTTTTTGTCATTTTTTGTCAAATTTCAATGACTTGAATTGAGGAAATGTATCTTGTTTTGAGCGGTTTTCACTCATTTAGACACTTTTCCTGATCGGACCAAGTTTCCTTTGCTTGTTCGAGGACATTTCAGACCAGTTCTAGGGAAAATCTCGCTTGAAATAAGAAAGTAAAATTGCCAATGAGATAAGACCATTTTTTCGTCATTTTTTCGTCATTTTTTTAAATCAAATTTTTGTCATTTTTTTGTCATTTTTTTTGTCAAATTTTCATCACATTTTTGTCATTTTTTTGTATTTTTTTTGGTCAATTTTTTGTCATTTTTTCGTCATTTTTTAATCAATTTTTTGTCATTTTTTGTCATATTTTTGTCATTTTTTTGTCAAATTTCCATGACTTGAATTGAAGAAATGTATCTTGTTTTGAGCGGTTGGTTTTCTCTCATTTAGACACTTTTCCGGATCGGACCCAGTTTACTTTGCTTGTTTGAGGACATTTCCGACCAGTTCTAGGGTAAATCTCGCTTGAAATAAGAAAGTAAAATTGCCAATGATATAAGACCAATTTTCTTGCCCCATTGGCAAAGAAAATGACCTGAAATAAGGACGAAATGTATCGAAACGAGTCAGAAACATCTCAGAACAAGTGAAATATTCTAGGACAAATGCCCAAGAACTTCTTAACTAGTCAAAACAACTAAAATTTGGATTATTGTGCTCAAATTGAGATGTTTATACTGATCTAGTTCAATACTTTTTGCAGTAAACCTCATGATCCACATTAGTAAAAGCTATATTCAGCTAACACGGCAAAATAACATCTAATTGTTAGTTCTTGGTGTAGCCTTTTATTTCCATATATGTGTTAGGGACTGTATTCCTCTGCAGTGTCATCTCTACCGAGTATTTAAGACTTTAAAAGCGACTTTGATCACAGACTCCGGGTTCCTTTATGGGAGTTGAAGCTCGGTGACACTCTGCCTCCCGTCTTTGTAGCCGAGTGACAGGACAGAACTGAAAGATGCAAAATAAACCCAAAATAAATATGCGGCATTAGCCACTGGAGCCTGTTTGGACTTCAGATATCAGAGTTATTTTAGGAACAAACTGTCAATGTTTCCAAAGACATCAGCGATCAGAGAGGACCTACTTTAGGGAGAGTCGACTGCAGTGAAAATAGGACTGGTTTAAACACGGCTGTAGCTGCGGTCGGACTGAGGATGGAAATTAGCTTTGGTTACCTGCATATTTATGTTTATTAACTATTAAGTATTAATGATTCACTTGTTCTTAAAGGGATATTTCAGTATTTGTGACATAGGGCCTCAACAGTTATCCAGAGTGTTGTTGATTTCTGGAGATATTTTTTTGTAGTTCCTGCAGTCCTTATAATTGAAGAGTTTCGTGGTGCTAGGCTAATGCAAGGCTAGTGCATTTCTATGGTATCAGCTAGCCTGCATTAAAAACAGTCTGACCCGCTGCACAGAGCACCTGAGGCAAATCACTTATAACGCCAGACTAACCATAGATACAGACGGCATCTCGTCATAGAAGGGGGCGTGGCCTCGCCAAGGGGGAAAATAGAATCTTTAGAGAAACAACATCTTTCACTCTTTTTAGCCATTTTCTGGTGGAATATCAACTTATTTATCACATAAGTCAAGTGTAAATCGGGCTCCTATGGATATTTTCTCACAACAGATTGTTCAGTAGAAGTGAAAAAACGGCAGTTGTAGTTAGCACTGGCTAACCGTTAGCATTAGCCCGATGCTTACATGTAGCATCATGTTAGCATTCTCCGTTTTTTTTATGTATTTATGGGCTGTTGAACCACTTTGCTCCTCTCCATGTCTTTGTATCATTATTTAGTAGAAAACTATATTCATAATTCAACGTTTGTTAAAGTAGTTTTTGAATAATTAGAGAAAATTTACATTTTTTCAAAATTGTTTTCCCCCTTTACTGTTTTCAAATTACCATATATGGGCGATTCCAGAGATGCCGTCTGTATCTATATAAATGTCTGTGTGGATAGAATAATTTGTGGAATATAACTGACCTGCATCACATGAATGATCCCATTTTGAGGGACTATTTTCTCGCAGATCACTCCGCCGCTGCGTGGCTTATACAACCACGACGCTGATGCTGCTCAAATATAAGGTATTTTAAATGCAAAATGGCTAAAATTAAAATCGACACAGACATTTATATGTTTTTTTTGTTTTTTTTTGTTTTTTGGAAGTGCGTCAGAAACGTTTATTACAAAATCTCGTGGAGACAGCAAATCAAACAGGCAAGGCAAGTAAAATAAAGTAAAATAAAATAAGGCATTGTTCTCAGATAAATGACAATGTGTTACAGGTTCAAAAAAATTCAGCAGCATCTCACATTTCTTCCACAGTTTGGTTGGATCTTCTTACAAAATTCAAGGAGGATAAAAACATACAAAATTCATTTTTAAAACAGCTACAATTTGGCAGCTGCTTTTTCCATTTATTTTTGTGAATGTGGTATTTACCCATAATGATGATAAGGTTCATTAAAAGTGAAATGTCCCTTGTCAGTTTGGAGTTATAGATAAGAATATCTTCAATTGTAAATTGCTCAAGATCATTAATTTGAGTATTTAACCAGCGATGAACATCCTGCCGGAACTTTCCACTCACTGGGCAAGAGAAGAATCGATGTTTGTTCTGGATTTTCATGACAAAAATCACAAGGGTCGACTTCAAAACCAAATCTACCCCTTCATGTCTCCGCAGATGGACAGTAATTATTAAGAGTTTTAAATTGCATTTCTTTTACTTTGGGTGTGACATTTTATAAATGTCCAATGTTTTTCTGAAATTGTTGGATTGATCTTCCATAATAATCATGATAGATCTGTTCTTTGAAAGCTTTATTTAGAGATTTGTTAAATTTGGAAGTTTGATTTGGACAGTAGAAAAAAATATGTTTTTGATCAGCTGCGTCAAGACATTTCTACGGTTAGTCTGGTGTTATAAGTGATTTGCCTCAGGTGCACTGTGGGTCAGACTGTTTTTAATGCAGGCTAGCTGATACCATAGAAATGCACTAGCCTAGCGCCACAAAACTCTTCAAATAACTGCATGAATTACACAAAAACATATCTCCAGAAATCAGCAACACTCTGGATAACTATAGGAAATGGGGCCCTATGTCAAAAAATCTGAATTATCCCTTTAAGGTGTGTTTACCCCTTTAGTAAACACATTCCCAAACTACAAATCACAATGCAGGACACAAATAGGATTATACAGGTGGTTCGGTCAAGTTTAACTTCTGATTTAGTCTCCTGAGTTTGGTCGACTCAACCTACAACAATGAAAGAGGGAGCAAAAGTTTAAACTGTTATTTAAAGGCTGTAAATGTTCTCAACTTAGTGCTTTTCTACCTTCATTAGGCCTAAAGCACTTTACAGCGAGGAACCAGTCACCCATTCATATGTGCACTTACCTACAAAAGAAATCTGCGGGTACATAACGCCCCTGTTTTCCAAATTCATTTCTTTTCTCACACATCCTTTCCAAGCTTTCAGGGTCACAGGAACACTGACAAAAACTAGCCTGCAAGCTCAAAATCTATTTAAAAAAACAACAACGGTTATTTCACAAACCACTGCAAAACATTTAATTTCACCGCTAGTAAGAAATAATCAGAGACAGGGCACTTTGCTCCTTCGACTCCTCTGACCACCAGTAGACACTCACACGCTGCCTTCACCTCGGCAGGGTGGGTGTTGGAGAATACATTTAAATCACTGGTTACCATATTGGGTCATTCTGTGTAGTCGTATAACGGTAGCTTTGGCTCGAATGTGGGGTGTGTTTTGGCTTGCATATCAGTGTGACGCACAACAGGTCGTTTATCCCTCTTCAGACTCGCGCAATGACTCGAGTTCATGTCTCCAGGTCCCGCACTGATGGTTGATCAGCTTCTCTTGCATTATGCATCAAGACTCCTGCCTATTTTTCATTGCCTGACAGTGAGTACACTGTCCTGGCCAATAACTCCACAGCATTACTAGATTCTAACTACCAACATTGGATCCACGAATGAACGCTTGAAGACTCATTCGTTACTGGCTCCAACTCAGCGCTGGTTTAAAGGAATAGGCCACTGTTTTTACATACTGAGATATGTTCTTACCTGAGCTCGGACTGGCCTCATGTCCATTCTGGAAGAGCACAGAGGGGCCACTGGCTCTTTGGCCACCGGTTTGGCCTTTCCATTTTCTCCTCTCATCCCCCGTCTTAACCTCTTACCACCCGCCTAAACCCAATGCATTCTCTCCTCTTTGACTAAAGGCCAGAGTAACGCCTCACTTGAAAGCTAAGACCCACAAAACTGATGTTTTTCCTCGAGTTGTTGCCGTGTTGTTGTCAATATGTTGTTTTTCCTCTCATTTTTGCAAACTTTTTTTGTTCCATTTTTGTCACTTTTTTGCTGCTCTTTTGTTGAGTTTTTTGTCTCCTTTTATCGCTTTTTTGTTTCAATTTATTGTCACATTTTGTCTCTTTTTTGCTGCTCTTTTGTCCAATTTTTGTTGAGTTTTTATCGCTTTTTTGGGCGCTTTTTTCTTGCTATTTTGCGCCATTTTGCGTTTACATCCTCATTTTCTTGTCATTTTTCGTCTCCATTTTGACGTTTTTTTTCCCCAAGAAGCTTTTAGATTTGGGTAAAGCCAAACTGGAGAAAATGTGATCGGTTCAGGTGGGAGTTAAGAGGTTAACCAAGCTTTACCTAAATCTAAAAGCTTAAAAGAAAAGAATCAAAATAGCGACGAAAATGCGGATGAAAACGGAACAAAAATGTGCCGGGAAAGCAACAAAAACATGACAAAAACATGACAAAAAAGAAACGAAAACACAACAAAGCAATGGAAAAAAAGCAACAAAAAAGCCACAAAAAAACAATACGAAAGTGAAGTAAATATGTATTTGTGGAAGTGTTGCATTTATGCTAGTATGGGCCAGGCTGGTCCAGAGTCCAGGGCCGTTTTTCAGTCCCAGTCCGCCCCTGCCTGAGTTTAGACAAGTTCTTTTGTACCTGTCTGATCTTCACCCGTGCCTTCAATCACGTAAACACAGTGCAGACGGCGTTAGCATTTAGCCTCTCCCTCTCTCCTCTATAGCTCCAAACCAGGTCAAGATAGAAGCTACCAAGCTCTTCCACGTTTTCCCTGATTCCTGTCACTGTAACAGTCCGTTCCATTGCTTTGGAATTGAACCTGGGTTTATTAAAGATGTCGGTTCCTTTCAGATTATAGTGACTTTCTCTTTTCTCAAACCGTTCTTGGATGTTCACTGGCAATATATTTCTATTTGCTTTATACCAAACCTGAAGGATATAATAGTCTACTATATCCTCAAATTTTAGTAACTTACATTGAATAAACAGTGGATTCAATGGATCTCTGTATCTAATATTATGTATTGTTTTCAGTGCCTGTTTTTGTTAAAAGTTAAAAGCCCTTTCACCCCAGCCTGAGAATCGCCAGTCGCAGTGGTCGAGTAGGTTTTGGCCGACGTCGGGACACGTGTGTTGCCGGTCTGTGGAGGTCGGTAAAGCCAGTTTTGGGCGATCACATTTGTCAAATCAGCGTCTCTCTGGGATGACCAGCCAAACAGCTAGATTGTGAAAGGAGTGCTTTTCTACAGTGTGAGCTATTAAACTCACTAAATTTGTCTTCCTCGCCCTAATTTTGTCATGTTTTATCAACTAGTAACTAATACCAGGAGTGGTTCGAAATCCGCGCAGTAATCTTCACTTTTCTGTGCGGATGCCAAATTACTCCTGGTATTATTACGCCTTACAATATAGTTCCCCCTTTTATCCGCTTAGAAAATCCACATTGTTTAATTTTGTGTAATTATACTTTGTAGTGGAACACTTCACGTAACCATATTTAAATAGGGAAAACGTGGAAGAGCTTGGTAGCTTCTATCTTGACCTGTTTTGGAGCTATAGAGGAGAGAGGGAGAGGCTAAATGCTAACGCCGTCTGCACTGTGTTTACGTGACTGAAGGCACTTGAAGATCAGACAGGTCCTAAAGAACTCGTCAAAGCTAAGGTAAGAACATATCTCAGTATGTAAAAACGGTGGCCTATTCCTTTAACCTTAAAAATGCTCTATGTTTAGACACAACATTGCACACAGGCTGTTGTTGTTCTTTCCCAGATCACATGCTGGCAAAAGAATCTTACTCTACAATAAGAAAACACATTGATTACAGCTACTTTAAATCATGACTTTGTCCTGGTTTAGTCCAGATCATAACCTGGGCTGAGCCTGGTTTAGTCCCAATGTTTGAGCCCAAACCGAGATTGTGTCAAGTACTGGTTTCCTCCATCTTAGGTCTTTGTAATAACTTCACACTCAGGTCCGTGGTTCAGTCCTCGTTGAGCCTAAGATTAGCGCTGGTTTCATTCCTGATTTGATCCAAGTTCAGTCTCGTCTCAGCTCTATTTCAATCTGGTTTTTCATTCTCGTTTTGCCCCAGATACTTCAAATTCCAAAATCAAACAGCTTTAATAGTAGTTTTTCCCTCCCTTTGCTCCATTCATAATTTTTACATCAGAAAGCCCTGTGATGTGATCCAGCCGGGTTTGTCTCCACCGAGAGTCTATGTTTTTAAGTTGTTCATTTGGCTCCAGTTCATTTGCACAAGCGCCGAGTGGGAACTGCAGCAATACACACAATCTTACGTTGTAGGGTTGTCAAACAGCGAAGCCTTTTTACGTGCCTTTTCAGTGAGTACGAGGTCAAAAAGACAAAAAAAGCAGAATCCAGTGGAAATGTATCCCGACAATCTGTATGAATAATGGATCAGACCGCATCCACCGCAATATCGTGTTTGTTTATCTGCTTTGACACACACTTGGGGCGGAGTTTGTTGAGACTGTTTAACCAAAACAGAGAAGATGGCGCCCGCCCGCAGCTCCGCGAGTTCAGCTCATTCACTTCTGTTAAAAATCACCACATAAACATTGAGCTTGTTTATTTATACAGCAACAAAGATGTGGTTTTATTAGCGGTGCTAGAACCCTGTCTATAGAAGTAAGTGAGTGTTTGCGCCGTGCTAGGTTTGATGCTACCGCTAACGCCACGAGTAAAACGCTGCTGCTGCTACACACAGTTGTGCCAAAAAGTTTACTCACCCTGGTGGATTTTTTGACCATTTCTTAAAGGGATATTTCAGGATTTTTTGACATAGGGCTTAATTTCCTAGTTATCCAGAGTGTTGCTGATTTCTGGAGATATTTTTTTGGTAATTCAAGCAGTTCTTATATTTGAAGAGTTTCGTGGCGCTAGGCTAAAGCAAGGCTAGCGCATTCCTACGGTATCAGCTAGCCTGCATTAAAAACAGTGTGACCCGCTCCAAAGAGCACCTGAGGCAAATCACTTATAACACCAGACTAACCATATAAATGTCTGTGTCCATAGAGTCATTTCAACCATTTTGCATTTAAAAGAACTTATATTTGAGCAGCATCAGCTTCGTGGTTGTATAAGCCAGTGGTTCTCAACCTTTTGGAGCCGCGACCCCGATTATAACAGTTAAAGGGGTTCGTGACCCCCGTCCGAGTCACACCATGAGAAATTTGAACATTAGCCGACATAATTCTTAAAGATGTGATGTACTTTCTTAAATGTGAAAAAATCAGACTCAGTGCAGGTGGTTCTCAAATTCTCAAGAATTCGGAACCCCTTTCTACATTGTGTTGAGAATATTCCTGTTCAGAATGTTTCGGGCTAAGATTTGTATTCTTTCTTACTGTGCTACTTGTCTCTTTGCAACTACCACTCTTATTCAATGTTCTCCCTCCCTTTATTGATTGATTGATTTATAAATTTTCCTCTTTGACTAATTGGGCAGGTACAGTGGGTTTAGCTAAGGGGTAGAGTGTGTTTTGATTAAAGTTATACTTTGTCTGTTTATGGTTTTGCATAATTGTAAAATGTAAAATTCATAAATAAAGTAAATAATAATAATAATTCTTAAAGGGACTATACAGAGTTTAAAAATGTTACAATTAAGTATTTTCCTCCCCATACATGTTCCAACAATGTCCTAATGTGTAGAAAGATGATACTTCGGGTCAGAAGTGCCGTCATGCACAAGCTTAATATAGAAAGTGCAGTTACACGTAGGACCTGAGGTGGCAGTAGTGAGTATAAAATGACTAACTTGCCTCTAGCCCCTTTAAAAAAACAATGGATAAAATAAAATTCAAATTCCAAACAAATAATGGCACTGCTGCATTAAAATATTATATTATAAAAATATGTATATTTTATCTACATGATCTGGCGACCCCCCAAATTTGTCTTGTCCCGACCCCCAGGTTGAGAACCACTGCTATGCAGCGGCGGAGTGATCTGCTAAAAAATAGTCCCATTCATGTGATGCAAGGTCAGTTATATTCCAAACATGATTCTATGGACACAGACATTTATATGGTTAGTCTGGTGTTATCAGTGATTTGCCTCAGGTGCTCTGTGGAGCGGGTCACACTGTTTTTAATGCAGGCTAGCTGATACCATAGACATGCACTAGCCTTGCACTAGCCAAGCGCCACGAAACTCTTCATATAAAAGAACTGCATGAATTACAAAAAAAATATATCTCCAGAAATCAGCAACACTCTGGATAACGAGGAAATGAGGCCCTATGTCAAAAATCCTGAAATATCCCTTTAAAGAAAATGAAAACATTTTTTTTTCACTCATGGTCAGTGATGTCGTGAAGCCATTTCTAAAAAATATGTGTGAACTTATTTCAAATCACCAAAATAAAATAAAACACCAAAATGACCCTGTTGAAAAGTTTACACCCCAGTTCCTAAAACCGTGTATTTCCCCTTTTAGCATCAATGGCGGCTTGGAGTCTTTTGTGGTGTTATTATTGTTTTGTTCTTTTAGTAAGGCAGACGGCTTAGTTAACCTGCTTTACTAGTTTTGGTTCATAGATGTTGTTTCCTGATGTCGATGGCTCCCTGATCCAGCGGTGGTTCTTGTTACTTTCGGCACGGATGACCCTGGCGTTGTCTCAAATCATGATGTGGTTCTCCCTTACAGTGGTCTGCTAAGGCTGATTTGAGATTTTCTTGCAGAGCTTGTTCTTTTATTGCTCTCGATTAGGGCTGAAACAACTAATCGATTAATCGACAACTAATCGATTACTGAAATAGTTGTCAACTATTTCAGTATCGATTAATCGCAAAAATGATCGGTAGATTAATCGATTACCAAAATAATCGTTAGTTGCAGCCCTACTATCGATTGTCTATTGGCCAGTAGGGGGCGTAAGAGCTCCCTACTGACTGGAAAATCCATGTAAGCTGCCTACGACCCGTCACCTCCACCACCATGTGACGCAGCAGTAAAGTAAAGCAGGTAAACTAAAAGAACAAAACAATAATAATCTTAACCTAAGAAGACAGTATGAACCTTCTACTAAGTCATTTGTGGTAGTTGTGAGAAGGTTCTGTGTATAATCTAATGCTAAAGCGGCCCATTCTTAGGCCTTGTTGTCGAAAAGGGTGGATGGCCTGTGATGAAAAGTGCACCATGCTTGCTGTGAAATATGGAGGTGTTCGCTGATGCCACTGTCTCCAGCAGAATAAAGTGAAGGTTCTGGACTGGAGACAGCCCAGGAACTTACAAGAACTGGAGGCTTTTTGCCAAGAAGAATGGCAAGAAGAACAGAACCTTCTCCACAACAACCACAAAAGAATCCAAGCTGTCATTAATGCTAAAGGGGACAATATATTAGGATTGTATCAGGAACTGGGGTGTGCAAACTTTTCAACAGGGTCACTTTGGTATTTAATTTTGTCATGGTGATTTTTATTTTGTTGCGGTAATTACCACCATAAATGGCTTCACAGCATCACTGACCATGATCATTCATATTTTTTTTGAGAAATGGCCAAAACAATCAAAAAATCCACCAGGGTGTGTAAACTTATTGGCACAACTGTAACTATAAACTATAAAGCTTCTCTTAGGGGTGGGCAGCAATATGCATAAAGGAAAGAGGCAACTAACACTGTCTAATGCTTGGAAGCCCTTTTCCACCAAGCTGGTGCCGGTGCTGGTTCTGGGCCAGTTCCAGTTTCAGAACCGGTTCTTTCGTTTTCCATTGAAAAAACGCTGGCTCTTGGTTCCAAAATCTGGTGCCGGTTGGGAACCAGTTAAAAGCTGGACCAATAAACGAGCACCAGTGATGTCAGCAGCTGGGGGCGTGGCTCTCTCCTCCAACAAACAATCAATATTAGTTAGTTTGTGCTTAGAACTTCCTGGAGAAGCCAAAACAGTCTCTGTGGAGGAAACTGTTGTTTTGCTTTATGCTCTTCAGCTAAAACAAGAGTTAGAAAGAAGAAATCAAAATGTTAACGGCTGCTGTGACTGGAACATAAACTTATTTTTCTGTATTTTATAACCAGAAGTGGCTGTAGTAAGATGTTACTATCCATGTTTTATGTTGACTTCCCAAAACGTTGCTATGACAATAGGCACAGCTCTCATTTTGGTGGGAAACCAAGTCAGTATGGAACCAACCCGGCACCAGAACCAGCCCAGAACCAGCACCTTGGTGGAAAAGCCCTATAAAGGTTCTGAAAGTTCCCACTTGACTGTAATAATAACAATCATTATGCATTAGTCTTATAGCACTTTTCCAGACGCTCAAAGCTTTACAATTTCGTGCCTAATTCATTCACACCATACTCGGTGATAGTAAGCTACGTATTTAGCCACAGCTGCCCTGGGGTAGACTGATGCGCCATTGATCCCTCCTCCATCACCAACCACTCGCTCTCACACTACAGTCAAACTGGGTCCTTCCCTGCTTAGCTTCAGAGATCTGACGGGATCAGGCAGAGCAAAGGCACTGCAGTCATTGTTCAATCATGTAGCCAAATCTGGCCATGGGTTTGAACGAGTTTGAGCCGGGATTCAAACCACTGACCTTTGGATCTGTGAATGAAAACTTTCACTAACTCAACCACACAGAGAAGTGAGGGGTATATACCGTAAATTCTCTAATACTGGCCTGTATTCCATTAGTGGCCGGGTCTCTGACAGAGGCCGGGTTCGAGGCTGGCAGATGCAAATTAAAGCCGGTCTCTAAAACAGGCCGGGGCTTTTATTAGAAACTATAGTGGTAGAAATATTCCCCATGTTAGGAATTTGTCTCATACTGGTGTAAATTAAAACTCACGTGCAGGAAGTAACAAACGGGAACCCGGGCTGAGGGGGACGCTGCGGAGGAGCTGATCCGAGCGTAACTTTGACACAGATTTAGCCACTTTTCAAACCTCCAGTGACGATATTTGGAAACAGGGCAAATGTTGTGTGACCCTCCAGGGTTTTAATAAAGTCACCATCGCGTCTTCAAAGCACGTCCAGCTGCTCCGTGTGCAGGTCAGTCCCACGCCTCAAAATAACTCCTCCCATCAGCGCGAGCGTCTCGTCTTCTCTCGGGTCAGTCTCATGATCGATCACAAACACAAACGCTCCGTCTAAACTCGCCTTTTACACAAGATAACAACAAATAATCCGGTCCGCGGTAAAAACGAAACAGAAACCTGCAGTGACATTGATGTCAAAGCTCCGCTAACAGCAACGTAACACTTCCTGTTGTCCCGACAAAATAAAAGGCGTCAATGTTCCAGCCGCTGGGAGAGGGTTTGAAATGTTCATTAATAAATGAACCTAATATTTTAGGTGCAAATGGACACAAATCTCGTTTTTTTTCATTTTCCTGGTCGTCCGTTTTGCTCAAATAGAAATAAAGGCCTGTCTCTAATTGTGGCCTGGTTCCAATAAAGGCCTGGTCCTAGATGCCCTTGAGTAAATAAAGGCCCCGGCCTGTATTAGAGCATTTACGGTAGTCGGTTATGAAGATAGATCATCTCATGGATCAGATGCCAGCTTTCATCATTTTGAAGTGTCTTGCAAAGAACACAACGATAGTACTCCCACAACTAACACCACCACCACCGCTCTTCACAGAATATGTTTTTAGTCGATCGCCTGATTGTGCTGGAGTCAGAAATAGGCTGCTGACGTCGCCATGTCGGACTCCTCTGAAGCGAGTGACTTACTGGTGGGCTCTACACTATAATTAACACCTCCCACTGGAGCTGCATTGAGTTGAGATGGTTTTAACGTGTTTTCTCTTTAAAAGGGCTGATATGCAATCGGGGGGGCTGATGCTATTCTGTGTAAAATGGAAGATTGTGACGAGCATTTATACAGCAAAGTACAATAATAACGAAAGAGTGTGTCAAAAAGATGACTCTAGATACCGTAAATGCTCTAATATAGGCCGGGGCCTTTATTTACTCAAGGGCATCTGGGACCAGGCCCTTATTGGATCCAGGCCACAGTTAGAGACAGGCCTTTATTTCTATTTGAGCAAAACGGACGACCAGGCAAAGAAGAAAAAAGAGATTTGTGTCCATTTGCACCTAAAATATTAGGTTCATTTATTAATGAACATTTCAAACCCTCTCCCAGCGGCTGGAACATTGACGCCTTTTATTTTGTCAGGACAACAGGAAGTGTTTCGTTGCTGTTAGCGGAGCTTGTGTCACTGCAGGTTTCTGTTTCTGTTTGTGTTTGTGATCGATCATGAGACTGACTCGAGAGAAGACGAGACGCTCGCGCTGATGGGAGGAGTTATTTTGAGGCGTGGGACTGACCTGCACCGAAGGCCGGGTCTCAGCTAGTAGTTTATAAACAATCTTGGCCTGGATTAACCCGTTAACTCCC
The DNA here is from genome assembly GCF_951799975.1 of Gobius niger. Classification (NCBI taxonomy): domain Eukaryota; kingdom Metazoa; phylum Chordata; class Actinopteri; order Gobiiformes; family Gobiidae; genus Gobius; species Gobius niger. The sequence goes on from NC_136856.1 coordinate 6,957,851, forward strand.
GCCTGAACTGAGCACATTTTCTCCAGTTTGGCTTTACCCCAATCCAAAAGCTTCTGGAAAAAAGTTGTGAAAATAGCAACAGAACTGAGACAAAAACAATGATGAAGATGTGACAAAAAAGTGACGAAAAAAAGGACAAAAAAATGACGAAAAATGTGACAAAAACGATTTAAAAAATGTGACAAAAAAATGACAAAAAAATGACAAAAAAATGTGACAAAAATGTGACAAAAATGTGACAAAAACGACAAAAAAATGACAAACAAATAACAAACAAATGTGACAAAAAAATGTGACAAAAAAATTACAAAAAATTACAAAAAATGTGAAAAAAAAATGACCAAAAAAAGTTACAGAAATTTGTTGAATACCCCCCCAAAATGTGATGATGTGAGGAAAAAGTTCCATTTAGATGACTTTTGTAGATCTTAGCTTTCAAATGAGGTGATTTGGGTAAAGCTGAACTGGAGAAAATGCTCTCGGTTTAGGCGGGAGTTAAGAGGTTAAGCATTCCAAGTTCACTGCAACGATCACTTCATACATCAACATGAGACTGACAGAAGCGTGATTAAAAGCCTCTCACGCAGCTCTCAATCCTCATGTTTCAAGAAGCTCAGAAACTTTCAACGTGTCACCAAACAATCACGGAGAAAACACATCCTCGAAAATCGAAATGCACTGAAATCTGGCACATCTTATGTAGCGGAAAAAGTTTAGAACAAGTGCTGCTCATACTTCAAAGCAGGTACAAATAAAGAACATCAGTGCAGGACAAGTCAACAAAACTGTCATTTGAGTGTAAGTAATATAAACCTGTGGTGAAGAAGTTTGTTTCCTTTGACTGTTTCATGTTTCTCCATCAGCTCCTTCAACGTTTAAGCCTTTCTTTTCTACTTTCCATTACAATCAGCAGCCGTTTTCGATGGCGTTTGTGCACTACATACATCTTTAGGCCGATTAGCTTCACCACTGTACATAACACACCGCTTTCCCTGTAGCTCAGAAACAAAAACACAAAAGAATCAAATGCAACGGATTCAATATAGGAGCAATCTTACAGTCCATATGCAAAAACGTGGCCTGTAATAAAGCCGCCGCGAGCTGCTAGTCTTGCACTAATTTAGTTGTGGCTGAAATTGCAAATAATAAGTCCTCCTGTGTTCACTATATGAGAAACATTATATGGGGAGGAATCTGCCGCAGCAAAGACGAGACTTAAAATGACAAATGAAGTAGAAGTCGTAGTAATAGAAGCACTGGTTGTATTAGTAGTGGCGATAATGGGAATAGAAGTAGTAATCGCAACCTAAAAATATCAATAAAACAGAAACCAGTCACTAAATGAATACTCCTGCTGATATAATACTAGTGCGACTCCTACTAATGCAACTGACTATCTCAAATACAAGATAGTCAATTGTATTTTAGCATGTACTGTTTCTTAAAGAGACTATACCTAATTTTTAAATGGGTATTTTTACCGTCACGGCCGTGCTTCACATATTCACATACCAAACACAACATCAACAAATCATAATATTCACGCACTAGGCTGATTTTTTCACAAATGACTTTTACAACATACTTTTAGAGGACAAATATTTCTAGCCTACAAAAAGAAATGTCAGCTCCTTTAAAGGAATAATACCAGGAGTAGTTCGAAATCCGTGCAGTAATCTTCACTTTTCTGCGCGGATGCCAAACTACTCCTGGTATTATTACACCTTACAATATAGTTCCACCTTTTATCCGCTTAGAAAATCCACATTGTTTAATTTTGTGTATTATACTTTGTAGTGGAACACTTCACGTAGCCATATTTAAATAGGGAAAACGTGGAAGAGCTTGGTAGCTTCTATCTTGACCAGTTTTGGAGCTATAGAGGAGAGAGGGAGAGGCTAAATGCTAACGCCGTCTGCGCTGTGTTTACGTGACTGAAGGCACGGGGGAAGATCAGACAGGTCCTAAAGAACTCGTCAAAGCTCAGGTAAGAACATATCTCAGTATGTAAAAACGGTGGCCTATTCCTGAAACTGCTACTCCAACACTACTTCAACGACTGCTGAAGTAACATTCAAAGGCCAGACAGATTCCTTCCCCCCCATTTGTGGCGAGGTGGCTGAGAGGTTAGCACTCGGGCGCCCACAGCGAGACGTTCGCGGGGTTCAATTCCTGGAGATATGTGGGCCATCATGTTTGGGGTTTGCATGTTCTCCCTGTGTCTGGATCCGAATCAGAATAGGTTTCACCGCTATTGTCAGTGAAAGGTATATTCACAAACTATAGGAATGGGATAGGTTTCCTCCAGTTGTCACCATGGACCCAAAACATGCGTAAGGTTAACCCGCACATTTTCTCCTATTCAGCTTGAGCCAAATCCAAAAACTTCTCGACTGGAGCTTGCTGTTTGAAAGCTAAGACCTACAACACTCTTCTAACCGTCTCCCTTCTATTTGTTATCACATTATAGTAGTTTTTGTTGTGTTTTTGTTGTGTTTTTCTTGCTTTTTTGTTGCATTTTTGCCACATTTTGGTCACATCTTCATGGCTTTTTTAGTGATTTTTTTTTTTATCACATTTTTTATCACATTTCCGTAGCTTTTTTGTGGCGTTTTAGTCAGGTTTTGGCAAAAAATCAACGATGAATAAGTAGTGTATCGGTCTTAGCTTTCAAATGAGGCGTTACTCTGTTCTATAGGCTGTAAACTCTCCAGTCAAGAAGCTTTTAGATTTGGGTAAAACCAACCTGGAGAAAATGCACTTGGATAAGGTGGGGGTTAAGAGGTTTAATCCTCCTGCCAGATTCGCCCACTGAGCCAAATGTTGGGTTTATGTTTTATTAGTGACATAATCTGACAGACAAAATGCCATGAATATTCTAATATTACTTCTTGTTTCTTGTTTCTGGGAGAACATAATGGCTCGCATATCTCCAGGAATGTGGGCGCCCGAGTGCTAACCTCTTAGCCACCTCGCCACAAATGGGGGGAAGGATTCTGGTCTGGCCTTTGAACGTTACTTCAGCAGTCGTTGAAGTAGTGTTGTAGTAGCAGTTTTGGTGGCAACAACAGTGTAAAGGAGCTGACATTTCTTTCCTTTTTGTAGTGTAAAAATATTTGTCCCGTAAAAGTATGTTGTAAAAGCCATTTGTGAAAAAATCAGCCTAGTGCGTGAATATTATGATTTGTTGATGTTGTGTATTGTCAACACAAATAGTCAGTATGTGAAGGACGGCCGTCACGGTAAAAATACCCATTTAAAAATAGGTATAGTCCCTTTAAGTAGCAGTGCATGCTAAAATACAATTGACTATCTTGTATTTGAGATAGTCAGTTGCATTAGTAGGAGTCGTACTTGTATTATATCAGCAGGAGTATTCATTTAGTTACTGGTTGAAATGAAAAAGATTAAACAATAAGCACGGTGTAAGAAATTAACTTTTTCTAATAGTTATAATAAAAACGTTGCTTCTGTGCACAAACTGTATAAAGTTTGGGGGGAAGGGGGAAAGTAATCAAAGCCATTACTCAAAAGTACTGTCATTTCAGTATACTCATGCACAAAAGAATTTACTGCATGAGAAAAAACACTCTTAGATGAACAACTTCTTCATAAAGTCACACAGATACATGAGTAAATGTAACAGCAAACCTCTGACCACAAGGAGTAAGTCATTGCGCCTTCGTCTTTCTTTCTTTCTTTTTTTTTGCACTATGAGGGAGCTCCCGGGGTTCACAGCATAAATCTGAGGCTAAATGTGCAAAGCGGAGAATAAAATGCATCAAAATCAATATTTCAGAACACAGCTAAGGCTTGGATTGGCAATCACATGACCAGACGTTGGAGGTGTGGCTGCGCGTAATTGTGCGTAAAAGCCGATGGTGTGAATGATTCGAACATCACGCTGCCATCCATATTCTACTCTTTGTCACAGTGAGTGTAGCACTTTTCTATTTGGTGATCAACGACGCTCAGCCAAAAAAAAATAAACAAAAAGTAAACAAAACAAGTGCGTTGAAATCTGGCTTGTCACTTACACATGAAACGGCATCACGCTCGGGTTCGTCGCTGTGCGTAATTGTGCGTAAAATTGTAATATGGACTCACTGGACACCGTGCTACTGCTGTGCTAAGCAATAGTTAAGGCACCTGTGGCCGGTGAGACTGCAAATTGTCTCCCTGTCACAAAAACACCGACATACATTGCCAGTATTCAACCATTTGTGCTTAAATATTTCACATTTCCGCCACGCAATTCACTCACTGTGCCACAGCGTGTTAAGAAAAGATTCGGTTGCCACGAAGACTGCACTCGCAACGCTTCTTAGCCATCTTATTACATAGAGTGCCATCCGTGTTGAAGTTCGGATGGACTCAAATCAATGCGTTAGAATCGCATGCGCGTAAATACTGAAGATACTGGCGACGGCTGCTTTGCCTCGCGCCGTACAGTTCACACACGGTAACAGCACAGTAGTAGCATTGGTTGCCATAAACGCTGCATTGTGATCTTCCTTATTAATGCTTTCTCTCTCTCTCTCTCTGACAAATCGCACACATAAACAAGTTCGTTACACCAATGTGCTTGCGTAAATGTTGGATATATGCGCTGCCTTTAGCCACCACGCAGCTCACAGTGTTAATAATGAGTAGTTTAGTGTTGGGTGCTAAGAAGCTGCAGTGGATCTGTCTTGTGTGTCTCGTTACATACTGGCCACACTGGAATCACGAGAGACAATTGCATTAGAATGATCTGTGGGTAAATGTCAATGGCTGCCTGCATGAGAGACCACACGCTTTACTGTCCGTGCGCTCTCACAGAGCCTTGGCCGAGACGCTCGTGGGCTGTCAGTGTGTAAAAAATCCGGAAACTTACCGCAGTCCTCGCACAAAACCCTCTCCACGTCCTTCTTCAGCTCGGGCTCGCTGGCGTCCACGGGGGCGTAGGAAGCCTTGAACACCAGCGGCTCGCCCGTGGGGTCCATGAAAAAGATATAGCGGTGGTCCTTCTCCACGGGGGTGCACGGGGCCTCGGAGCCGAAGTCCCCCACTGTGACGAGCTGCTCCCGCTCTAGGCCCCCGCTGTTGACGGGCCACACGTCCAGCACTCTGACATTCACACTGTAGGGCTCCCGGGACGTGGCGTTTTTGTCGGGGAAGGAGCGCACCTCGCCCTCGATCACCACGGCCGAGCGGTACGCCTGGTCCTGGAGGGAGTTGAGGCTCGGGGCGTAGCAGGCGAACGAGACCCCGATGACCAGCATGGAGAAGTGCAGTGGGTCGAGCCTCATGCCGTTAGCCGGTGCTGCGCTGCCGCTGTGGTGCTGCTGCTGCTGCGGGGCTGGAGCTGGGACGGAGATGCAGACCGAGTGACAGTGTCCATGCCATCCCCATGCACGGCGACCGGCCTTCGCAGAGGGGGGGGGGGATGGGGTGTGGGGGGGTGGTGGGGTGTAGGGGGGGGGGGGGGGGGGGGGACGACACACAGCACGCCTATGCACCGCCGACAGCCCGCGTGTCCATGCTCAAAAAACGCTGCATTCTCCGTAGATCCCCGTTGGTGTCTCCCGTTTCCTGAAACTCGTAAATTAGCCTCCTCTATGTCCACAGCGCGCGCTCTCTCTCCCCCCTCTGAGCTAATAGGCTAGCATCGCATGGGTGGGCGCTTGGTGGAAAAAAAGGGGTAAAAGCACAAGTATAAAAAAAAAAAAAAGAAAAAAAAACGCAAGGTCGGCTCGTTTATCCACTTATGTCGATGTCGGAGCGCTGTCCTGTGGAGCTGGAGCCGAGGAGAGGCGGCGGCGATGGGGGTTGAGATAGCAGCAGTATCCGGCGAGGCGATGCAACAGTACAGCCGCGTCCCCTGCGCCCCTCATCCCGGCAAACGGCTTACGTGAGCGAACATCCCCGGCCCCGGTCAGTGCCACCTCCTGCGCTAACACCCCTAATGACCCACCGAGGAGGAGGGGTCGACGGACAAGCGGCAGAGGTGGCGGCACGAGCGCCTTGACAAACGCCACCGGCTCGCTCGCGCGCGCGCTAAAGCCCCTGAATTCGCGGCCGCAGTGCACCGATACGCGGACTCCACTGAAGCCAAGCCCAGCCAGGACCGAGTGACGGTGCGAGGCAGGGGCTATAGGCGCCGCACGCGCGCACACACACACTGCGGAGAGCGGTTGCGATGACTAACGCTGCGAAATTCTCTCAATGGGCCCCCCTAAACATGGCGAGTGTGGCGCTTCAGATGCCCCCCAGTCCTCATGTTCACCTCGAGCAGCGCACACCCACCGCCTGACAGCCCCACTTTGTTATGCGAGCCATTGCAGCACTGCTCTGCCTCGGGATAGGCAACATTTTAAAGGGACTAGAACGATTTATTTTTTATTTATTTTTATTTTTTTGGGGGGGGGGACTTTTCATGTTCAAATTGCAAATATTATAGGGGAGAAAATAGATACTGAGAAAAACATTTAGATATGAAGGTATCAGGGGCGGACTGGCCATATGTCCATTCTGGAAGAGCACAGAAGGGCCACCAAGTCCCGCCTCAACCGAGCTTTACCCAAATCTAAAAGCTAAAAAGAAAAGCATCAAAATAGGGATGAAAAGTCAACAAAAACGTGAGAAAAACACAACAAAAAATGAAAGAAAAAATAGTTGAAAAAACAACAAAAATATGACAAAAATGTGGCGACGTGACGAAAAGTTTCCGTCACTTTTGTAGGTCTTAGCTTTCAAATGAGGCGTTACATTGTTGCTCTCCAGTCGAGAAGCTTTTAGATTTGGGTAAAGCCCAGTATAAAAAAACGTGAATCTAAAAGGAATTCCGTGGAGTATGGTTCACCACAAGGTTCAATTTTGGAACCATTATTATTTATTATTTATATGAATGATTTTGCTTCTGTTTCTACGACCACCTTTCCCGTTCTTTTTGCTGATGATGCCGATCAAAGAAATAATAATAAAAAGCCGAACTGGGGAAAATGCACTCGTTAATGTTAAGGCGGGGGGTTAGAGGGTACTCAGGCTACTTTGTACTCAGGCTACTTTGTACTCAGGCTACTTTGTACTCACAGGCTACTTTGTACTCACAGGCTACTTTGTACTCACAGGCTACTTTGTACTCAGGCTACTTTGTACTCACAGGCTACTTTGTACTCACAGGCTACTTTGTACTTACAGGCTACTTTGTACTCACAGGCTACTTTGTACTCACAGGCTACTTTGTACTCAGGCTACTTTGTACTCACAGGTTACTTTGCACTCACAGGCTACTTTGTACTCACAGGCTACTTTGTACTTACAGGCTACTTTGTACTCACATGCTACTTTGTACTCAGGCTACTTTGTACTTACAGGCTACTTTGTACTCACAGGCTACTTTGTACTCACAGGCTACTTTGTACTTACAGGCTACTTTGTACTTACAGGCTACTTTGTACTTACAGGCTACTTTGTACTCACAGGCTACTTTGTACTTACAGGCTACTTTGTACTTACAGGCTACTTTGTACTTACAGGCTACTTTGTACTCACAGGCTACTTTGTACTTACAGGCTACTTTGTACTTACAGGCTACTTTGTACTCACAGGCTACTTTGTACTCAGGCTACGTTGTACTTACAGGCTACTTTGTACTCATAGGCTACTTTGTACTTACAGGCTACTTTGTACTCAGGCTACTTTGTACTCAGGCTACTTTGTACTCACAGGCTACTTTGTACTCACAGGCTACTTTGTACTCAGGCTACTTTGTACTCAGGCTACTTTGTACTTACATGCTACTTTGTACTTACAGGCTACTTTGTACTTACAGGCTACTTTGTACTCAGGCTACTTTGTACTCACAGGCTACTTTGTACTTACAGGCTACTTTGTACTTACAGGCTACTTTGTACTCACAGGCTACTTTGTACTTACAGGCTACTTTGTACTTACAGGCTACTTTGTACTCAGGCTACTTTGTACTTACAGGCTACTTTGTACTCACAGGCTACTTTGTACTTACAGGCTACTTTGTACTCAGGCTACTTTGTACTCACAGGCTACTTTGTACTCACAGGCTACTTTGTACTCAGGCTACTTTGTACTCAGGCTACTTTGTACTTACATGCTACTTTGTACTTACAGGCTACTTTGTACTTACAGGCTACTTTGTACTCAGGCTACTTTGTACTTACAGGCTACCTTGTACTTACAGGCTACTTTGTACTTACAGGCTACTTTGTACTCACAGGCTACTTTGTACTTACAGGCTACTTTGTACTTACAGGCTACTTTGTACTCACAGCCTACTTTGTACTTACAGGCTACTTTGTACTTACAGGCTACTTTGTACTTACAGGCTACTTTGTACTTACAGGCTACTTTGTACTCACATGCTACTTTGTACTCAGGCTACTTTGTACTTACAGGCTACTTTGTACTCACAGGCTACTTTGTACTCACAGGCTACTTTGTACTTACAGGCTACTTTGTACTTACAGGCTACTTTGTACTCAGAGGCTACTTTGTACTTACAGGCTACTTTGTACTTACAGGCTACTTTGTACTCACAGGCTACTTTGTACTTACAGGCTACTTTGTACTTACAGGCTACTTTGTACTTACAGGCTACTTTGTACTTACAGGCTACTTTGTACTTACAGGCTACTTTGTACTCACAGCCTACTTTGTACTTACAGGCTACTTTGTACTTACAGGCTACTTTGTACTTACAGGCTACTTTGTACTTACAGGCTACTTTGTACTCACATGCTACTTTGTACTCAGGCTACTTTGTACTTACAGGCTACTTTGTACTCACAGGCTACTTTGTACTCACAGGCTACTTTGTACTTACAGGCTACTTTGTACTTACAGGCTACTTTGTACTCAGAGGCTACTTTGTACTTACAGGCTACTTTGTACTTACAGGCTACTTTGTACTCACAGGCTACTTTGTACTTACAGGCTACTTTGTACTTACAGGCTACTTTGTACTTACAGGCTACTTTGTACTTACAGGCTACTTTGTACTTACAGGCTACTTTGTACTTACAGGCTACTTTGTACTCACAGGCTACTTTGTACTTACAGGCTACTTTGTACTTACAGGCTACTTTGTACTTACAGGCTACTTTGTACTCAGGCTACTTTGTACTCACAGGCTACTTTGTACTTACAGGCTACTTTGTACTTACAGGCTACTTTGTACTTACAGGCTACTTTGTACTCACAGGCTACTTTGTACTTACAGGCTACTTTGTACTTACAGGCTACTTTGTACTTACAGGCTACTTTGTACTTACAGGCTACTTTGTACTTACAGGCTACTTTGTATTCACAGGCTACTTTGTACTTACAGGCTACTTTGTACTTACAGGCTACTTTGTACTCACAGGCTACTTTGTACTCAGGCTACTTTGTACTTACAGGCTACTTTGTACTTACAGGCTACTTTGTACTCAGGCTACTTTGTACTTACAGGCTACTTTGTACTCACAGGCTACTTTGTACTTACAGGCTACTTTGTACTCAGGCTACTTTGTACTCACAGGCTACTTTGTACTCACAGGCTACTTTGTACTCAGGCTACTTTGTACTCAGGCTACTTTGTACTTACATGCTACTTTGTACTTACAGGCTACTTTGTACTTACAGGCTACTTTGTACTCAGGCTACTTTGTACTTACAGGCTACCTTGTACTTACAGGCTACTTTGTACTTACAGGCTACTTTGTACTTACAGGCTACTTTGTACTTACAGGCTACTTTGTACTCAGGCTACTTTGTACTTACAGGCTACTTTGTACTTACAGGCTAATTTGTACTCAGGCTACTTTGTACTCAGGCTACTTTGTACTCAGGCTACTTTGTACTCACAGGCTACTTTGTACTCACAGGCTACTTTGTACTCACAGGCTACTTTGTACTCAGGCTACTTTGTACTCACAGGCTACTTTGTACTTACAGGCTACTTTGTACTCAGGCTACTTTGTACTCACATGCTACTTTTGTACTCAGGCTACTTTGTATTCAGGCTACTTTGTACTTACAGGCTACTTTGTACTTACAGGCTACTTTGTACTCAGGCTACTTTGTACTCACAGGCTACTTTGTACTCAGGCTACTTTGTACTCACAGGCTACTTTGTACTCAGGCTACTTTGTACTTACAGGCTACTTTGTACTCAGGCTACTTTGTACTTACATGCTACTTTGTACTTACAGGCTACTTTGTACTTACAGGCTACTTTGTACTCAGGCTACTTTGTACTTACAGGCTACCTTGTACTTCCAGGCTACTTTGTACTTACAGGCTACTTTGTACTTACAGGCTACTTTGTACTCAGGCTACTTTGTACTCAGGCTACTTTGTACTTACAGGCTACTTTGTACTCAGGCTACTTTGTACTCACAGGCTACTTTGTACTCACAGGCTACTTTGTACTTACAGGCTAATTTGTACTCAGGCTACTTTGTACTCAGGCTACTTTGTACTCAGGCTACTTTGTACTCAGGCTACTTTGTACTCACAGGCTACTTTGTACTCACAGGCTACTTTGTACTCAGGCTACTTTGTACTCACAGGCTACTTTGTACTCACAGGCTACTTTGTACTTACAGGCTAAGTTGTACTCAGGCTACTTTGTACTTACAGGCTAAGTTGTACTCAGGCTACTTTGTACTCACAGGCTACTTTGTACTCACAGGCTACTTTGTACTTACAGGCTACTTTGTACTCACAGGCTACTTTGTACTCACAGGCTACTTTGTACTCACAGGCTATTTTGTACTTACAGGCTACTTTGTACTCACAGGCTACTTTGTACTCACAGGCTACTTTGTACTCAGGCTACTTTGTACTCACAGGCTACTTTGTACTCACAGGCTACTTTGTACTCAGGCTACTTTGTACTCAGGCTACTTTGTACTCAGGCTACTTTGTACTCACAGGCTACTTTGTACTCACAGGCTACTTTGTACTCAGGCTACTTTGTACTCACAGGCTACTTTGTACTCACAGGCTACTTTGTACTCAGGCTACTTTGTACTCACAGGCTACTTAAGCGGTATGGTAGCGCTGCGGTTAGCGCTCTCGCTTCACAGTTAGAAGGCCCTGGGTTTGATTCCCACCTGGACAATGTGGAGTTTGCACGTTCTCCCCGTGTCTGGGTAGGTTTCCTCCAGATACTCCAGTTTCCCCTACCACTAAAAACATGTACAATAGGCCAGGATGAATGATGTATGCAGATGTGTGCAGTCGCAACAGCGCTTCTGTCAGTCTCCCCCAGGGGAAAGTGAAGCTACAAATGGAGATAAGTATTTATATTTATCTGAGGTTCGAGAGCCGGACCACACCTCCTATACGCCTCTTCCGGCCGCCGGCCTATTTAAGCCCCCCGTCTACTAACCTCGTCCTCTCGTTCGGAGTTTCCGGCCCCACCCTCCCTCCCTTTTACTAATATTTTTCTGCTTTTCCTACAGGTAGGGGACGAGAGCCCGTGAGCTTCCCCATCTGAAGCCCCAAAACGCCAACGCAATGTTCTAAAATACATCATACCTGAGGTTGTGGTCCTTGTGAGCGAAATGTATCTTACCACCACCGTGTATGGATTGAATGTAAAATTGTGACCATGTCTGTGAAAGGCGCTGTATAAATAAAGATCTTCTTCCTTGTTCATTTCACTTTTATTGGTTGCTAGCATCTTATATACTGTGCACATTCTTTTCTCACAACATAAGTCTCTAAATAGGAGGAAAGCATATCAAACATTAATCTTACTACATATGTTCCACAATTTATTACACGGATCGTTTTGGTTGTCGAGACAATTGCTCAATCGTACTGAGCCCCATGACAGTTTTACATTCACTCCATACACGGTGGCCAAAATCATAGTTTGGAAATGAAGATTCTCTCTCTTCTCCTTATTCAGGAACTCATGGGCACCATTTCGCCATCTCGTGTTCATGGCCAAACTGCAGTTCTGACCTGAGCTTTTCAACTGACAATTAACATTCATGGCAAACCGCTGTGTGCACATGTTGACCAGTCCTTTACAGCCAACTATCAATGCAGAAAGTCAACAGAAAGTCAACAAAATCTAAGAATAATCAGACGTCTGTTTTGTATTTAATCTTCTCGCTCTGTTACCAGTTGGAGGTGATGCAACTTTGAGCTTTCATGGCGAGTTTTTTTTGTTTATTCCCGTTTTGCTTCCATTCCCAGCTCACGGGAAGTGCTTACACAAAGAGGAAATGCTTTAAAGGGGGGGTATTATGCAAAATCGACTTTTTCAAGCTTCACATCATGTTATTATGATACTCCCTCATTAACCTCTTAACTCCCGCCTGAACCGAGAGCATTTTCTCCAGTTCTGCTATACCCAAATCCTGTAGGCCTGTGCAACACCTCATTTGAAAGCTAAGACCTACAAAACTAAATTGATCTTTTTCCTCACATCAGATTTTTTTTCAGCACTTTTTCGATTTTTTTGTCCATTTTTTGGTCACTTTTTTGTCAATTTTTTGTCATTTTTTTGTACATTTTTTGTAAATGTTTTGTCACTTTTTCGTCAATTTTTTCTCACTTTTTTCACATTTTCATCCTTGTTTTCGTCTCAGTTTTGTCGCTATTTTCACACCTTTTTTCCAGAAGCTTTTGGACTGGGGTAAAGCTGGAGAAAATGTGCTCGGTTCAGGTGGGAGTTAAGGGGTTAAAAACATGCCTTAAGTGTTGCCTTGGCACATTCACGTATTTTTGAGTAATCTGTAAAAACTCTGATGGCGGCCATTTTAGGGATAGGTTTGCCTGAGTCCTCCTAGGAACGCCCCCACCTCCTGGAGACGCCTCCGAGCTTTCGTCACCAGCCGAGTAACCAACCACTGCTCCTCAGCAGAACCCCCTCCCCACTGATGCCACAGACAGCGTGTGGAGGGGGCGTGTCTGAAAGGCTCAGAGGTTCCTAAAGAGACAGAGGCCTATTTCAAGACATTCACTACAGTCATTTTGAGAGAGACATTTTATACAAGGCAGTTATTCTAATTTACTGCATTTACAGACCAACAGAAGGTTTGGTCATCATTGTAGTGTGATATAGACTGGTGCTATGTGACTGAAAAAAGCAGAACACCCCCTCTTTAATATAGAGACTGCAGTTATGCGTACGACCAGAGGTGGCAGTAGTGAGTATAAAATGGCCAACTTGCATCTAGTCTCTTTAAAGGAGAGATCGCATGAAAACCAGGAAGTGACACTACTGGATATTTTGTTTTTCAGCTGCTTAAGATCAATATTTCATTTTCTACCTTGGTGTTCTGCTCGATGTTCAAGAGTGTTCCCAAACACCTTCAAAAAGCATATTACCCGCTCTCTAATAGCCACTGTGCAAACTCCACAGACGTCCCGAACGTAACTCTGATCATGCCGCTTCACAATCAGGAATCGGACGTTATTTACAACAAAAGTGTTATATATATTTCCATTCTTTAACTTTGCACTTCACAAAGCATGAATAACTTTTCATTCATTTCAATCATTTCATTTGTCCTGTGTATTTCCCTTTCAGCGCCGTGTAATAGTTTCTGGATTTTATCATGTAATATCTTCCAGGAACCCCCTCAGTGCTGACCTTGTTCTCGATGGAGACCCCTTTAGATGGTGCACCACTGAATTGGTTTGTGGTGCGTCTTTCGGCCCATTTGTCTTGTTCAAATTGCTCTGTCCAAAGTGTCCCTTCGCTGACCCTGCGCTCACATCCCCCGGTCGGACCTCCAGCGAAGGGTGCGCAGCCGAAGACAAGGTGAATGCTGATTGATGGATATAGATAAAGAAGGTATAGGCCTGTAGATGTATGCGTGGGGGCAGATTGAGGCAGTGGAGCGTTGAGGGTGTTCAGCTTTGGGCGAAGGTGAGGAGATTTATTAAGTGAAAAATTATGCGAAAGCCAAGTTAAACTACTTAACCTACTTTTGTTAAAGAGGGGGTATTCTGCTTTTTTCAGTCACATACAGTGTTGGGTAAGTTACTTTGAAAATGTAATTAGTTACAAATTACTAGTTACTTCTAAAACAAGTAATTGGGTACATTACCTAGTTACTGCCCCAAGAAAGTAACTAAGTTACAATACTTTTGGATTACTTTGTGTCACAAAAAAGAGAACAGAATCAAGTTTGTATGTTTGCTTTATTAAAGCCATTTAAATAAAGGTAAACTTATGTTGTTCAAAACTGGCTCAAATGGCAGAACATTAGCATGAAAGTAAATTACTTAGCAGCCAGGAAAATAAAATTAAGGCTGGTAGTGCATTTTTTTTTTTAAACAATAAAATAAAACTCTATGTAAACAAAAACAACCCGAGTTTCATTTTAACATATCAAAAGTGCAAAAAGTAACAGTTTAACTGTTGTAGCAACCAACTCCTCATTTAATGTTGTTGTTTTTCAAAGTAATAGTTGTACCTGAGTAGCAATTGTCATGGTGTGGTGGAACGAAGAAAGTAAAAACCCAAAATGCAGGACTGCAACAAAACTGGTGATGTTTAATGACGGAAACCAAAATAACAAAATCCAGAGACAAAACTAAAACAGACCAGGGCTGACATAGACAATGACGCGACAAAGGACAAGGGAAACACAGGGGTATAAATACAAGAGGAAATGGGGCACAGGTGAAACACATCAGGGCGGGACAGGCAGGTAACGAGGGAAGTAAAGCAAAATCACAAGGACAGAACACATGTCAAAATAAAACACAGGACAAGACCAAAGACAAAACATACCAAAAACAGAGGAACAAAAGACAAATCATGACAGCAATAGTTTCTCAAATCGTTTGGCTGACAACCTATTCCTTCTTGGAGTTAGCACCAGGCTGCCCAAGCTGAACAGCCTCTCTACTGGTGCGCTTGAAGGTGTTGCTGTGTTCAGTTTTAGAAATAAGGCCTTAATGTTTGGAAACTGATGGAGAATGTCTATTTCGCAACCTGACTGGAAATAACTAAAGACTTCACTTTCACAATTGCGTGAAGCTGGAAGGTCATCTTCGAAAGCAAAAAAGTCAATTTCACCTTTCTTGGAGGAAGAACAAGCCTGTGGTTCAGATTCAGATGGGTTCACCTCTTGTGTGTCCATTGAAGATCGGCATTGTGTTACCAGCAGTGTCTTTAAAAAGTCTTTCCTCTGCTCTTCTTTCAGCCACCTCAGTTTAAACTTTGGCAGTGTGACAGCAGCAAGTTGAGCATCCTCGTTTTCCGGCACAGACCCAAATCTGGTCTTGATGGCCTGCATGTAAAAAAAAGTACAACATCATAAAAAAGTGCATTATTTCTTTTATAGTTTAAACGAAAGTAAGTATACATACCTGTACAATGACATCTGGCAGACCAGCAGTCATTCTTGAGAGCCCAGGTTGCAGTGCCAACATCTTGGACATTAAAACTTCTAGTGTTGGCAGAAGACATCCATAGTAGCAGTTATCTTCACCTTGCAAAATATCCAAGGCAACGGTGAGGGGTTTCATTACTGAACAGTATTCAGTAAGAAATTTATGTTCACGTTCAGAGAGGACTCTTATGTCTAACTGAGCACACAAGTGGTTTAACTGTGGGATTGGAATAGTGAGGATGCATGTCAAGGAATCATGGAATGAGTTCCATCTTGTTGTTACAGGGACAATGAGCTTTTTTTTCGCATATATCCTCAACAAGCTCTGAGGCTACAGTTGAACGGCTACACTTGGTCCAGAGAGCAGAGCACTTAGCTGTAGCACTTCTGTACACAAATTTGGACTCAGCATTTGCAGACAGCCATTTGTTCACATCATTATTAGAAATCAAGTTCAGCATGTGTGAAGCACACCGTAAGTGAGGGGGCAGAATATAATCTCCTTCTGCAGTGCCATTAGATAGTATGTCATTTACATCAGCAAAAACAACATTGTCCTCCTCCTCTTCACCCCCGTCCTCCTCCGACTCAGAAGATGCTGTTGCTGCCTCGTAGATCCGAAAGGCTTTTACGAAGTTTGACCCATTATCTGTCACAGTGGCAGTAACCTTGTGAGTGAGTCCAAACGCTGAATGTATACGTTCTATTTCACTTGCCACGACATCGTATGTATGACGTCCTTTTATTCCTCGGCAGGCAATAGCTGCTTTTTCACGTTTGAGGTTGTTTGGGTTAATCCAATGTGCTGTCATGCCCATGAAACTTTTATTATGACAGGTCCAAATATCAGCAGTGGTCGAAACATACTCCAGGCTCTCGAAGGTTGACTTTAACTCACTTTCCATCTTGCTGTAGCACTTCTCCAGATAGTTTACAAATGTTTTTCTGTCGCTTGTACTGTCCAATCCATCCGCAGTTTGTATTTTGCGTAAAATGTTTCTGAAAGACGGCGACTCTACAGTAGAAATGGGCAGCATCTCTTCAACAACATATGCCGCTACAAGTCTATTTATTTCAGTCTTTGAGGTTACCTGACAGCGTAATTCAAGTCGAGGCTGCTTATATCGTGTTGGTGTTGTGCTGTCGGAGGCTTCACTGAGACGCTCTTTAGCGACTAGCTTAATAGTTGAGTGTTGACGCTGCAAGTGTTTTAAAAGGTTGGAGGATGAGTTGGCTGCGGTGGACAATCGCTTGCTGCCCGCGCAAAGCTTGCACTCCACGACAACGTTTTTATCTTTTTGACTGATATAGTTAAAATAGTGTGCATATCTCCACCGGTAAAACGAATTCCTCTGCTCTGGCTCTTCCATGTTGCTTTACAAACAATCTCGCTCATGTGCTCAGCGTAACGTAAGCACGCGGGCACGCAGGCAGCGGTAGTGCAGTTCTCTCGCTTTCCCGAGGCCCGGTGTCGCCGGTAACGAAGTATTTAGGTAGTAACTGTAATATAATTAAACGTATTTTCATAATAACGCGTTACACTACTACGTTACTCAAATTGTAATTTCGTTACAGTAACACGTTACTTAGTAACGCGTTACACCCAACACTGGTCCCATAGCACCAGTCTATATCACACTACAATGATGACAAACCTTCTGTTGGTCTGTAAATGCAGTAAATTAGAATAACTGCCTTGTATAAAATGTCTCTCTCAAAATGGCTGTAGTGAATGTCTTGAAATAGGCCTCTGTCTCTTTAAGAACCTCTGAGCCTTTAGACACGCCCCCTCCACACGCTGTCTGTGGCATCAGTGGGGAGGGGGTTCTGCTGAGGAGCAGTGGTTGGTTACTCGGCTGGTGACAAAAGCTCGGAGGCGTCTCCAGGAGGTGGGGGCGTTCCTAGGAGGACTCAGGCAAACCTATCCCTAAAATGGCCGCCATCAGAGTTTGTACAGATGACTCAAAAACACGTGAATGTGCCAAGGCAACACTTCAGCCATGTTTTTAATGAGGGAATGACAGAATAACATGATGTAAAGCTTGAAAAAGTCCATTTTGCATAATACCCCCCCTTTAAGCTCGTGCATGACGGCGCTTCAGACCCGAATGAACAACATTTTGAGTGACAGGATTTTAGAGGCAGTTGTGGTGAACAGGTCTGGGCTCATTCTACACTAAACTCCGTATAGTCCCTCTGAGCCCTTTCCTCCAGTAAAGAGAGAAAACATCAACAGTTAATGTGACCCATGTGGCTGAAGTGAACTGTGGCAAGTGTTTTTAATTTACAATGAAAGGATTAAGATTAGCAAGACATGAAGAGGAGAGGAGGAGCTGCTTGGGAAAAGGAGGAGGTGCTAAGAAGATCCAACACTTACTCAAAGATGCGCTAGAGGGTCGAAACACAACTCCAGGTATGTTTGTTAACGAGAGAACAACATTGTAACATGGTGGAAAAAAAGAAGAAAAAAAGAAAAATGTACTTGATTTTTAAGTGTAAGGTCAATTTACTGAAATATTATAGTGCACAGGCATCTGTAGCTGTTATTGAAGAACATATAGGTAGAATGAACTTACATTGTACATTGTAGAGCAGCAGAGCAACTATGGACGTATCTGTAAAGGAAAAGTGAACATTCTTTACAATGCAGGAAACAGCCAGGCAAAGTAAAACCAGTGGTCAAAGTACTTGAGTAAAAGTACAAACTATGATGATTAAATATTATACAATACAATACAAGTAAAAGCTGCTCAAATTAAATCCATCTGAGAAATAAGTGTTATTGATAATAACTTTGTGCAGCAACATGACGGAGACAAACTCAGTACATATGCACAAATGTAGTGGAGTAAAAGTTGTGAACATAAACATTACTCCTCTGGTAATAACTATGTATTCTCTACTTGGCCCAAAGCAAAGACTATGTGAGCCAGGACTAATTTTGGACAAAACCAAAATGAAAATAGCCCTAAATGGAAGCAGCTGGTCGTGGGAGTGAGATACTAACTACTACTCACACTGTTTACTCCCACTTCCACTCTTTGCTACTTCCAGAACTAGAAACTCCCACTTTAAAAAAAAAAAAATTGACCACAGCTTTAAGAATGTTATTTTTTGATGGAAACAGATGAATATTCTCAGTGAAGCAGCGATCACGGCTTCATGGGCAACAGTGTGATTTAGACCAGCTTCCTCTGCATCAGTGTTGGGCAAGATACTTTAAAACTGTAATATATTCTGTATTAGTACTTACAGCTAACAAATGTAATATGTTTGTATTACATATTACTGTTTCAAAAGTGTAGCTGAGTTACACTACTTTGAGTTACTTTTGGCAAAACATAAACTGAAAATAGTAACAGTCAGAGATTTCCTTCTCCTTCACTTTCCCCCATTCTCTCTGGTTTGTCTTGACGACATTAACTACAGATCTTATGCAACAGTGTCCAACATGATTTGATACTGCATTTTATTTTCGGGGAAGTTTGCCATTTTTTTGTTCATAAATTTAAATGTTCTTGTAACTCGGGTTACTTGAAATGTAATGACTATTCAGTAGTCGAGCTTTACATGTGGCCATGTAGTGTACATGGCCACATGTAAAGCTCGACTACTGAATCGAGCTTTAAAGGAATAGGCCACCATTTTTACATACTGAGAAATGTTCTTACCTTAGCTTTGACGAGTTCTTTAGGACCTGTCTGATCTTCAGTCACGTAAACACAGCGCAGACGGCGTTAGCATTTAGCCTCTCCCTCTCTCCTCTATAGCTCCAAAACAGGTCAAGATAGAAGCTACCAAGCTCTTCCACGTTTTCCCTATTTAAATATGGTTACGTGAAGTGTTCCACTACAAAGTATAATTACACAAAATTAAACAATGTGGATTTTCTAAGCGGATAAAAGGGGGAACTATATTGTAAGGCGTAATAATACCAGGAGTAATTTGGCATCCGCACAGTAAAGTGAAGATTACTGCGCGGATTTTGAACTACTCTGGTATTATTACGTCCGTCTGTGCTGTGTTTACGTGACTGAAGGCACGGGGGAAGATCAGACAGGTCCTAAAGAACTCGTCAAAGCTAAGGTAAGAACATATCTCAGTGTGTAAAAACGGTGGCCTATTCCTTTAAACAAGGCACTTTAAACAAGCACTTCTATTACATTTATCTGTGTGGACTTTTATTGTACAATATGTTGTCCTTAGGCTTTTAATGTGGCACTGTTTGTGTGTTCTGTTTTTTATTTTGTGTCTTTTTACGTGTTTTACATATCGCACTTTGAGCTCTTTGCACATTATTTTTCCCAATGTGGTTTTTCAAACTGCAAATGGCCAATAAATGAATCTGAATCTAGTATACTCCTCTATTTTGTGTAACATGCTATATTCCTTAGTTACTGAAAAAAAGTACTATATTTGAGTAACTCGTTGCTTTTGTAGTATGTTACCCCCAACACTGCTCATCATTTTAATTGAGCCCCTTTTTACTTTCTGGGGCCCCCTAGAGCCTTGTCACGGCCAAAGGGGCGGGGTCGCTGTCCATGGTGCTGAACCTCTCAACCGCCATACATTCCCCTTGTAGTAGTAGTAGAAATGTATTGTCCCCGTGGGGAAATTCATTTGCAGTGAGTGGAAATACACAAATACAACAGTGACCCCAGCAGACAGATCCAAACATTGACAACATACAAAGAACAAACCACGGCTCGTCAAGCTCAGTTTAAATTATGTTAAAATCGTTAAAATCTACATTCCTTAAAAACCTTCTCTGACAGACCAGCTGTGCAGAATAATAAAAAATAAAAAAATCACTGTTGTTTACTTCGTATTGTTGGTTTGTTTAATTGTAAAATGGCTTGTGGCACAGATGACTGCCTGGTCCTGTGTTTAGTCAGGGCAGGGGCTCCTGTACCTTCGACCTGAGGGGAGCAGCTCCAACTCTCTAAACAGAGGATGTTTTGATAATATTATGTCTGCTTTATTCAGAGCTCGAGCAAAATAAATGTCCTGCAGACCCTTCAGAGGAACACCGAGGATTTTGCTGCGACTGTACATATTCTCCTAAGGCAGTTCTTTTGTGCCTCAGTCATGGCCCTGAAACCAGCAGATGATACAGAAAGTCAGAACACTCTCCACAAAAGCAACTGTAAAACATTTTCAACATGTTTCTATCCACCTGAAAGGACACCAGTTTCTTCATAAAATGTAGTCTCTGTTGAGCCTTTTTTGTGATGTGATCTGTATTTTTATCCCACTTTAATTTGTCATCTAAGCAAAAGTTGTCAATGAAATCTACTGTTGCCGCAGCCTCATAATGATCACAGAACATACAACTCAGGGGGTCTCAAATGTTCCTCTTCTTATTTGCTGTCGTAAATCACTGACACCTGCCAAGTGTGCTGTGGTTTTGTAGGAAAACGTATCTTTTTCTGTGAACTAAGAAACTATTTGTTAACCAGCTCGCACACAGTCGCCAACACTGCGTTAACATGGGTGACAGTTTCAACAGTCTCTATGCACTTGCCAACTCTCACCACTTGAGGGCCCCAGAGAGCTCATTAACCCTCCAGAGTTCTGCACATGTCGTTTACAGCTGTGCGTTCTGTAAGATTCCGTGAGATGATGCAAGTTTAACTCAGTCTCAGTTTTACTTAAAATGCTCAGCTCCGAGAAACTTCAAGACATTGTTGTTCAAATGGTCTCGTTGACTCCCCGTCCTTCTTATTAGTCTGTTTTTCATCATTTATCACTACTTTACTGCGTAGATGTTCTTACTTTGTGTTTGTTCATCTGCTCCAGGGCTTTGTGTGGATATTCGTGACACTGAACACAGTTGTTTGTAAATAAGGGCTTTTTGAGTCTTTTGAGTCCGGTCACGGGAGCTGTCCGTGGTGCTGAACCCAAACAGCCCCCGTTTATTACGCATTGTTCACCCATTGTTAAATAAGCACGGCCTCAAATGGCAAAGAACTTATGCAACCTGACAAATGGATGAGTGGGATTTAAAACTAAAGCTGAAGTAAAGATGGAGTAAAACACTTCAATCACTTCAATCAAAGTTTTCGTAACAACACACACAAAATAATGATATTAATTAAAACATTCTTTTATTTTATGCAATTTCTCCATCTGTGAGATCAATAAAGTATCATCTTCTCTTATTCCGCTTCATCCCATCACTTTAATGTGAAATAACAGGCCAAGAGGGAATAAACAATTAGCAGCTTATAGGCTGTTTGCTACATTTATTGGGAAATAACTTTACAAGTGAAATCAAAAAGGAAACTGCGCAATATTAGCCATGTTTTCTGTTGAACTGTTGAGTCATTTAGAAAAAGCACAGCGGTCCTGATCTCGTGTCACGAATGACGCAATTGGTGTCTCAAAATGAGCAACGAGGGCGACGTCCATCAAACCTCTGTGTTCTACATGACTGCAGACTCTGGAGATGTTATGACTCGTTTTTCCTTCTCAGTATCTGTGACTCTGAGCTCAGTCCGGTCTAAGTTTCATTTCTCTAAAAGCAGGACTGAACGCGGTGTTGCGCACGCACGGTGGCGGTGCGCGCACACTGTGCTCCTGAACGCAGCTCAGAGCAGGACTACAGTAGCATTACTTTCATTTTTTTCACCTACTCTCGCGTGTTCTCGCGAGACAGCGGTGTGCTTGACGAGCAGTCGAGGTTGCAGAGGCTGGGAGACAGGAAGGTAAAGCAGGGAGGCAGCATCATGGCGGACAGAGACAGTGGCAGTGACCACGGAGGGCCCGCTGCAGGCCCGCTGCCTCCAGGGGCAATGGGCGGCATGTCCCGCCTGCAGCACGACACCGAGGAGCTCGCCTCGAAGCGGGTCGACATCCAGAACAAGCGCTTCTACCTCGACGTGAAGCAGAACGTGAAAGGCCGCTTCCTAAAGATAGCCGAGGTCGGCGCTGGGGGAAACAAGAGCCGCCTGACTCTGTCAATGTCCGTGGCCGTTGAGTTCCGAGACTACCTCGGGGACTTTATCGAGCACTACGCCCAGCTGGGCCCCAGCAACCCGGACCTGGTGCAGGACGAGCCGCGGCGGGCGCTGAAGAGCGAGTTCCTGGTGCGGGAGAACCGTAAATACTACATGGATCTGAAGGAGAACCAGAGGGGGCGGTTCCTCAGGATCCGGCAGACCGTTAACCGGGGGCCGGGGCTCGGCAGCGCGCAGGGCCAGACCATCGCTCTGCCGGCGCAGGGGCTCATCGAGTTCCGTGACGCGTTGGCCAAACTCATCGACGATTACGGCGTGGACGAGGAGCCCGCAGAGCTGCCCGAGGGCACCTCTCTGACCGTAGACAACAAGCGCTTCTTCTTCGACGTGGGCTCCAACAAGTACGGCGTGTTCATGCGGGTCAGCGAGGTGAAGCCTACGTACCGGAACTCCATCACGGTGCCCTGCAAAGTGTGGTCCAAATTCGGCAACACGTTCAGTAAGTACGCGGAGGAGATGAGGAAGATCCAGGAGCGTAGTCGAGAGAAGCGGGCCTCAGAACTGCTGCCCGAGGGCCACGGGGGCGAGGAGGGCGAGGACGACTGACCGCCAGCGAAGAGCAAACACCAAGCTACAGAGAGACTCAAGTTTGACTTGTAATATACAGATCGAAGGGAATCACCCACACAACCTCCACGGACTGCCCGTTGTTTCCTCGTCATGACCGGATGTCTCCCACAACCCACCACTCACAGTCAGCCGCTGCTATAAGGAACTGTAAGATATACGAACCGTTTCTACTTGATTTACTGACAATGACCAGAGTGTTTCTATCTCTACCAGACAGATTTTGCACACATCAAAGCTATTTGGAAAACAAGTTCAATGTTTTAAAGGGGTAGAAACGAAGTTCTAATCTGAAAAAAACAAAAACAGAGTCTATTATATAAATCTAGAGAGCAGATATTTGACATCAGCACAAAGAGAAAGTATATTATGGACTAAACCAAATCTGACAGAGTTTGTAGAGGAGGCAGTGCAGCTGCAGCCTGTAGCACGCTGTGGGCTCATCTACTACTTTAATTTGACCTTAAGAGCTTCGGAGCCTCTGCCTCAAACTAACCAGACCCTGAGATTTGAAACGACTAAATATCAGCCCTTTGCGCCATGTCCATAAAACCTAATGAAAAAAGTGCTAACTTAGATGTACTAATTATGATTTTGTGAATCAGCTGTAAAAAAAAAGATCCTTATTAAGACGCCCACGTTTTCTGTGGGTTTTTCTGTTTTGTTTGTTCCTGGGGAGGGAGGGGTCCTGAGGGAAGGGTCCCGGGGAGGGGGGGGTTCTAAACTGAGGTGAGAGCGGCGCAGCGGCATCCTCTGTCATTACGACTGTGCCTTATTCTCACTCGTTTACGGCTCACGAGGTCCTCTGGATCAGTACTGTAGGGCCACGGCAGGGGGCGAAAACACCACGCTGCCCCACAGCTGCCCATCACAGGGGGCAGACGGCACGGGACGCCTGGAGGGTCCCGCGCGGAGATTAACACGGACAGGATACGGGTGGCTTTGCACATATGCACCATGATGTGACACAAAGCAACGAGAAGAAAAGGAGATATTGTGAGGTGTAAAATGTCGGGCAGAGGGCCGTCCCAAACGGAGGGTGCAGTGGAGCAGGCTCTTTATGGTGCTATTGCCCCAAGAGCGAACTACGGGGCTTCGCCGCGTTCCATTTGTTTGAATCCGAGCTTTTCTCTGCTTTCTTTAGTCCAAAACATGTGGCTCAACTCCTGAGAGGAGGACATTCATTTAGTGTGCAATATTGTGCGTGCCTCGGCACTCCATCTGTGTCAGACATGTACAGGCTTCGTGATCGTAGATGTCTGGGAGCATGAGGCGCATCAATGTGAACTGTAGTCAGACAGGATCCTGGGAACGGACTGGTTCTGGATCAGCAAAAAAAAAACTCTGTACGGTGGCTGCAGAGGCCTAAACTTCAGTCCTGCTTTGGTCTCTCTCTGAGCATTTGGGAGATACTTTTTAGGCCTGCGATTTAAACAGTGTCTACATTTGCATCGGGCACTGTCAGAGTCCAGCACAGCGGAGACGGGCGGGCGAAGGACGTTTGAGGTTTAACCTAAACGACAGAGGAGCGTGTTGTTAAAATAATAACTACCTTTGTCACTTTGGGAAATAACCGGTGACGAGGCTGAATCCTGAAATCATTCCTCACTCACATCTGGCCCATTAAACACGACCAACCTTTAGACTTAGCCTTTTTAAACCTGTCACCACAGTCCAAAGTGACGACTGACCTTATCTGACCTCTCTGAGCTTATGTCCCAGCAGGAGGGCAGAGCAGCGCTGCGCCCCCTAGCGGCCACCAGTGGAGCTGCAGAATGATCCGACCTCAGCTACATGAAAGCTGCTAATGTGGTTACAGTCGAGGATTTTAACTGGGGCCAAATCTTTATCTGGGACGGTTCTATAGAAGGAGCGTTTTATTATGATCTGTCATAAAGAATAAAACAGCTTTATTTAGAGGTAAAAGGATTGCCATAGTAACTAAAACCCTGTAGCTTATCAAAATTAGGAATGCACGGCGCGGTTTCAAATGAAAGGATTTGAACAGACATTTATGTTAAAGGCACAATCCCTGATTTTGTATTTACACCCAATAAAAGAGATAGCGTGTAAATAACAAATAGTATGATTTTTTTTTTTTTTTTTCACAAGGATGAATTTATAACCATGACTGTCAAGGAGAAATAGCCTGATAGTTCAAGTATTTTTAATCAGACGCACAAAAATTCAGCTACAGAGACTTTAACAACATAAATTCAAATATTATCAAGCAGCAAAAAACAAAACTACGGGAGTTTCTATTCAAGTGGAAAGCTATACCTTTGCCAAGCGGCTCTCCCGGGGTCTGAGGACTTCTCTGACCCATTCTTGTATTTACATAAACAAATATTCAGTCTTAAGAAGCACGTACAGGTGTCCTAAATCCTTCGAATCGCCCCTTTTATAAAACCGCCCCGGTGTTGATGCCGAGACCGAGTTAAAAACCTCGTCTGTCTCCGGTCGGTCACGGAGTCCGAGCCAAGTCTGATCCGAGCTCCATCTGTTTGATCTGAGGCTCCCGGCCCCCGCGTGGCGCAGGAGCCGGGCTGTGGCCCAGGGCTGCACAATACGAGGAAACATGACATGGCCGCAAGATGAATTGCACCAGAATCGGAAAATCGCAAAGGCTGCAATTATTTCGATAATACACATAATTTCCTTTGAAAAATACAAATTGTTTATCTATAGTAAATATATAAATGACAAAAGCTTCACGCTACATGGAAGTGAAAAAGTTTAATGAATATTCTTGTATCTTACAGAAAATATGAATCCAATTTATGATGTATTTTTTGGAACTATCTGAATTTTCACATTTATCCCATCAATGCTGAAACATCAAACAGACTTTTTGGATTGAAAAGTACCTCACTCTTTACTCAAGCAGGATTTTTGTGACTCCTGGTGATCTTAACATGTATAAAACTTGCTGCCCTTGTAATTGCAGACTTTGCGATTTAGATATCGTGTCAGTAACTATCTACAATGTGCGATTCATTGTGCAGTCCCTCTAGGCTCATTATGGACTGTCGCGGTTCCCATGTGGTGACGGGGAGTTTGTAGCGGGACACTTTTTCTATGTGATGTTAGAAATTCTACGCTTATTCCCCCCCAAAATAAAAAAATAAAATAAAAGCGGTTTAGAGGTCACCATTTATCAACGCTGATTCACCCAAATTCTTTGCTGGGATGACTTTATGAGCTCAGAACTTTCAGAGAGCAATGTCATCACGGTCATGTAAACAACCACTAGTGCTAACAACTGCTAGTTTACAATTGATTAAAAAAGGCTTTATAATTAGATTCAAATTGGACCAAATATGTTTTCACCAATAAACTGCCAACCTACAAAAACAAAAAGTCGGATTTAACTAAAGGTTCTGCTCTGGGGCTCAACACTGTGAGCCTAAAGAACGAGATCAGCTGAACATCCTGGTTATTCCATCAGTGGATTACTTCATCCTTGATGGCACGGGCGTATTCCAAGATGACAAAGCCAGGATTCATCGGGCTCACGTTGCGATAGAGCAGCTTCAGGAGCATGAGATGGCATGGCCTCCACAGAGTCCAGACCTTAACCCCACTGAGGATCTTTGGGATGTGCTGGAGAAGGCTTGGCGCAGTGGTCAGACTCTCCCATCATCAACACAAGATCAAATCAAACAACAAGATCTCGGTGAAAAACTAACGCCACAAACTTAATAACAACTTTTTTGCGGTGACATTTTTTTGGTCAGGCAGTGCAGTTCATTAAAGTACAAAAAAATATAATCAACTTCAGTAAATTACGGATAAAAGCTTTGTTTAAATGGTACTTAAAAATACAAAAGAACAACTTAAAATCTCCCCGATATTTTTCATTTCCTCACGAGCCTCAAAGCTTGAATCCCCTAAAATATGATTAAAATCATAATTGGTGACCTCTAAACGGGCTTTGACTTTGTCCCTTCAAAGCACATCTGACTTTAGCCTAGTTCAGCTTATACGAAAAGCACTTATGCCCCAAAGTTTTTAGCTCTTTTTAGCTTTAGACCAATCGAACAGCGCCTCCTGCAGGCGTGCAAGCGTAACTGGAAATGCAGCACTTAATTATAATACATTACTCTACAATACTTTCCTTTTTACCCCCTTAATCGCATAAGATATATATATATAGAGATTGTTTATCTTATTATTGACACGACGCACTTTGTTTTATTTCACAAGCTGCTATAGGGGTCCGCACGGATTCGAGTCATTTAGCGACGCTAGCGAGATTCTAGTTCATTCCTCAAACGGCGCACAAATGTCAAGAGAGGCGAAGAAGAAAACAAAAAAATCAGACTCAATTTCGAAACTTGCATCGGCTTCTCTTAAGGGGACAATAATGCAGATGCGCCGGGAACATGTTTTTGTCTTGTCGTGGCGTGGTTTGAGCTGTGTGACGTCCTCGGTGGCTCTGGAAAAGTGTCTATTGTGAACTAAATCAGTGAGTTCTTTTGTCAGTAGCTTGTTCACGCGGCTGTAGCCATTACCGCAATCTTTCCTCGACCCCTTTTCGCGAGCGACATGACGAGCCGCACGTGCGTTTCGGTATGGATTTCTTCATCAGTCTTTAAAGAGGAGAAGTTTTTTTGTTGGTAATGTTTTGAAATTGCAAAACATTGATCTGTTTTTCCTTTTCCTTAAATCAACTTGGGCGTACGACGTGGTTTCTGGCTTGTCGATATCAACGCAACTTTCAATTCCGATAGCTGCTACAATGGAACTAGCGCTATACTGTTTAAGTATCGCCCAAATGGCACGTCTTGGTACAACTTTCCTCCTTTTATCCAGGCTTGGGACTATCATAAACAGTGCCGCTGTGGTTTGTGAGATGGTCCGGTGGTGAATGTATAGAAACTGGTTATAAAATGCTTAAATCATCTTTCAAAATGCGCTGGCTAAAGCTAACAGCGCTAAAGCAGCTCCGTCGTTAACATGTAAAAAGGGTCTGTTTGTTAAAATACTTTCAGCATCCAGTAAAGCAGTAATCATTCCTCCAAACGCGTTTAGCGCTGCGTTTTACAACACCGTAGGTCCCAAATTGTCGCTAGCTCCCCGCGGCTAATGGCTACAGCTGCTTGTCGTCTGCTTGCCATGCGTTTTTGTCCGTCACATGCAAACGACGACAGTATCAACGACAAACCTCTTCTCGTGAAACAGAATGAAAAAAACAAACAATGAACTTCCATAATGTGTTCCTATGGACGCGATACAAGAACTGGATCCAAGATGGCTGCTTATTATGATCTCCCCTCGTGCAATTCATTAAAAATTAAGACATTTATGATAACGATTGTCGACATAGCGGCCATATTGGAGAGGTCGACGATGGAGATTTCATGTATGTTAGTTTATTTAATTATCTTTTTGGTTTGCCGCCTGCTATGTGCTATGTTTAGACAAGGCAGCGATGGTAAAAATGTACTGCCCAAGGACATAACAGTATTCAAAGGGGAATTTATCTGCCAACCCTATAGTCAGAAAGCAACTACACATCTAATCATTATACCGTCTTTTTTTCAGTGATCTGTTCTTTGCGTAGCACCCACATTTACTACACTCCCAATCTAAAATACAGCGTTTAAAATGACCGCCTTTACAAACATGGCCGCCTCATAGGCACAGCTCCACGTTCTAGCTGCACTTCTACCCGTGCACATTTATGATCCACAGTCGCGAACACGGACTTGACCCTCCTTGCGGTCGCCTCAACACGCCGGTCTTTTCTCCAGCGTCTTGTATCGCCTCCGATCGTGGGACACAGCGAACCAAATCCTCTGCAGTTTGTGGTTTCAACTTTTGTTCGTAAAGCCTCTCGCTCCCCCATTGGCCCATTTCGCGGAGCCAAGCGCGGCCGAGCGCTCATTTTTTGACTCGCCGACTGGGAGCTCATGACGCAGACTGTACAGGCTACTCTTGTGTATAGATATATATATAAAAAGGTAGAAAAGTTCTATGATGTTTTTAATGATGGATTCTGGATCTTTTAAAGGGACAGAGACGCGCTTCGCAATTGTGGGTCTAGGAGATGTAGCCAATTTACAGCGTTTCAATATTAGTAATAGCATAACAAACAGTAACGCAGTTTGGGGGAAACGCGCAGGAGCAGGGACGACGGCTAAATCATGCTTTGCTTGTGAAAAAAACGGATCAAATTGAACTGCTGAGTTAAAGCCACACCGCGCAACATTTCATCCAGTGAAACGGGATGCAAGACAACCATTTATTTTCTCATTTAAATTGCAAACATGACTTCTCACCTCTCCTAAGACCCGACGTCACCGGCTCGTCTCCATGGAGATGTCGAGCCAAACGTGAGAGTTAAATATAGTAGGTCCTCCTACAAATCCATTCTTTGATTCACTGCAAAAAAAAATAGTGCATGTTATATATTTCGATCTCCAAAATGTTACGCAGTGTGCCTTTACATTGATGGTCTAAATGAATCAAATGAAAACAATGAGACATGCAGGAATTTTCAAAACTAAGCCAATATTCACACAAACTTGAACTGGACTTGCAGGAAAATCAATTAAACCTTTTGGCTTTTCCCCAAACATCTTTTTTCTGTCTAAGTTTGGAACCTTGTTGTACCCACGTACCAGCGCCAGAACAAACTGACTGAGGGTGCATTAGGGTTTCAAACGGACGTGACTAAAGATTCTCGCCATTAAAGGATATCGCAACGCCACTAAAACTGAGAACATTTCATTTCATCCTTTTGCAGCGCTGTAGATCCGGGCCTATCACATACTGGACTTGACATTGTTCAATCACTCGTGTGGCTCGTCTTTTTCAAACGCTACCAGCCACTAAGTGTTTCCACGAGCCACAGTTTAATTATTTTTTCCTGTAAATTACAAGCCTATGGATGGTTGCATTTATCTACAACATACAACAGAAGCAATATGTTATACCCAGGCCTATAAAAGCTGTAGTTTCATTTCATACTGTGTGCAATGTTGCCTTGAAATACTGCTTAACTGAAGTTTGGCTTGTGTTAATGTCAAGTCCTGCCTGCATGTAAATCATAATCTCCTCTATAGGAACTTTCAGATTCATGAAAACATGCTTTACAAATCATTCCCTGCATATGCCAGTTCGTCACTTGGCCTGAAAAAGCTTCGCAAACATGTGGCTAATAAGATTCTCAGTGGTTCTCAAAACTTTTCACACCGCCCCACACAATATTTGACTTCACGAGATCAAATGTGGACTAAACCAGGATCTAAATTTGACTATTGGGTGTAAAACACGCCCAAACAAGCAAAAACACCAAACTTCAATGCGTTACTAAGGCACGCATTACACGATCTCTTGATTAAAAATTGCAGATGACATGAATACTACCTGAGAAAGCCCAAAAACTACCATTGTTACAAGTACCAAAGTTTGTATCAAATCTGATTGGAAATTGTAACCGAAACTGCACTAAAAGTTGAGCCCAAAGTAATTATTCAGTCATTACCTGCACAGGCTTTAGCTTTCGTGTCTGCTCCTGTCGGGCCGCTCGCAAACTCGACCCCCCCCACCCCGATTCTCCGCCATACGCCGGATTAACTTTTTTTCCTTTAACGTTTCTTCGACCCACTTTGATTAACAAAAAAAAATACAAAAAAAAAAACCCTCCGTCGCTGTCCCTTTGAGAGCGGGGTCAATGCACAAAGAACATATCCCCCCCCCCCATCATGTCACCTTTCCCCCCATTAGAGATACTATGTTGTAATTTGAAAATATTTTAAAAAAAACTGTGTGCGTGTGTGTGCGTGTATATACAAGTAAATATGATATAAATATATGGTTTGTTATATTGGACGCTAATGTTTATTTCAGAAGATATAACGTGTACAAAAAAAACAAAAACAAGATGACGACATATTGCTGTTTCCTTTCTTTTTCTACTTAACAAAAAGCATTGAATAAAAACTTGCACTTTAGATATATAAGGAAAGTAAAAATCTGCATATTATTTTTGATAGGGATCTCACATTATAAACCGAGCTTTGTGTCTATTGCTGGACAGTTCTCTCTCTTTTTTTGTTTTTGAGTTACTTCTTGGAGTATAGTTTGTCTGTGTACCGGAGGGTTTACCAAGTACTTGCATGAGTAAAAAAAAAAATAGTGCTTACACCGATGTTTTTTAGTTGGTAACAATGTCTGAATACTGTGATAACGACCCTATTGTATCATGTTGGAATCCCCTTACCCCGTTTATTTTCTTTGTACGAAAATAAGGCCTTTTTCCTCGACTTAAATATGACAATGGTGCTTTCTATTTTGGCTTCGAAACCCACTACCCCCCCTCCCCTCTACCCGGAAATACGATTCATCTCAAAGATCTCCACACCACGTCCTAAAGGTTTTTCTTTTATTTTTTAGAGTTTGTTCTGTAAAGGCTCTCTCTGTCTCTCTCTCTCTTTATCTTTCTCTCTCTTTCTTTCTTTCTCTCACTTCCTTATTAAATTTATGTTTATGGCAAAAAACTACAGATGTGTTGCTGTTTTGTACATTGCTGTTTGTTTTGTTTCGATGTTTTGCGGGGAGAAGTCTTGTCTGAAAAAAACTAATCGCGCAATAAAAAGGAAAAACAAAACAAAAAAAAGTCACTCTACATGTGGATGTCTATGTGCACGACTGCTCACGATCACGACAAAGCTCCTGTGGCCAAACGCAGAGCCCGGGCTTTGTGCTCTACATCAATCACTAACTAGGGTTTCAGATGGAGGCCATGTTTTGGGAAGTATTAGTGGCTGCACGGAGGAAAAAAAAAAGAGTATGATTTGATTTATCCTTAGTTTTTATTTCTGTTTAGTCAAATAACTCTGCAGTTTCAGTTCTAACATTCTGTGTCAGTTGATAATAATCCTAATTTAGTCAACTTTACATTTATATTATTCAATTTAAAGCAGCACTAAGTAGGGCTGAAAGATATATCGTTACTGTATCGATATCAAGATATGAACATTCAAGATCCTAATATCGGAAAAGCCATAATATTTCATTTGCAAAAACAGATAAGTGCCATTGAAAAAACTCAACGTATGCTTCAACATTTCTCTTTACATAGCAGTGTTTTTCATTACCAGATTTGTTTCAGTGCCATAAAAATATGAAGTCACTTGTTCTTAACTAAATTCACACAACGTTAGCTTCATAAGTGGAATCTGTTGCATGCAATAACAAATATCCAAAACGATTTTGAAAAAAAATTCAAAACGGAGATATCTGCTTTTGCAAATGAACTCTTCATATATATATACAATATAGATTATCGTCAATAAAACTGCACTCTTTTGTATTCTGATGTTTTTATTTTTCCTGAAAAATGCTTAGTTTTCATCAAACCCTTAGATATATTGTATCGTATCGATATCGAGATATCTGGCATGAATATCGAGATATGAAATTTTGTCCATATCGTTCAGTCCTAGTACTAAGTAACTTGTTTACCTGAATAAATACAAGTGTTAACCCCCTAACTCCCACCTGAACCGAGCACATTTTCTCCAGCTTTACCCCAATCCAAAAGCTTCTGGAAAAAAGGTGTGAAAATAGCAACAAAACTGAGACGAAAACGAGGATGAAAATGTGAAAAAAGTGAGAAAAAAATGGACGAAAAAGTGACAAAAATGTACAAAAAAATGACAAAAATTGACAAAAAATTGACAAAAAAGTGTGAAAAATTCAACGAAAAAATTAGAAAAAAATTGATGAAAAAGTGATAAGAATTTGACCAAAAAAAATGTGACTAATTTGACGAAAAAGTGACAAAAAAGTCACGAAAATTTGACAAAAATGAGACGACTGCCCAACAACAAAAAGTGATGAAAAAAAATCTGATGTGAGGAAAAAGATCAATTTAGTTTTGTAGGTCTTAGCGTTCAAATGAGGCGTTACACTGGCCTACAGGATTTGGGTAAAGCTGAACTGGAGAAAATGCTCTCGGTTAATGGGATGATTGGGGGGGGGGTCTCTCATCTCCCCTATCTGGCCCTGCTCCGAAGAAGAAGCTAACGGGCAAAGCTAACTGCGGGCTAGCACCACTTAAACAGTATTTACAGCCGAGTTTGAGGGAAAAAAAAAAATCTCCATTGTGTAGTTGGATGTGCAGTATCCCTCTGTCCCTTTGTCTTTTCTGTCAGCGTATTATTTACTCTCACGGACAATTAATGAGTAATAAAACTTAACTTGCTATGACACCTGCAGTGGCGCTTACGGCCTCTAGGGGCACGAGTTACTTAGTACTGCTTTAAAACAGGCCACCGTTTTTACACACTGAGATATGTTCTTACCTTAGCTTTGACGAGTTCATTAGTATCTATTTGGTCTTCACGCAAGTATTGTACGGCGTAATAATACCAGGAGTAGTTTCGCATCCGCACAGTAAAGTGAAGATTACTGGGCAGAAAAGTGAAGATTACTGTGGACTTCGAACTACTCCTGGTATTATTACAACTTACAATATAGTCCCCCCTTTTATCCGCTTACAAAATCCACATTGTTTAATTTTGTGTAATTATACTTTGTAGTGGAACACTTCACGTAACCATATTTAAATAGGGAAAACGTGGAAGAGCTTGGTAGCTTCTATCTTGACCTGTTTTGGAGCTATAGAGGAGAGAGGGAGAGGCTAAATGCTAACGCCGTCTGCGCTGTGTTTACGTGACTGAAGGCACGGGTGAAGATCAGACAGGTCCTAAAGAACTCGTCAAAGCTCAGGTAAGAACATATCTCAGTATGGAAAACGGTGGCCTATTCCTTTAATATACAACATTTAATCTTGTTCCTGCTTCATAGTGCAGGAACAAGATTAAATGCACAAGGCTGCAATTTAAACGAGTTTCTTTAAAAACAATATCAAAAGAGTTTGAGATGTTTTCAGTCCTTTGTCTTCATTTTATTAAGATTTTATTAGTTGAAAAAATTATCTGGAGATTTTAGTCAAGGTTTGAGTCTCATGAACACCTTTTAATTTAGTTTCTTGCCTAAATTTAATCAGCAAGCATTTTACTTTGACTATGAGAAAATATTTTAATCAACAAAACTAACCCTGGTCTTGAATATTGCGCTTGTACGTTAGGGCCGGGCGATATGGACTATTTTGGTTGAATGTCGATATACAATATATATATCCCGATATTTTTTCCACAAAGTGAGAGCTGTGAAATGAAACGTTAAGTCAAAGATAAAGCCAAATTCGAATTTACACATTTAGATAAAAATAAAATAGGTCAATCTTTTTCTGAGGGCAGCATTTATATATAAAGAGAAAACAAAATAAAGTGCTCAGTTTAAGATAAACTTTAAAAAAATAAATCAGCTCAGAGATGACCTGTTTCTTTATGTTAACTTAAGAGCTTTTCTGAATTTGAATTATCCTGATATACGCAATATGATCTAATTCCATATCTCCTTTAAAGATATATCGATAAATCTTAAATATCGATGTATCGCCCAGTCCTATTATACGCTATATTACAATTAAAACTGGCAGCACATCAGAGTGTTAACAGAGTTTTAATGTTTTGATGTAATGAGTCGGGATGGGTTTCCTTCAGTTTCCCCATCAACCAAAAACATGCACAATAGGTGAATCCTTCAGCCAGGTGATTCTGACTATTGGCCTGGCTCCACATCAGGTGCTGCGTGTTGCTGCCCCCTGCTGGATGGACACATTTTGCTGTAGTTATAAAATGACAGTTGACCTCTTGACCTCCACATGTTAACCATTCTCTCCAGTTCAGCTTCAGCATAAATCTGAAAACTTAAACATTTACAGCCTCTAGGCCAGAGTAACGCCTCATTTGAAAGCTAAGACCTACAAAACTGATTGCAACTTTTTTTTGTAGCATTGATGTCACATTATTAAGCGTTTTTGTCTCTTTTTATCGTGTTTTCGTAGGATTTTTTTGTCGTTTTTTTTCCATCGTTTTTTGCTCTTTTTATGCTTTTTTGTCAGGTCTCCGTCACTGTTTTTTCCATTGCTATTTCTTGCGCTTTTTTCACAAAGCTTTTAGATTTGGGTCACGCCAAAAAAGACGAAATATGCTCAGTTCAGGTGGAGGTTAAGAGGTTAAGGCACCTTAAAGGAATAGGCCACCGTTATTCCATACTGAGATATGTTCTTACCTGAGCTTTGACGAGTTCTTTAGGACCTGTCTGATCTTCCCCCGTGCCTTCAGTCACGTAAACACAGCGCAGACGGCGTTAGCATTTAGCCTCTCCCTCTCTCCTCTATAGCTCCAAAACAGGTCAAGATAGAAGCTACCAAGCTCTTCCACGTTTTCCCTATTTAAATATGGTTACGTGAAGTGTTCCACTACAAAGTATAATTACACAAAATTATGTGGATTTTCTAAGCGGATAAAAGGGGGAACTATATTGTAAGGCGTAATAATACCAGGAGTAATTTGGCATCCGCACAGTAAAGTGAAGATTACTGCGCGGATTTCGAACTACTCCTGGTATTATTACCAGGAGTAGTTGTTTAATTTTGTGTAATTATACTTTGTGTAATTAATATGGTTACTTCGTAACCATATTTAAATAGGGAAAACGTGGAAGAGCTTGGTGGCTTCTATCTTGACCTGTTTTGGAGCTATACACTGTGTTCCAAATTATTATGCAAATGACATTTTTCTAAGATTTTCTAAATTGTGAACTCAAACGAGAGTCAGCATAATTTTCAAGTCTTTAGCTGGTAGAGGATCATTTAAATGTGGTGGAAATAATTTCGTCAAAGCTAAGGTAAGAACATATCTCAGTATGTAAAAACGGTGCCCTATTCCTTTAACGTTGACCTAAAACACATTATTGATTTGACTCAATAACCATTATGCCATTTTCCACCACAAACAAGACGTAAAAATAAACTAAATCAAGGCAAAAATGTAATGAAATGATAAAAAATGTAATGAAGTGAACTTTTGTAAAAGAAATAAAAAAGTTAAAGTGTTATTTTGTTTCAGGCTCTAGTATGAAAGCAAAAACTGCTAATTATTGTGATACAGAGACATTGCGTCACCTAATAATGCCACATTTGCTCCTTTTGGTCAATAAGAGCAGTGGACATTGGTCAGTAACCAAAACCAAGACGTTTAAAAATACATGTAGGTCCATTTACAGGTTATTTTAGAAAGATTCGTCCTCCTCCTTTGACTCATCCCACTCACTGTATACGGCATCGACACACATCCTAACACAATATATATTTATTGGGGTAAAAGTACAAAACCGGTGGAGCCTTTCGTGTAGGACAGGGCGATGATGGTCTAAAATCTCTTCACGATATTGATAAATTTGACGTTACCATTGACAACGGACAAACTACTTAAAAACTCCAGCCTTACAGATTAATGCAAAGATATTTAATTCTTTTTTTAGCACCATACTAATTTTCTCACAAATATGATTTACTCAAGCAGTTTCCTTCATTTCATTTTACTTTTTAAGCACCTCTCCTACACAGACAGTGTTTGTGCTGATCTGATGGAGAAATGATATTGTGTCCACAGCGATAAAAAATTACAGCAATGTCAAAAAATGACATTGCGATAACGATATGGCCCAACCCTCCTATTGTGCATGTTCTGGGTTGACTTGTAACTTTAGGGGAGAACATATTCTCCAATCATTGCAATGTAATCACCACTATTCATTGTGGAGCAGTAAGTACTTCTCTGTCCTTGATACCATGGGTTCAGATCCTGGCTCGGACGGTTTGCTGGACGTCTCTCCCTGGTCTACTCGAGCTGTCCTGTCGAGTAAAGCCTACAGGCCAAACGATCTTAAAGAAATACAAAGTTTGAGAGTGGGCTTTATTCTTACAGGACGCTTCAGCAGACGTTAAAGAGAAATGCACTTGCAGTATTTATCGATATCAAAAAGTAGAACTTGTATTATTAAATACATTTTTAATCTTCGTTGTCGTTTTGAAGAGAAAAGAACTGAGACGAAGTGTTTACACAAAGATATTAAAAGGGAGCAGAACATTCGCCGAGTGCAATGATCTCACGAGAAACCGGCGGTGATTTTAGGCGAGTGTTGCAGATTTTAAACGAACTTTGCACAAGGAGAAGAGAATAAAACGACTATTATTTTAAACTATAGGTATTTCGGACAATATCCTTAATTTACGTTGCTGTAGGGGAGGGCGGAGAGGGTTGGGTCACGTAAGACATTTCTTAGCTTTACTGCCAAGGCTTTCAACATTTTGGCACGACACTCAGTCTGCACGCTCTCTAGAACTATGTGTGGACACCTCTAAATCATAACGCTTTAATATTCAACAGAAACTGAATAAATTATGAGCTATTTGTTCCAACCCTCCCCATGACCAGGGGGTTGGAACAGTTCAAGGGGAGCATAGGGTCACTACTACTCAGATGGGTTGAAACGCAAACATTTATCTATGACAGGAAGATATTTTATAGAATTTGTCGTCATTAATGTTTTTGAAAGACTGAACTTGACAACCACTAACATCTACAGCAGGGATAGGCAAGTTTTCTTAATGGAGGGCCCGTTTTTTTTCATTGTAAAAAGACCGAGGGCCGAAGCCGCCAATATCAGGCCAAAGTAAAGCACTACACTGGAAAAATGGCCATCTTGACTGAGATAAATGACTTAAAATTGCTTGAATAAAGGTTCTTTTTTATGTTGAATTTGAGTCTGTTTGGACTAATCTAAGATAAAGATACAAATGCTGATGCCAATGGAACGAGCACAGTGTTAATTTTGACAAGATATTTTAATTTGGTTTTAGTCTTAGTCTTTTGACGAAAATGTACTTCGATTTTAGTCTAGTTTTAGTCGACTAAAATTAAGACGAGTGGACTTTGCATTTATAATATTAATTCTAATCATATTTAATCTTGTTCCTCTGCTTCATGGAGCTGCTCCTCATGAACAAAGCTCAGAGCTGATCCTTTGGCAGAGAATTTACATGATCTGAGGCTCTTTCAGACGCTCCATAGAAGTTTGAATGATTTTAGTCTCTCCTTTTCATTTTTATTTAGTCTTATTTTAGTCGACTCAAATATCTGGACATTTTAGTGACAGTTTTAGTCTCATGAGAAACTTTTAATTTAGTTTTAGTCCAATTTTAGTCGTCAAAAATATCACTTTGACTAAAATTAAGACTAATAAAACCCACTTTGAAATCAGACAAATTAACTTTTACTTTTAAAAACATTTGTTTTTTCACTTGAAATTATACAATACAATCTGAATTAAGAGAATAATGACTTATTCCATTGGCGATAAGATGTTTTATCTGACCTAAGACCAGACCAAATCTACTCAAACTTTAGATTGAATCTCTTAATTCAAGTAGATTTCTGTCATTTCTTCCTTAATAAACAGTGAGAGGCATCACACCCGCTCTCCCCTACAGCCCTTTCATTGCTGACAAAGAACAAAAGTGCATCATATTTGTATCTGCCTTATCATTAGAGCTGCATAATCTGATCTCGGGCTCTGAACAGCCCTGGAACCCTCCTTACCTTGTCAGTCAAATGGGCATCACTTGGCTGAAAATCTTCTCCTTTGGTTGAGTAGGAGGGGTTGTGGCGGTTGGCGTCTTGCATTGTGAAAACACAGGTGTAAGTGATACATTTGTAAAACTAAAATGATGTGTTGCATCAAGGCAAACAACCAGACACCGCGGAGAGCACGAGATGAGTCGTTAATAGTAACGCGCTCGGCCTTTGTTTTAATCATTTCCCTCTTGGCGAAGCAGCTTTCTTCACACGTTATTCTCATTTCAAGTCTCAACTTCCCCAAATAGTCACTTGCTAAAATCGGAAGGAAAATGCCACTTTACTTTACTTTAGTTTATACCTTGGTGTTCACTGTCTTCCAGAGTTAGCATAACGTTTGCGATAAAGATGGGCGGATCGATACCAAAGTATCGATATATCGATACCAAACGGCTACTTTTTAAGTATCGATATTGGGCAAAAAGTATCGATACTAATTTGCATATGTAAAAAGAAGGCGGGGCAGCAATTATCAACACAAAAGGACGATTTATTTCTTTGTTCTGAGCCAAAACAGTCACAACAGCAAAGGATTGAACTGAGCCAGGCATATCATTCTGTTAGGTTCTGTTTGTGATTTAAGTATTAATTTAAAATGTTGTTTATGTATTTAATTTCACATTAACATTGTTTAATTAACCAGTTAAAGTAATATCATTTTAATTGACCAGTTAACTATATAAAACAACCAGTTTTAAAAATGTATATTGATTGAAATACATTCACCCATATGAAATGACCAGTATCGGCATCGGTATCGACAAAAAAGACCCCAAAGGTATCGGTATCGTATCGATTCCAAAAAATGTGGTATCGCC
The DNA here is from genome assembly GCF_951799975.1 of Gobius niger. NCBI lineage: Eukaryota > Metazoa > Chordata > Actinopteri > Gobiiformes > Gobiidae > Gobius > Gobius niger. Next base: position 6,997,186 of record NC_136856.1, read on the forward strand.
CATCCCTAGTTTGTGACTCTACAGCTAGCCTAAAGCTAAAGGCAGCTAGCCTAAAGCTAAAGGCAGCTAGCCTAAAGCTAAAGGCAGCTAGCCTAAAGCTAAAGGCAGCTAGCCTAAAGCTAAAGGTAGCACAACAACAGCTCATGACCCCAAAGTTGGAAAGGTGAAGTTTTTTGGCTGTTGGTTGATAAAGGTAATGTTGTGAATTGTAGTTATTAATATTACTGTTTTTGTTTAGGACAATGATGCCTATATGGATTATTTCATTTTATGTAATGACGTATTTTGTAGAATAAGTGATATAAAATGAGTTTTGTTATTAAAGGTGCATCATGGAAGTTTTTACATGATAAAAAAAAAAAAAAACGTCTGTAAGAGTAGTTAGCATAGCACCTTTACTTTCCATTACGGTGGCTCCAGGATCCATTGTTTTTAGAGTTTCTGGTAGGTCTTCACTGCTCTCTGAACCTCTCACCAGGTAACCAGGTAAGCTGTGGAGGTGATCGTAATTAGCCATTGGTAATTAGCCATTGGTATGTAGCCATTGGGTCACAATTTTTTTTTTTCAAATAAAACGTTCCGTAGGTTACAGTATAATATATAAGCCAATATTTTATTATTTAAATTTTTATCTTGTGTCGTTGCTTTGGCCCAGGAGCGCATCATTGTGGAGGGTGGACGACCGTCACTGCCCGTGTTCTTCTTGGTGGGACGCTGAGTGATTATTTATGTCAGTCACCGCTAAACAGAAGAGTTTGTAGTAAGAAAATGGTGACATTTGTTGAGTGAAAGGTTGCTGCAGTAATTCAGACCAAAAAATACAGTGAAACCTACTTTTCTATAATTTCTTTCTAGATGGAAAAGATGCGCTGGAGGACAGGCTGAGCAAATGAGCAGAGCCTGGATCTCAGCGGCGAAATGATTTCCTTCTTCCCGCGCTGCAAACCAATCAACACGATCGACAGGTGTCATGTGACACGCAGCCGAAATGGCGACCTCCAGCGGACTGGTTTGTCACGAGTCTTCATTTGAGCAATAGGTGCCGTTCACGCGACATCACAACATTCTAAAGAGCCCACAGTTTAACATGGAGGTGGAGGTCAACTGACGGTAACTATGGTAACTGCGGTAACTGACAAAATGCAGATTTTTATGTCTTTGTTTTTTGGCTCATATCTCAGTCATTACTGGTGGAATCCACATGAAACTCAAACTGTCACAAAGTTCATGATCTCCTCTGTCGACTCATATGAACTAATGTCCAATTATTTTCTCTGAAAAACATCAAAAAGTGGTGACAATATGCGAAAACATGAGTGTGATGTTGTCCAATAGAAAGGACTTTCAGACATAAAGATAATCTCACAGGTTTGTGAATCCAATCACGATCAAACACTGATGAGGAAAAACATTGGTCAATTTTCGTTTTGGAGATTTCTTACAAAAACTGCATTTCTCCCATAGAGTTGTATAGGCCCCGCCCTCCATCTGACATTAGGTGTGTTTGAGATGAGCCAGACGGACGCAGTTTTGACAGCCGACTGCAGACGCACGGTGCATGCCGGTTAGATTTCTGTCCGACTTGCTCCAGACGGGCTCTGATGTCACGGGCACGTGGGGCACGGAAAGATCGTGAGACCCCAACGAGAGCAGCCGACTTGATCAGCCGCTGCATCTCTCCAGAGGCAACTGCAGCAGCTCCACGGCCCCGTGCATGACGGGAAAACGCCCACCTGTCCGCGGCTCACGCGCAGGTGATTGGATACGAGTCTGCTGTGATCAGAAACATGCTCCTCGCCCCCTCCCCTCTCTCCTCTTTAGATCTAAACAAATAAACTATGACTGAAACTATTAAAGTTATGCATCGCCCCTAAAATAGAGCTCATGTTTGATTATTTTCAGAACAACTAATGATTTAAAAGGACGTATTTTATGTCACAAACTTGAACAAACAAACGAATGGGAAAGTTTCCTCTGATGAAGAATGATGTCTCTGGAGTAAAGGAAACAGAGCAGGAGGTGAATGACTTTTATTTAGGATAAACTTTAAATGAACGCGATATCTGAACGAGACGCTGCGTGATCTGAGGCCACTCTCGTTGTTCTCTGCATGTGGAGGGTCGGATTGGCTTCAGACTTTTTTTCTCCGCCCCCGTTGCGCCGGCTACTCTCACCGATCATCCAGGCGAGCCGCAACGGCATCTCAAACACACCTAGTATGACATCATCACATTCGAAATCGTGAACGTCACCTATTGGTTAAAAAATTGAGCCGTCATTGGGGACTGGAGGCCGCCATTTTGGATGCTCGTAATGGGACGTATGGGACGCAGCAGACACAACCACGCTGGCTCAGTCGCGTGTATATTGATAGGCTAAGATCGGCGTCACATGACTAGCATCCGCAATGGTGACTTACAGTAACCACTAGGGCTGGGACGGTCCACTTTTGCCATGATCCGTAACGTATCACGATACTCAGGACCTGATCGGTACTTATTGCGATACAGTGAGTAATTATGATAATCCGTATGTTGAAGTGTTGAAGTGTTTATTGAAGTGTTGAGATTGTAAAGTTCACAAAATGTAACAAAGTGCTGCTACTGAAAAACAAAGGAGTGCAGGATAAAATGCCTCCTTGAAAGTATAGTGATTCTCGGTATTGCAGCAAAAAGTATTGCCATCCAAATCCCTTCGGCCCTCTGTCTTTTTACAATGAAAAAAACGGGCCCTCAGTTAAGAAAACTTGCCTATTGAATATATTGCCTGTTGAATATTAAAGCGTTATGACTTGGAGGTGTCCACACATAGCCTGGTAGTTCTCCACTGATATCGGTCAAATACAAGCTTGTGATTACTAGGGCTGGGACAAAATATCGGAAGCCGCCAATTTTAGGCCAAAGTAAAGCACTACACTGGAAAAATGGCCATCTTGAATGAGACAAATGACTTAAAATTGCTTGAATAAAGGTTCTTTATGTTGAATAGGGCTTAAACAACTAATCGATTAATCGACAACTAATCGATTACTAAAATAGTTGTCAACTATTTCAGTAATCGATTAATCGTTTTCTAGTGAACACAGACTAAAGTAGAGCAAAAAAGACATGACAATTATGAATGAAAACCTACTTTGTTTTTAAAGTGAGGGTCTGCAGTGTTTTGTACATTGTAAATTTCATAAATATCTGTCTTTGTCTCGTCCAATCAGAAAGCAGAACTAGCACAAATAGCCTTGTACAAACGTTTACTTTAAGTTTACTCCATCCACATGTCGTCAAGCGGCGCCACTTTAGCTTTATGTGATAAAAAAATGGAAAAAATACCTTTCCATGCACCTTTCACAGCCAAGCGATTAATCGATTAATCGTAAAAAATAATCGGTAGATTAATCGATTACCAAAATAATCGTTAGTTGCAGCCCTAATGTTGAATTTGAGTCTGTTTGGACTAATCTAAGATAAAGATACAAATGCTGATGCCAGTGGAACAAGCATAAAACCCACTTTGAAATCAGACAAATTGTTACAAGTTGTTATTTACATTTCTGTGACACTATTTTCCCTGAAAGTTGTGTGAAATGCATTTTTAATTGATCAGGGAAGTTAGGAATGGGTTTGGCACAATGTGAAATGTGCACTCTAGGTATAGGTAATAGGTTTTCAACACTGCCTGACCAATAAAAAGAACAACCTGGATTATATGTTATGATCTGGGTCAGTTGGTCAGGTCTAGTTCAGCAACACCATGTGCCCAAAGAATGAGATCAGATGACGACCTGATCATCCTGAATAACCAGTTTTTCCACCAATGGATTTCTTCTTTCCCTTTATTTTAGGAGAGAAAAATGAAGAAAGTAGCCATTTGGGTCTGTATAAAAGCTCACTTTATGAAGCACAGACTAAATACTCAGTAAATATGTGTTCTACGTGTGAGTCCTGCCCCCAAAAACATTTTAGCTTTACAAACAAAGACAGGATTGACATCAAAGTGCCTGGGTCCATTTAAATTAAACATTGACAAATATATTATATCATTACCCTATAGACCCACTTGAACACATCAGGGAGAGGACGAGCCGTGGAGATGAACAGGCTGTGCGTGAAAAAGCAAGGACGAGTCATTCAGCGGCAGAAAAAAAAACGTTTGTTCACGGCTAAAGTTCTTAAGTCATCTGTACTGGCTTGTTAAAGATGGTTTGCAGAGCCGTGGGAAGATGTTTTAGTTAGGGGGCGCTGAAGGACAACATTTACCCCCAAAATACTTTTTCTGTGCATAAATCCTATTTATTAACCTCTTAACTCCCGCCTGAACCGAGAGCATTTTCTCCAGTTCAGCTTTACCCAAATCCTGTAGGCCAGTGTAACGCCTCATTTGAAAGACCTACAAAACTAAATGGATCTTTTTCCTCACGTCAGATTTTTTTTCATCACTTTTTTTGTTGGGCAGTTGTCTCATTTTTGTCAAATTTTCGTGACTTTTTTGTCACTTTTTCGTCAAATTATTCGCATTTTTTTGTCAAATTCTTATCACTTTTTCGTCCATTTTTTCCTCCATTTTTCGTCAAATTTTTCTCACTTTTTTGTCAATTTCTTGTCAATTTTTGTCACTTTTTCGTCATTTTTTTCTCAATTTTTCGTCAAATTTTTCTCACTTTTTTGTCAATTTTTTTGTCAATTTTTGTCATTTTTTGTAAATTTTTTGTCACTTTTTTGTCAAATTATTCGCATTTTTTTTTGTCAAATTCTTATCACTTTTTCGTCCATTTTTTGTAAATTTTTCTCACTTTTTCGTCAATTTTTGTAAAAAAAAAAAAATCCAGAAGCTTTTGGACTGGGGTAAAGCTGGAGAAAATGTGCTCGGTTCAGGTGGGAGCTAAGGGGTTAATATTGCCTGCAGTTCACAAACTATCCACCAGGGGGTGCTGCAGCGCCCTCAGCACCCTGGGTTCCCACGGCCTTGATGGTTTGACTCTCGTTTCATCAGCAACTAATGATCTTTTAGCAGCTTTCTGATTATGCAACAATCCAGCGGGATGGGTGTTCTTCAAAGCCACTCTCGACTGGTTCAACAGCCTCGATATTAAAGCTCATAAGTTGCTGACGAAGCCGCGCGAGTTGCAGAGGTGAGAGTCCGCACGTGTCGCCTCCAGAGCTTTTCAAAAATCTGTGTCTTTGCTCTAACTACTTTGATTAAGGTGCTCACAGCGGTCAGCGCCTGCCCCCCCCCTTCCCTCGCTGTCCCGTCTAACGCTTCTTCAGTGGAAAGCAGTGCTGCGTCCCCCTCGTTTAGTCATTTTCTGTACCGAGAACCAGCTCCTCCGTCCGTTCCGGGAAACCGGGCTCCTCCCGCCGCCCCCCCGGTGCACGTGGACCATGTTTGGATACACATTTAACCGGGGCCAAAGTTGCACGATCAGGGTCCAGCCGAGATACACAGCCACGTTCAAGGGGCTTCGGAAGGGATTGACACAGAGGCAGTGAAATAGGGTTGAATATTGTGGAAATTAATGGATCAATTAGTGTAGGAAATCAGTGCAAGAATCGTTCTGAAAGATCACGGCCAAAAATCAACATGGGACCCAACATGTCAGAGTAGATAATAAATTAGGAGTGATTTGTTGCTGTCAGTCAGGGTTTGCCTTCAGTACAGCAGGTCTAAAATCATGAAAGTTTAATTTAAACATCAACACTCTACGTCTCAATCTATATTTCACTTTAAATTGAACAATAGAAATCCATAATAACCGATTTATTGCACCAGTAGATGCACATTTAAGATCCTCGCACTGTTTTTGATCAAACTGTGGGCGTCCAAACTTTTTTCTTTGGAGGACCAACATGTAAAATATATTAGTTGAAGAAGGGCCGAACGAAGGCAAAGTTTTTTTGGATGTTTGAAAATCAGATGTAAGCAGATATATGATGGATTATCGTTTGATAATTGTGTTGTTCATGCTGTTTTGGTGTCCCTGCTATTAACAGTCGATTCAGTCACAAATGAGTGAACGTAGACACTCCAAGCTCTTACAAATCGAAGCACCATCTCGCGAGTGAACCCCTCGGAGGACACTTTGGGCACCCCTTGTGTAGAAGCTGAGGGCAGGCCACTGTGCTTTGCGGTATTTGCACAGATGCTACTGCAGAACGTTCACAGGATCCCTCAGCACAGCTCAGAATCCAGCTTTAAACCATGGACTTCTCTGACAAACTGCGGCAGGAGTGTTACAAAAGTGGATTTGTTCACAACTTCAGAGAGTGTGCCGATAAAAAAACGCTTTACTTACACATTTGAATGTGTGTGCAAACATAAATGTGGTCCACCGTTTGTAACTTTGTTTAGCCAACACTGTTTATGCCTTCGGCCCGTGTGACTGATTTGGAGTCTACGCAGATGAGTCTAAATCATAACATGTGCTGAAAGAAGTGTTTTTTATTACCGAAACAAAGCAGTGATTAAGTCAAGACGCACAAAAAGACTATTTTGTGGTTTTGATTAAAAAAAAAAAAAGTTCTTTGTCTGTAAAAATGTTCTTCCGGATGAGGCTGAAAAGTCTCACCAGGGGACGGAGTATATTTAAATAGGGGGTATTATGCTTTTTTCAGTCCCACAGCACCAGTCTATATCACACTACAATGATGAGCAAACCTTCTGTTGGTCTGTAAATGCAGTAAATTAGAATAACTGCCTTGTATAAAATGTCTCTCTCAAAATGGCTGTAGTGAATGTCTTGAAATAGGCCTCTGTCTCTTTAAGAACCTCTTTCCGACACGCCCCCTCCACACGCTGTCTGTGGCATCAGTGGGGAGGGGGTTCTGCTGAGGAGCAGTGGTTGGTTACTCGGCTGGTGACGAAAGCTCGGAGGCGTCTCCAGGAGGTGCGGCGTTCCTAGGAGGACTCAGGCAAACCTATCCCTAAAATGGCCGCCATCAGAGTTTTTACAGATTACTCAAAAATACGTGAATGTGCCAAGGCAACACTTCAGGCATGTTTTTAATGAGGGAATGGCATAATAACATGATGGAAAGCTTGAAAAAGTCCATTTTGCATAATACCCCCCCTTTAAATAATTCAAATCACATTTTCTGTCTGCACCAGTTTGTTCAGAGAAGTCCATGTTTTCTCGCGTAAACAGGACACGTCAGACACAGCGCTGTCCATCATTCTCTTCATCGAGTCTCTAAGCCACACTGCGGAACAGATCATCAAGAAAACTGAATGAAATACAATGTTTTACTTGGTGAAAAATACCTAAAAGAACATGAAACAGACTCGTGGCCATAGAAATCACAGAAATGCCTTTTGAGCCTGTTCCTACAACCGTCGAATCCTGAACCCGAAATGAAAGTGAATGTTCTAACCCCGTACAAATGAATAGGGAGGCAATACTAACATATGGGGAGGTATGTTTTGTCCTTTTCATGGCATTTATATAAATTATGTGGTTTCTTTTTGAACCTGATTCAAAAAATAATGAAAAAAAACAAACAAAAATGTGACAAAAATGTGGCGACGTGACAAAAAGTCTCCATCACTTTTGTAGGTCTTAGCTTTCAAATGAGGCGTTACATTGTTGCTCTCCAGTCGAGAAGCTTTTAGATTTGGGTAAAGCCCGGTATAAAAAAATATGAATCTAAAAGGAATGTATGGTTTACCACAAGGTTCAATTTTGGGACCATTATTATTTATTTTTTATATTAATGACCACCTTTCAGTTCTTTTTGCTGATGACCAATCAAAAAAAAAAGCCGAACTGGGGACAATGCACTCGGTTAAGGCGGATGGTCAGAGTCCAGGGCTGTTTTTCAGTCCCAGTCCGCCCCTGTCGATGGGCTGAAAACCAGTGTTAATTTTGATATATTTTATTTTAGTTTTAGTCTTTTGACTAAAATGTAATTTAATTTTAGTCGAGATTTAGTCAAAACAAACTTTTCAATTTTAGTCGAGTTTTAGTCGACTAAAATTGCATGTCAATTTAGTCGACTAAATTTAAGACTAATTTAGTCGACTTTGCATTTATAATTTTTATTATAATCATATTAAATCAAGGTCCTCGACTTCATGGAGCTGCTCCACATGAATAAAGCACAAACCTGTTCATTTGGCAGTGAATTTACATGATCTGAGGCTTTTTCAGACGGTCAATAGAAGTTTGGATGATTTTAGTCTCTCCTTTTTTCATTTTTATTCTTATTTTAGTCGACTAAAATATCTGGACATTTTAGTCATAGTTTTAGTCTCATGAGAAACTTTTAATTTAGTTTTGGTCCAATTTTTGTCATCAAAAATATCACTTTGACTAAAATTAATCACATCACAACATCATTTGCTATGTTTGACGTCTAATGCTAACAGGAAAAATGCACTGAGCAGGCTAACGGTGAAGCGTTTCCCGGACTAGCCTACTTGCTTGTTTCTCCTTCTTATTTCCATGCTCGTGACTTTACTGGGAGTGAAACATCACCAGCTCGTCTCCATGGAGACACTGACACCTTGTTTTGACTCACGTTAGCCAAACACGAGGTTTAGATACATGAGGTACTGCTCAAGATTCGCAGAAGCATTATGGCATGTTTGTTCATGTTATTATAATGTTCCGCAGTGTGGCTTTAGCGTTTCTGGACATATATTAGGGCAGCAAATTCACAGGAAAAAACATCTCAACCATCTCCGGGTTCATTTTTCCTCAACATCTCTTGCTGAGGTGCTCTCGGGCAAGGCACTCCACTGCAGTTCCTAAGCGTTAGCGAATACTGTACGTGGGACGGACGTAACGAGATTTTCAACGTAACTGAATAAATAAACAAAACCAACACGGCGGCTTCTTCTTCCTTCAAGTCTCTCGCTCCGTTCCACCAATCGCACATAGGTCCATTTAGTCACATGACCGATCTGTCTCTCTTCATCGGGAAGAAAAAGCCCAAATTGCTACAGTAGTACCGTCTCCATCCTCTACTCCATATTAATCCTCCGTCGTCTCCTTAAGATTTAATAAATTATAAATAATCTGTTTTTAAACACTAAAACTGCATCGAGTTAAAATAACACTGTTTACAAAAATGATCACGATCCGGATCATTTCAAAAAGTGCAATAAAAAATTCACTAAAACGGGTAAAGCGCCTGTTTGCTCCGTGTCAAAGGAAAGGCGCCCCCCGTTTGTGTCGTACTAAAAGTCTACCACAGGGGGGGAGTAGTGAGCGCGGAGAAGCCCCAAAAATACCACTAAAAGTACTACTAATTTGCAGGATATGGGTTAAAAAATATCAGCGTTTTCTCAAGAGTTTGTGGCGCTTCGGGCCTCAGCTCCTCTGGATGGGGGTGTGGGGGTACGCGGGGGCTTTCCCGTTGAGCCCGCTGTGAGCTTGGCTTATGGAGGGAGAGGACTGCGTTTTCCGGAGCTGGCACTCGCGCCCCTCGAGTAAAAAACTGCCCATCACGCTGGCCTCGATCTTCTCCAGATCGTCGGTGTCGGCGCGCGCCTTGGCCTGCAGGAGGCTGATGTAAGTCTCGTAACGGGTTTTCTGAAGAGAGAGAGAGACAGAGAGAAATTATGTGAGTCACGTGACCAAAACACCGCCCGCCGCCATATTGGATAATGTTTCTAATCCAAAAGATGTCAAACTGAAACCACAAAGTTTTTTTTTTTACGGTCATAGACAGGCAACAGAAACTACTACAACTACGAGGTACTGCACTGTATTTTGCCTAAAATACAAACAAATAGGGATGGGCCGAGCTCTCGAGGCACGAGATCTTGCAAGATCTACTTGCCATGAGATTTCTCATCACAGTGTAGAGTGATCTTGTGATGTGTTTTTTAATGTTTTTTAGAGGCTGTAATTTAGATATAGACCTACTTACCGTAGACGCTTAGGACTCAAGGGAATATTTAGGCAATATTTCTATAACAATGTGCATTATAAATTGATTGGCACTTAAAGGGACTATATGGAGTTTAAAAATGTTAAAAACAAGTATTTTCCTCCAGCTGCGATTTCTCTCTTTTAATCAATCCCCAAACCCCCGCCTGAAACCGAGCACATTTTCTCCAGTTCGGCTTTACCCAAATCTAAAAGCAAAAAAGTGGCAAAAGAGTGACAAAAACGTGCCGGAAAAGCAACAATAACACAATGAAAAAAACTGACCAAAACACACGACTAAAGAGTGATGAAAATGTAACAAAAACATGAGGAAAACTAGATGAAAAAGTCACGAAAATGCAACAGAAAAGCAACAAAAATACGATTAAAAAAAGATGAAAAGAGCGTCAAAAAGGTGACAAAAAAGTGACCAAAACACGACAGAAACACTTTAAAAATGTGACAACAAAGCGGCGACAACGGGACAAAAAAAGTTGAGATCAGTTTTGTAAGTCTTAGCTTTCAAATTAGGAGTTACACTGGCCTATGGGTTATAAAGCTCTAAATGCAGGAAGCATTTAGATTTGGGTAAAGCTGAACTGGAGAAAATGTGCTCGGTTAAGGCTGGGGTTAAACGATAAGTTAAGTAAAAATGCAATGGAAGATTTACATGTGTTCATTTCAGGAGAAAAAATCCCCCAGAATAAGATCCTAAAATTGTCAGTGAGAGTTTAATAAAATAGAGTAGTGACACCAAATCTTCAACAGAGGGCAGCACTGTCCACTCTCTAAAGGAGACACTACAGTGATTGTTAGGAAGGATTTTCAAATGTGTAGCTTTTATAGAAGATCTACTGAAAATAACAATCTTTCTGATTTGTCGGATAAGTGTGTGGTTGATCCAATATTTAATTCCCGTTACCTTTTATTTTGTCAAAGCCCTGATAAATAAAAGTTCTTAAGTACTTCCTGATGCCTGGATGTCAGTCTCTTTTACACTTGTAGCACATGTTTAACATTGTGATTATACCTCGTATGTGAGGTAGTGCTCTTTGAGGCGGTGCTCTTCGTTGTCCCGGCTCTTGGGGTCCGACGTCGGGAGGTTTTTACGATGCTCCTCCAGCTCCAAACTCATCTGCTTCAGCTTCCCCTCGTGACTGCGCAGCTGGTCCTCCTGAGCCAGACAAATGAACGAGCAAAAGTTAATGCTTTTTAATGCGCACATTCGTTTTTTCTGTAAGTTTTGTGACCAATATGAATAAATAAAAGAAAACTGGACGCAATGGGCAGCTTTTGAGCAAACAAGTAAACGTTGAACTGAGAAAACAATCACAGCAAAACCTGCAGTTGAAAGTGTTTTAGATAGGGCTGGGTAGTGTATTGTTAATTTTTTTCCATACCGGTACTTTAACGATACTTGGTTTTGATACCCATGCATGAACGATACTTTTTCCGATACCTATACAAAATTATTTGTCAGATAGAACCATAAAACTAATTTATCCCTTTACCAACAGAAGAAACGTCCTTTTCCTACAAAAGGGCAATAAAAACACTTTCCACGTTTTTCTTATTTTTTCCCCATTTCTAACAAATTTCCCCTATGTTTTTTCCCAATTTTTCTATTTTCTTTTTTCTTTTTTTTCCTATTTTTTCCCTCAAATTTGGTTACATTTTTTTCCATGTTTTTCCACAAATTTTCCCCAATTTTTTCTCAAATTTACCTTCCCCCCCCCAATTTTCCCCCCAAATTTGATTTAAAACATTTTTCTCAATTTTTTCCCAAAATTTCCCCCAATATTTCTCAAATAAAATGTTTTCCCCAATTTTTTTCATTAATTTGATCAATTTTTTTCGTCCATGTTTTTTCCCAAATTTTTCAATTTTTTAAATTTTTCCCAAATTTTTCTGTTCTTTTTTTTCTTTTTTTTTTCTTTTTTTTCCCCCAAATTTGGCTACATTTTTTTCTGCGTTATTACACAATTTTCCCCCAATTCTTCTCAAATTTAAATTTTTTTCACCAATTTTACATTTTTTTCACCAATTTCCCCCCAAAATTTGATTAAAAAAAAAATCCTCAATTCTTTCTTCCAAATTTTTTCCCAAAATTTCCCCCAATTTTTCTCAAATAACATTTCCCCCCCAATTTTTTTCCCTTAATTTGATGATTTTTTTTTTTTCCATTTTTTTCCCAATTTTTTTTTTTTTCAATTTCCTCCCAATTTGGTCTCACATTTTCTTCCCCTCTTTTCTTTCCCCATTTTCCCCACGTTTTACCCTTTATCACTTTTTTTAATTTAAAATTTCGATGACCAATATTTTTTCCATACTAGTAGTACCTAAACTTTTTTTTTCCGATAGCAGACTGGTATCGTTTAACAGTCCCCAGCCCTAGTTCATTGACCTTATCGAGGAGTGCCATTATTTTCAAAGAAATGTCAATTACAAGCTTGCTGGAATCAAATCCAATGCTTTAATGCCCTGTGGAAACCCTGCTTAATTATCTCTGTAGGGAAGTTTTCCCCCTTCTCCGTATGACTCATCCTTCACTGCTGCTGCTGCCCACGTGTCAGGAATAAAGGAGCAGTTTGTGTACTCTCATTCAGATCTTGAGAGAGGAACGAATAACCTTCACTGAATGTTTCGGACACGAGCAGAACATGCGGAGACGCCAAACGCAAAAGCTGTGGGACCTGGCTGAGTCTCGTCGATGAAGAGGGAAGAATGGGTCGGCAGAACTTCTTCATGGAGCCGATTGCAGCGGGAAACGCCGGGGCCGAGAAGAGCGCGGCCACAAGGTTTATCCTGAAGATCCACGACATCATCTCCTCCTCACTCCTGGGAAGACGGGGGGGGGGGGGGGGGGGACAAACAACGGGCAAACGTCAAAGAAATATGCACTGAACACTTGATTTGACAATGCTAGTTATTCACTTTTTTACTTTTTAAACTCTTTGTTGCATTAAAGTGATAGTCTGGAAGTCGACATGTTTTACAAATGTTGTAAATTGTGCAAAATGAACCACCTGGTCTTGCATTTTGATGTAAAGTAATAATATATATTTATTATTTTGCTGCTAGGTCCACTCTTCCCAGATCTCAGAAACTAATCAGAGACTAGCATCCTCCCACGTTGACCAATGAGACGAGCTTTTCCCATGAACCAGCCTGTCAGGTCCAATCAGGAGGCAGGGGGAGGAGCTTGATTGTTAACTTGTGAAATTCCTCCTCATTTTGCAAACTAAGAAGGGCTTTCTGGTTAAAGAGGGGGAGGAATTTGATTGTTGTACTTTTAAATTTCACTCTATCTCTCCTCACATTGAAAACTTACAGACTATCGCTTTAAGGAGCGGCGCAGATCAGTGAACTAGCCTGACAAAACGTGTTCATCCTTACGCCGCCTGCAGCAGGAACACTCTCCAGTCCGAGGTCTTGAGTTTCAGGACGTTGTTGCGTTTGCTGTAGTCCGTGGCCGGTGTGGCCAGACCGTGATGGATCCTCACCGCGTTCTTCAGGTCCACCTCCGAGATGTCCGCGTCCGGTTTGTACTCGTCCTAAGAGAGGGAAAAGCTACTGTTATTGACTAAAAAATGTGGGAATTGAAATCTTAAGCTCCATTTCGACAGGAGCAGAACAGGACAGACCGTTTGAGACCAGCTCGTTTTGAGGTTTGCGTTTCAAGTGTCTTTAGAGAGAATGACGTGGCCTGGAGTGGTACGGAGTAGTGATCGAATTCCAACCGAGCCCGATAGGCATTAAAGAGAGGGTATTCTGCTTTTTTCAGTCCCATAGCACCAGTCTATATCACACTACAATGATGACCAAACCTTCTGTCGGTCTGTAAATGCAGTAAATTAGAATAACTGCCTTGTATAAAATGTCTCTCTCAAAATGTCTGTAGTGAATGTCTTGAAATAGGCCTCTGTCTCTTTAAGAACCTCTGAGCCTTTCCGACACGCCCCCTCCACACGCTGTCTGTGGCATCAGTGGGGAGGGGGTTCTGCTGAGGAGCAGTGGTTGGTTAGTCGGCTGGTGACGAAAGCTCGGAGGCGTCTCCAGGAGGTGGGGGCGTTCCTAGAAGGACTCAGGCAAACCTATCCCTAAAATGGCCGCCATCAGAGTTTTTACAGATTACTCAGAAATACGTGAATGTGCCAAGGCAACACTTCAGGCATGTTTTTAATGAGGGAGTGACAGAATAACATGATGGAAAGCTTGAAAAAGTCCATTTTGCATAATAAGATTACGATATTTGTGTCCGAGTCCGACCGAGCCCGACACAATTATAATCAGGGAACTTCACTAATGTCCTGTCTGTCGCCAACTCGCTGCTGGCCTATAGGCTGTGAGCTCTCTGTGAAAATCTAAAGGCAAACTGGAGAAAAGGTGCTCGGTTAAAGCGGGGGTTAAGTGGTTCAGTATTCCCACCTGCATAATGATAATCAAAAAACGGTTTTCTAATCAGTGAGTGTTCTCTGTATTTAAAAAAAATGCCCTTTGCAAATTTGGCACTCAATATTGGGAGCTAAAAACTTTAAATCTCCAGATGTGATGTCCCTTCAGGCGATCAGTGCAGCGCTATCACCAGCAGAGGGCGACAGAAACCGATCTGGTGTTTGATGTTTGTGCCTGCAGCAAGGGGAGGAGAAGAGGACTTGCCTTCTGTAGATAAAGGATCATTCCCTTCAAAACAGCATAGAACTTCTTCCATCCTCGACGACCTCTGGGAGCTGAGAGAGAAAAGGTCATACAAGGATTAGAATGTTTGTGCACTGTTGAGGATTTGTGTTACGATAAGGAGCCTTTCTGCAAACATTTAGTGGCAAAAAACAGTTTTAAACTTAGTATTCTTTGTACAGAAACTCAGACAAAGTGGCATTTCCTTTCTGTGAAGGAATAATGCACCTGAAAAATGGCAAAAACCTTGAATCTGCCTCAGGTTAAACGGAAGAAATGACCAAATATGGCAAAATGCTTTACACATTTTTGGTTCACAAAGTGTTGGATAATTCTTCAAATTGAAATGATGTGTTTTGTGGTCATGAATTAACACAAATCTGATCAGCTGCTAGCATCTCTTAAACTCTCAAAAGATTTATGGAATTCTTTGTATATTTTCACTAAGGTGCTACGGCCCCAGGTCTCCAGTCTCCCTCCATTTTGTACTGGTTGTGTGGCTAATTTCCCTTTGTCCTCCATGGAAACCTGGCTGTGTGAGCCCTGGCCTGGGATTGGAGGACTCGTTTCAAGCTCGGTTCTGGTTGGCTGCTCATCCCTGGTCCTGATTGGTGCGGCATCTGAACACCTGGCCCCCATCAAGCACCGGGTGCCAGACACACAGCTGCAAAAGGCCACACTTGCGCTCCTCCTTTGCGGGTTCCCGATGATGGGTGCGAGCGCGTAGGGCGTCCCAATCCTCCAGAGAGGTCTTTGGCCCCGCCCCCCCTGCGCCCTGATCCACAATGCGCCGAAGCCTGCATCCAAGCGGATGCGGATGAAATATTTCAACTTTTCTCATGCTGTGTACCTTTGTTTTAGGTTTAGTTCCTTTGTTTTGGTTAACCTTGGTTAGGGTGCATCATGCGCCCCATGTTTTTTTTTAACTTCAATGGATCATTTTGTCCCTAGCCTAGTTTTCTTATATATACAAAAAGAAAATGTATGGCAAGGCTTGGTGAAGTTTGAAGTACATTTAGGTGGTTCAACATTCAAATTAATGTTTTGTCAAAATATCGAAAATTTGCCATTTAGCGAATATTTCCAGTTTTTCCAGTTAGGGTCTAGTCTGAGGAAAGGTGCTTAAGAGTGGGTCACCGTGTCCGAGGGGTGCGCAGGGTGTCCCTGGAGGTCCGGAGGAGCCAGGGGGCTGAGTGTATGCAGGTAGGCCGGTTTGGGGGTGCCCTGACCGGGGTAGGGTTAGTGGATGAGGGGGGGGTGGTTGTGGTGGGTGTTGGAGGTCTTGGGACAGGGGTGGAGGTCTCAGACCCGGCCTGAGGCTGCTAGGTCCGGGCTGGAGGTCTCAGACCCGGCCCGGAGCTGATAGGAGTGAGTTGGAGGTCTTAGCCCCACCCTGAGGCTGTTATTGTCAGGCTGAAGGCCTTAACCCCAGTCTTGAGGCTGTTAGGGCCGGGCTGGAGCTGTCATGAGCGGGCCCGTGGTCTCTGCCCCAGCGTGGAGCTGTCGGGAGCACTCAATGTGTTAACAGTCAACATGTGCTAAATCTAACAGCCCTGTAATAAGTTTGTGAAGATTTAATACAAAATATTTTGTAAAAACTCACTTTCAAAGATTGCAGACTTCACAAACAACTTGAATAAACAAGCAAAGAATAGTTCTTTTATCAAATTCAATACCATTGTAAAATATTAAACAGCACACAACATTCAGCTAAATGAATTTTGCATATGCTTCATAATGCAAATCTTGCTTATTGAGGTGGACCCCTAAACAATGTTGGAATTAGACAAAAAATTGTAGAAATTATTTTTATGACCAATGGAATGTTTTAATACTGGGGACATCATAATTGGTTGACATTGGGGCGTTTGATGCACCCTAACCTTGGTACATATTGTAAATAGCCTTTGTTTGGTAATTTTTGTTACCCCTTTGTTAAATTTACCTTTTACAGTCCTTTTTATTAAATTACAACTTTATTTATCCATTTTCCATCTTGGTTTTTGTTACTTCCTGTCACCGAGCGGAGCCGGGTTGCGAGCAGGACGGTTCAGCTCTGTTGCCAATGAGCAAGAGCACACAAGCCGTTTTCCCCCATGATTTATTCAAAATAAAAGTCGAACTTCCTAAAGCTCAGAGTGTTTGGCGTCCGTGTTTTGACTCACTGCGCTTGCCGTCCATGTCGGCGTGGCTCTTGCGCGTCAGCACTCCGTGTTTGTAGGTGATGGCGTTGAGGAGGATGGGGATGGCGATGAAGGGGTTGTTGCCGTCCGTGACTCGGCCCATGCGTTTGGAGCCGCCCTCGCACTGCTCCTCCACCAGCTCCGACAGGCTCTTCCTCAACTCGTCCTCCTCCCTGAGAAGGAAAGGCGGACGTCAGTGTGGAAAACTGAGACAAAAACATAAAATAATGTCAAGTATTCGGACGATTTAACAATACTTTTGGAGATAGAATACAAGAGAATTAACCTCTTAACCCCCGCCTTAAACAAGTGCGTTCCCTCCGGTTTAGCTTTACCCAAAACTAAAAGCTTTCAGCCAATAGGCCTCATTTGAAAGATAAGACCAACAAAACTCATCTAAGCAAATAGCAAATTTGTCACATTTTCGCCACATTTTCATCAGTTTTCGTTTGCTCCTTTAAAGACTTTTCTGTAGATTTTTTGTCACTTTTTATCACTTTTTTGCCACTTTATTATTTTTTGACCCCTTTTTTCGTCACATTTTTTGCCACATTTTCATCATGTTTTGTCACTTTTCTGTTGCTCTTTTGTTGCGTTTTTTATCACTTTTTTCTTCACATTTTTTACCACTTTTCGATCGTTTTCTTTGTCACGTTTTTGTCCGTCTTGTGCGGCATTTTCATCCTCATTTTTGTTGCTTTTTGGACGCTTTACTCAAGAAGCTGTTAGATTTGGTAAAACCAAACTGGAGAAAATAAGTAAGGGGTTAATAAAGTTTCAATCAATTCCACTTTCATTCACCATCATGTCGAAATGAGGCTTTTGTTGCTACAGATTTACTCCCAGAGGAAAGTCAGAGCGCTGCTACTTCAGAATAATGTCAGTAAAATGCACCGTGTGATAAAACTGGGGATTTGTGAAAAAAAAAGTTGACAAGAAGTGAGTAAATGTTAGTGAGTGCAAAACAAAAGTCCTACTTATTTGGCTGCAAGAAAAATGTCCAAGTTAAAATTACAAATTGTCTGATCGCATATTGGGAAAAAAATGTCTGACATCCTCTGCAGAGATTCTTTATTATACCATATTGTGTATAAAACATTCCCATCCAGTCGCGAGTATGTGATTCTCATATTAGTTTATCAGAAACCTGGATGTGTTGGAAATGTGCACTTTCGACTAAATAAAATAAGCTCTGAAACTTTGTAGAAAGGGCTGTGCAATTAATTGAAATTCGATTACGATTTCGATTATTACACTAAACTTAAAAAATTAGTATAATCGAAAAAAAGCTTTTGTTTTTGTTTTTTTCCATTTTTTAAATATTTTTTTTAATCAAAAACAAATAATAATAATAATTTATTTTTTAATTTATTTTTTAATTTATTTTTTAATTTATTTTTTAATTTATTTTTTAATTTATTTATTTATTCTTTTTTTTTCTTGCATTATTTCACGGCGCTGGGATTATTTTCCCTTCACTTTTCACGTGCCATGGTTCGTGCTTTTGCCTGACATAAAAACAAACGGCGCTGTGTGATGATGTCATCAGGCCGCGCCGCTCAGTTTAAAGGCGCAGGTGTGAGGGCTGGCCAGCAGGGGGCAGGTGTGAAACAGAGACCTCTCCTTAATCGAGGCAAACTTGAAATCATTTGTACTTTTATGACTGTTCAGAAAACAGAAAATATTCAGCATCGTTTTTTTTATTCATAAATATATAAATAAAATAAAGACTTTTTTTTTTAATGGCAACAAATAATCGTTTGAATAATCGTGATTTCAATTATGACAAAAATAATTGTGATTATTATTTTTTCAATAATCGAGCAGCCCTATTTGTAGATATTATATTAAAGAAGATATATCATCATACTCACACTGCCCACTCCAGCTTTTCATTCTTGATCGAATTGTACAAAACCTAAAGGAGGAAAGAGACAAAAGGTGCATCACTGTCGCGAAAAGTAAGACATGTCATCAGTTGAGGTCAACCGAGATTAGAGATTAATTCATTCTAACTAACTAAACTAATTCAATATATTGGTCGACCTCTAATTACCAGAGTTACCTTTATGGAAACATGGAGATTTAACTGTACCTTTAATAATTCTTTGGAAAAGTCTTTGCCGTTGTTGAGTCCCTCCAGGTTACTGATGAACTGTTGACACGACATCTTCTTACCGATGTTCTACAAAAGAGACAAAGACAAAGTAATAATCATCAATGCTGAGGTACATTATCAAACAATTTATATTTAACCTCTTAGACCTTCACCGAGAGCGATTTCTCTTGTCCTCTTTACCCAAATCTAAAAGGTTACAGGCTATAGGCCAGTGTAATGCCTCATTCAAAAGCTAAGACCTACAAAACTCATCTAACTGGATCTTTCTCCTTGAGCTGTTGGTGCGTAGTAGGGATGTCACGGTTACCGGTGTAGCGGTAAACCCCGGTAAAAATGTTGACGATGATAATTACCGTCTTGTTTTTGAGAAAAATACATTATCTCGGTGGATTACGGCGCCCGCGATTTAGGCAAAGTGAGCCTCATGAGCAGTCGTCTCCTCTGCTGAAGTTGCCGCAGGCGCCTCTGTAGCTACAACCAAAACAAAACTGTCTCGAAGCTGGAATCATGTCCGACACGACAGCGCAGGATCAGCCTCAGAGACCGAGCCTGAAGTCTGGACATGTTTTGGGTATTTTAAGAAAGCTGAAGGACAGTTGATAGAGACAGTTTTCCTGTTTGTGGAACGTGCAGGAAAAAGTGTCTCTAAAGCAGCAAGACTTCGAACCTCTGACTCTCCTGCGTGACCGTCTCCCACAGCTCTATAGCAGTAAGCTAACGTTAGCGTGACCGTCTCCCACAGCTCTATAGCAGTAAGCTAGCGTTAGCGTGACCGTCTCCCACAGCTCTATAGCAGGAAGCTAACGTTAGCGCTTTAGCTGAAATGCCGATGTGGGACTTTGGGCTGAGGGAGAATGTAACGAGTCGTCCCATAGTGCGGCTGCAGCGCCACCGCCAGCATAAGCCGTGTCCGGATACCTCCGCACAATGGCACAATGCGTTACGGGGCTCCCGGTGGCAGATTGCAATAGATTCACTCTCGCCGCACTTTTATGAATTTAATAATGATCACTGTCTGAGGCATTTCCCAAATCTGCAAAGCGAAAGCTCGCTGGAAGGAAACAAACTGAGAACAATTTTCCTGATATAGACGGTTTATCTTGTTCAAAAATATTCTTCTTCTTCGTTTCTGGCGCTATAAATAGTACATGTAACACCCTCGAAACGATCAACAACACATCGTTATAGTTCCTTTACTTTGATGTGAAAAGTTGCACTTTTGATAAGGCTTTGTCTCTATTTTTTAATATAACAAGCACGGTTAAACTTTTTTGAAACTATTTCAGTTTGTGTAGGACTATCAATGCTTTCTGAACATATTAACACACATTAAAAAAAAGTAGTGCGTAGTCACTTTTTTGTAATTTTTTTTCAGCTATTTTTTGTTCCGTTTTCGTCACATTTTTGCCACATTTTCATGACTTTTTCGTTCACAATTTTGTCACTTTTTCATCGCTTTCATCCTCTTACTTTTGTCAATCGGTCACATTTTCATCCTCCTTTTCGTCCCATTTTCGTCGCTATTTTGACGCTTTTGTTCAAGAAGCGTTTAGATTTGGGTAAAGCCAAACAGGAGAAATTGTGCTTGGTTCAGGTGGGGGTTAAGAGGTTAAAAACGTTCATGTATATAAGTCGCACGAGCACATACATTTTAGTTGCAAAAAAATAGTGTTTCACGATGAAGGTCAACCAGTTCAGTGTGGGTTATTTTATTACATGCGTCCACTAGGGGGCAATGTTACACAGCTGATCTGGTCGTGTGGATGGAGACCAGAGGAAGAGATGACTAATGATGCAATACTGGACGAAAAACACCAATAAATCACATGTTTTTTCACAGGAATTAGCTAAAAAACAATACCCCCTTTTGTCAATAAATAATTGTGCAGCTCTTGTTAAAATAGCAAATTAATAAGGTCGACACAAACATATAAATCCAGAAATGAATCCTTTTCTATGCGGGATCAACACATTAGAATAAAAGATGCCTCTGTGGCCCACGCAAACATGAAATGTTACTTAGGAAAAGGTCATGCAAAATAGCAATAACAGAGATATTGAAAGCTGGATTTAGTTGCTCCCGTAAACCATGCTGATCATATAAACGAAACAATGTAAAAAGATACTTTTAAAGAATGAGGAAGCAAAGGGACCGTGAGTCATGTACTTACCACCTTTGGAGCAGAGGCCAGGGCCGCGTTAGCAAAGGAAGCAAAGGAAGGGTTTAAGGAAAGGAAGCAGCGTAAGAGAGGATATTAGTTCAGAGGGAAGTCCCCAGGAAGGAGCATTAGCAAGAGAACAGCAGAGCAGAGGTATAATGTTTAGGATTATGGATAATGATAGTAGAGCAGCGGTTCTCAAACTCTGAGGCACTGATTTAAAAGTCAAATAGATCTGAGCCAAGGCTAAACCAAGTCCAAAACAAAGATTATCGCCACAGTTTCAACCAGCCTTAGGACTGAGGCCTAAAGGGGAAGTTAAATGAACAAGACTTAACCAGGACGGGGTTAAGGCGACATGGAGACTACACTAGGACTGAAGTGGGACTAAATCTATATCAGACACACACAGGACCGAGCCAAACCTAAGACTAACCAAGATAAGACTAAATCTGTGCTTAATCTAGAACTTAAATCTGCCAACCTGAGCTGCCTGAACTGTTTTGATGCTGTAGATATAATTTAAACACAACTTTAAAACTAAAGGTAACATTGTCCAATGGCTTTACATGACAAAAAAACAAAACAAGACAAATCCAAACAAATCCAAACATGTGAGTCAACACCCAACTCAAACCACATTTTCAGTCCAAAAGACCTGCCAGGTTTTAGGGAGTTTATTGTGCGAATGTTCTTGTGTCAGATATTTAGCTTTAACTATTTCAATAGTTCAACAGTTGTACAACATTTTTTACATTTTGCATGACAAACCTTACAATGACTGTTGTAAATGGTCAGAGAGTAAATTAAACATATTTCCATTCAGAGGCATATTTCCATGCTATTTTAAAAACTTGAAGCAGAACTAAGTAACTCTTGCCCCTAGAGGCCATAAGCGGCACTGCAGGTGTCGTAGCATGTTGCGTTTTAGTTTAATTGTCCGTGAGAGTAAATACTACGCTGACACAAAAGGCGAAGAGATCGTTTTTTTCACTCAAACTTGGCTGTAAATACTGTTTAAGCTATGCCCGTTAGCCTGTTAGCTTCTTCTTCGTGATTCCATTAGTGTGTATTGAGACACCAGGGGGAGAAGAAAGACCCCCCAATCATCCCATCAACACTTATATTACCCCACAGGGACTACGGGAAGGATTTATTAAGGTAAACACTTAGCACTGCTTTAAGAAAGTCACACCAATAAAAAAAGCGGAATACAGGCTATTTTATATACAATAAATCAAACTGTTCTCTTAATTGGATTAAACACGGAGACGCTCATGCATGCTTTTATCACCAGTCGTATCGACTACTGTAATGCCCTGCTTTCTGCTCTTCCCAAAAAGAGGATCTCAGGTTTACAGCAGCTCGAGTCCTGACGAAGACCAGGAGGCGGGACCACATTACACCTGTTTTAGAATTGCTGCATTGGCCCCGTGTGTTTCAGTATCGATTTTAAAGTTCTTTTAATGTTTTTTAAATGTCTTAATGGTCTTGGTCCTTCTTATCTTTCAGAACTGCTTTGACCTTACGAACCTTCACGGCCCCTTCGCTCCTCCGGCAGGGCTCTCCTAGTTATTCCTAAAGTCACAAAAAGACTCAATATTACGGCCCTCGCCTCTGGAACCACCTGAGGAGGAGCTCAGGGCTGCAGAGAACGTTCATGTTTTTAAAGGAATAGGCCACCGTTTTTACATACTGAGATATGTTCTTACCTGAGCTTTGACGAGTTCTTTAGGACCTGTCTGATCTTCCCCCGTGCCTTCAGTCACGTAAACACAGCGCAGACGGCGTTAGCATTTAGCCTCTCCCTCTCTCCTCTATAGCTCCAAAACAGGTCAAGATAGAAGCTACCAAGCTCTTCCACGTTTTCCCTATTTAAATATGGTTACGTGAAGTGTTCCACTACAAAGTATAATTACACAAAATTAAACAATGTGGATTTTCTAAGCGGATAAAAGGGGGAACTATATTGTAAGGCGTAATAATACCAGGAGTAGTTCGAAATCCGCGCAGTAATCTTCACTTTACTGTGCGGATACCAAATGTGTAATTATACTTTGTAGTGGAACACTTCACGTAACCATATTTAAATAGGGAAAACGTGGAAGAGCTTGGTAGCTTCTATCTTGACCTGTTTTGGAGCTATAGAGGAGAGAGGGAGAGGCTAAATGCTAACGGCGTCTGCGCTGTGTTTACGTGACTGAAGGCACGGAGAAAGATCAGACAGGTCCTAAAGAACTCGTCAAAGCTAAGGTAAGAAAAAAACGGTGGCCTATTCCTTTAAGAGCAGCTCAAGACCCACCTTTTTAGCTTAGCCTTTAACTGACTAATCTATTTATTTAATCCTAATATATAAAATATATATATGGGAGGTTGTCCCAGGCGTATTGTTTTAAATGTTGTATAATGTAAAGCACTTTGTGATGCCTTTCGGTATGAAAAGCGCTTTGTTAATAAAGTTTGATTGATTGATAATTGGGACAGTGTTTTTTGTCGTATTGATACAATGTTTGGATTTCACTGCTATTCAAAACATACACGTGTATTTTAATAATTTATAATTGTTTATATTTGTGCTGTTAGATTATTCTTCTTCTGAAAAAAACACACTTCAGTGCAGCTATTTCTCCATGATGCAGTAAGTGCTGAGAACATGCTGGCCTGATACTGTTTGGATGCATTACCGGCGGCTCGCACTTTGAACTACTTTTCACTCAAATGTATAAAAGCTGACAGGGAACAGTACAAAATACCCTAAAAATGTAATGTTTAGTTCTTTGTTAGCTATATCTACATCAAGACTAACCAAACAAATAAAAATGACTCTCTTAAGCCCCGCCAGTGTGACGCGCCCCGCAGATTGAGAACCCCCGCTGTGGAGCGCTGAGGCTCAGAACGCAGCAGTGCTCCACTTTGAAAAAGACTTTTCGAGAAGAGACAGAAACGGGTCAGAAAGTAGGACATAAAAGAGAGAGAGAAACCACACAACCAGAAATAATAACAGACATGAAACAAGGCGACACGATCAGAGAAAGAGGGGCTTTAACTTCACTCGGGATGTTTTGAAAGGGGACAGTGTTATATTAGTGTTACGGCCGTGAAGTACGTACGTGTCCGTGGAGGTCCGTGTTGAGCAGCATCAGGGCACAGGTCAATGTGTGGGCTCCGTCTGAAACAAAAACACAAAAACAACTAAAACTTTGAACTAAAACGAATAGGGCCGGAATTAAACTCATGGATGGTGTTGTGTCTCAGGGCTCTTTGAATCACAATCTCAGAGACCTGGGATGACTAGTTTTCAGGTTGAGCCCAAATAATGGAAACACTACTGAAAAAGGACGTTCCACCATTTTCAAGCAATATGGGAAAGAAAAAGGATCTCTCTGCTGATGAAAAGCGTGAAATAGTTGAATGCCTTGGATTAGGTATGAAAACCTTCGGCGTGATCATCGTACTGTTAAGAGATTTGTGGCTGATTCAGAGCACACATGGGTTTTTGCAAATAAAGGCACAATGAGGACGGTTTCTGCCAGACAAACACATCAGATTAAGAGAACAGCTGCTACAAAGCGGGTGGGGGGAGTAGTTTGTCCCGCAAAAGCTAAGATAACATACGTACAATGCGGCGCACAATGTTTAAAGGAACAGACCACCGTTTTTACATACTGACATATGTTCTTACCTGAGCTTAGACGAGTTCATACGTCTGTTTTTTGTGCGTGCCCTCAGTCACGCAAAAAGACCATAGACGTTGTTAGCATTTGGCCTCTCCCAGTGTATTCCTATGGCTCCAAACGGGGTGAAGTTAGAAGCTACCAAGCTCTTCCACGGGTAATAATACCAGGAGTAGTTCGAAATCCGCACAGTAATCTTCACTTTACTGTGCGGATGCCAAACTACTCCTGGTATTATTACGCCTTACAATATAGTTCCCCCTTTTATCCGCTTAGAAAATCCACATTGTTTAATTGTGTGTAATTATACTTTGTAGTGGAACACTTCACGTAACCATATTTAAATAGGGAAAACGTGGAAGAGCTCGGTAGCTTCTATCTTGACCTGTTTTGGAGCTATAGAGGAGAGAGGGAGAGGCTAAATGCTAACGCCGTCTGCGCTGTGTTTACGTGACTGAAGGCACGGGTGAAGATCAGACAGGTCCTAAAGAACTCGTCAAAGCTAAGGTAAGAACATATCTCAGTATGTAAAAACGGTGGCCTATTCCTTTAATTGATCAGAAACTGCCACATTGGCTGCGGAGAAGTTGCAGAGTTATGCAGTAGTTGCAAGGAAATGGTAGCTTATTGGAACATTTGACAGTTACAGGATTCTTGGAGGGGCTGAACTGATGAAAGTTTGAGCCCTGTTTGTGAAATGCGCTCCTCCTGTTTTGGACTGAGCTGTTCACGAGGAGCAGCAATGCAAAAAGGAAACACGAGGATTATTAGGACGACCACCGCTGATGCTCTCTCATTCATCAGGAGGTAAACGCTGCAGTGGCCCTTGCACACATAAATACAGCTCACTTTTTTAGTGCAACAAATGCAGCCGCTCGAATCCGCTGCTTGTATCTGCGTGCGTGCGCATTGAGCAACCGTGCCGCAGGGTTTGGATGGATATGAAAGTGTGAGAGCGCCCTTTAAGGAGATTGAGTGAACGCAGCAAACGCTTGTTGAAGTCAGGGCTGATTGTAGCACACTCCTCCGCCGACCCACATTTCTCCCTGTAAAGGGAGGCCTAAATTAATCTTAAAGGGATATTTCAGGATTTTTGACATAAGGCCTCATTTCATAGTTATCCAGAGTGTTGCTGATTTCTGGAGATATTTTTTTTTATTCATGCAGTTCTTATATTTGAAGAGTTTCGTGGCGCTAGGCTAGTGCAAGGCTAGCGCATTTCTATGGTATCAGCTAGCCTGCATTAAAAACAGTCTGACCCGCTCCACAGAGCACCTGAGGCAAATCACTTATAACGCCAGACTAACCATATAAATGTCTTTGTTGAGAGAATCATTGAACCATTTTGCATTTAAAAGAACTCATATTTGAGCAGCATCAGCTTCGTGGTTGTATAAACTACGCAGCGGCGGAGTGATCTGCTAGAAAATAGTCCCTCAAAATGCGATCATTCCTGTGATGCAGGTCAGTTATATTCCAAACATTCTATGGACACAGACATTTATTTGGTTAGTCTGGCGTTATAAGTGATTTGCCTCAGGTGCTCTGTGGAGCGGGTCACACTGTGTTTAATGCAGGCTAGCTGATACCATAGACATGCCCTAGCCTTGCACTAGCCTAGCGCCGCGAAACTCTTCAAATATAAGAAGTGCATGAATTACAAAAAACAAAAAAACGCGGAAATCAACAACACTTTGGATAACTAGGAAATGAGGCCCTATGTCAAAAATCCTGAAATATCCCTTTAACAGGACATGAATTAGGACAGGAAGTACTAGCGTCCAACACACGACACTGTCCGACCATAATAGAGACGTCCACTTGATAATTCAGTCCCACAGAGCTCAATGGGAGGCGCAGAGCCAGCCTTGTGTTCTGTCCCGTCACCGCTGACTGTGCGTTTCTCTGGGAAGGTCGCGGTTTTGCAGCTCATGCAGATTAAGCCCGTAATTACCCGGCTCTCCGTGTAAATCAGCGTGAGGTCAGGAGGCCCCCACACAGTCTGCGGGCTCTTCGGTCTCAGCATTGTTGTAACGGGCAGGAGGATGTGGGGGGGGTTCTGACCTTGTGAAGTGAGCGTCTCCGGGTTACACAGGCAGAAGCGTTTGGAGAAATGCACCAGGACCCGCTCCCTCTCCTGAGTCTCGCCCATCAGAGGAAAGGCCTTCAGGAAGTTCCTACAACGACAGCGGAAGACATCGTCACGACGCTTGCAGGGCGTCTACAATACAAGTACTACGGTGGGAGGAACATGTATGTGAAGTTAAAGCTTCTTGGAATAAGTAAATCTGCCCCTTATTTGAGTCACTAAATTGTGTCATTGGACTCAAAATTATATTAACCTCTTAACTCCCGCCTGAACCGAGAGGATCTTTTTCCTCACGTCATCACATTGTTTTTCCACCATTTTTGTGTTGGGTATTCAACTCATTTTTGTCACATTTTTGTCATTTTTTGTCACATTTTTGTAACTTTTTTGTCATTTTTTGTCACATTTTTGTAAGTTTTTGTCCATTTTTTTGTCCATTTTTTTGTCATTTTTTTGTCAATTTTTTAATCAAATTTTTGTAATTTTTTTGTCATTTTTTGTCACATTTTTGTAATTTTTTTATCAATTTTTTGTCACATTTTTGTCAATTTTTCGTAATTTTTTTAAATCAATTTTTTATCAATTTTTGTCACATTTTTGTAATTTTTTTGTAATTTTTTTTATCACTTTTTTGTCACATTTTTGTCATATTTTTGTCAATTTTTCGTAATTTTTTTTAATCAATTTTTTATAAATTTTTTATCAATTTTTTATCAATTTTTGTCACATTTTTGTCATTTTTTTGTTATTTTTTGTCAATTTTTTTGTTATTTTTTGTCAATTTTTTAATAACATTATTGTATTTTTTTGTCACATTTTTGTCATTTTTTTGTCATTTTTTTGTAATTTTTTAAATACATTTTTTGTCACATTTTTGTCATTTTTTTGTCATTTTTTTGTCATTTTTTAAATACATTTTTTGTCACATTTTTGTCATTTTTTTGTCCATTTTTTTGTCAATTTTTTTGTCACATTTTTGTCATATTTTTGTCATTTTTTGTCATTTTTTTGTAATTTTTTTTAAATCAAATTTTTGTCATTTTTTGTCAAATTTTTATCACATTTTTGTAATAATTTTTTTGTCACATTTGTCATTTTTTCATCTATTTTTCGTCACTTTTTTGTCACATTTCCATCATTGTTTTCGTCTCAGTTTTGTTGCTATTTTCACAGTTTTTTTTCCAGAAGCTTTTGGACTGGGGTAAAGCCAAACTGGAGAAAATGTGCTCGGTTCAGGCGGGAGTTAAGGGGTTAAAAAAAACAATTAACTTGAAATAAGATTGTTGTTGATGTTTTTTCTTAATTTCATTGTAAAACTCTACATTACACTGGGAAAACAACAATCCTCTTAAGGAAGCAATCGATGAAGGTTCTTGAGTCATCATCTGTACTTTAGTTGATTGACTTTAGTTGAAGAACCTTCATTGAAGAGAAGAGCGAGCCTACACAGACATAAAAGAAGAAATTACATTACATTAAGAGATCAAATCTAAAGTTTGAGTAGGTCTGGTCTAGTATTGGATAAGATAAAACCTCTTATTGCCAATGGAACAAGCACATTTTTTCTAAATTCAGATTATTTTGTCCAATTTCAAATGAAAAAGACACATATTTAATGCTTGCATGCTTGTTCCATTGGCATTAGCATTTTATCTTATCTTAGATTAATTCATATCGACTCAAAACTAGGGCTGGGTACCGTAAAAAAAAATTCCGATACCAATACTTTAACGGTACTTTGTTTTCGATACGATACCTTGAGCGATACTTTATTGTACCTACTCGAAAATATTTGTCATCTAGAACCGGAAAACAGAACAATAGTGAGTGGAAGATCTGCAAATTTACAATATCGGGTTCATGAAATGGGTGAAAAATGGGGAATAGTTTGGGGAGAAATTGTGATACAAAAAAGGGAAAAAGTGGGAATAAATTGGGGGAAAATGGAGGGAAATGGAAACAATGGGGTAATAAAACGTGGGGAAAAGTTGGGGGGAAAAAACTGGGAAAACAAGACAAAAATGAGGCTTAAATAAGAACATGAGGCAACAAATTTGAGCTGAAACAAGTCACACTTCTTCTCCAGCTATCCCTGGACCAACAGCATCAAAACTTGGATCTCAAGATAGAAGAGTTTTTTCAGTACCTGCTATCGAGACTTTCATATTTTCGATACCGGCAGTACCTAAACTTGTTTTCTGATACTACACTGGTATCATTTAATGGTACTCAGCCCTACTTAAAACTACCTTAATTCAACCAATTTTATGTCATTGATCAGATGATGCTTTTTCCAGTGTACTTTTTGTTGTGCAGTTTGCAGAAGGCAGCACTGAGTATATTTCATAACAAATATGCAAAAGGCAAATCCACACATGTTGGACCTGATCATTTACATGAGTCACTAATATGAATCTTGATGCAGTGACTTCACGTTCACTAAATATCTCCCCACAGTCATGTCTACAAAGTCTTTCACACAGTGGGAGAGAAGTCATAACATCGATGAGCGTTACCTCAGAGCCCGGTCCAGAGAGAGACCCGCGAAGTCGAAGAAGTTCAGGTACTCTGACGCCACCAGCTGGCTGAAGTCGTTACTGCAGGCACAAGACGCAACAAAGAGATTTCAATACGGCGCAGATACTTCGAGAGATAGATAGAAATCTGACAGCAAATAGCTCCACCCCTGAGTCATAAACCAGATAAAGCTCTGAACATGAACCTCACAAAAACAATGGCTGTTATCTCCTAGACAATGGCTTTGATGGGGGAACAAGGGGCATCCTGAACCCACTTCGTCAACTGTGAAGGATCAAAACTCTATTTCTCCATTTCCAAATCTATTTCCAGACTTGTGCCCCGTCCTCTCACTGACTTCTTGCCGAGGTGCCGGGCCACGTCGCAGCGTTTGAAGCCCTCCAGGTGGAACAGCCGCTTGGCCAGTCGTTTGGCCGCGTCGGTGTCGGGGCGGCAGCCGTTCGCCAGGGTGTCGGTGCTGCCCCGCTCCAGACGGTCCGCGCCGCCCAGGTCACAGTCCTCCGGGTCGGACAGCACATCGGAGAGGTTGGCGTCGCTGTGGAGAGAGAGGAGGAGGGGAGGTTAGTGAGGAGGTCCGGGTTGGCTTGTGCAGCAATGCACCTGGAGGAACTTGTGCTGTGGTTTCCGGGTTGTGTTGTACTCTGGATCTTGGAAGTAGAAAAGGTGGAAATTAGCATATATGTTTTAACCTATTAACCCTAGAAGGAGAGAGTTAGGGTCTCGAAGTAATCATGGACTCAGGAATCATATTAATTCAGCTGCCTATTACCATCAAAAAAACATTGCTGAAATAAATAACCTAGTGCCTAAACCAGACTTGGAGAGATGAATTCATCCGTTTGTCTCCGGTTAGACTATTTTAACGGCCTGCTCACTGGCTTTTTCTAAACAAGCTGTTAAACAACTGCAGTTCATCCAAAATGCTGCGCCTCGAGTCCTGACCAGAACCAGGAAATACAACCACATTAGTCCAGTGCTCTGATCTCTGCACTGGCTTCCTGTCGCTCACAGAATAGATTTTAAAATAGCTCTGCTCGTGTACAAGTCTCTTCATGGTCAGGCACCAAAGTATAAAGTGTAGCTGACATGTTGCAGCCGTATGAACCACCTCGGGCCTTGAAGGCTCTCTTGGTGGTTCCCAGAGTCACCGCTAAACACGGTGAGGCTGCGTTTCAGTTTCACGGAGCAAAGGTGTGGAACAGCCTCAGTGAGGACGTGAGACAGGCCTCAACCCTGACTATGTTTAAGTCCAGGCTGAAAGGACACCTATTTACTGCTGCCTAGGGCTGGGTACCACTACTTTAACGATACCTGCTTTTCGGTACCGGTGCCTTAACGGTACTTTTTTCGATACCTATGTTATTTTATTTGAGTTAAAATAATGTGCAGGAAAAGTATGGTTCAGGAGGAAGTCCAAACATGGCACATCAGAAAACAGGAGCAGCAGCGTCTCCTGGAACTTCATGTTTTGAGCAGAATTCCCACTAAAGCCGTGATAAAAAGAGAGTTCGGACATTATTCCCTCCTGAGCTGCAGGAACAGACCAGATCCACATCAGGACCGTTTACTTCAGATAAACTTTTCTAAACTCACTGGCTAATGCAGAGTGAGCCTCACCTTTTCCACAAACAATCTTTGATCCCAAACGCTCCGGTGCAGCTGGAGTTTAAACAGCAGTAACTTCAGGCTAAAGGTAAAGGTAAAGCTAAAGGTAAAGCCGAAGAGTTTCTTGTTGTCACTGCTTTTCTCTTTGTCTAAGAGTCTAGTTTCTTATTCAGTCCAGGTTTAGTCCTGGTTTTTAACCAGTTTACTGTAAGTCCTGGTTTAGTCCCGGTTTAGTCCTGGTTTAGTCCTGGTTTAGTCCTGGCTCAGACCGCGGCTCTGCCATCTCTGATAATGACTGAAGTGTGAGTAAGTTACAGCTTTGCTTCTGCATTTGCGCTGAAGCTGCTCATGACTTCAGGCTTTTTTAGACTCACTGTGGATCATTTATTGACGTTTGGAGAGAAAAAGTACCGAAAATTAGCACCGAAAAAAAACAAACGTTTTTCGAAACCGCCCCCTACCGGAGCTTTTCGCTCGGTACCAAGTAGGTACAGTTTAACGGTACCCAGCCCTACTGCTGCCTATGGTAATTGATTTATTTATTGTGTTTTTATAGGTTTTTATTGTATTTTTTATTGTGTTTGGGTGTTTGGTGTTGCTGTGAGGCACACTGAGTTGTCATGTACATGAAATGTGCCATACAAATAAACTTGCCTTGCCTTGGTTTAGGTTTAGAGGTTATGGTTAATGTTTGGGACGGCAAATGTGATGTAAGCTGTGTTTCACTCATAAGAAGATCTTGGCTTTCAAATGATGTATCACACTGGCATAGTCTGTAAGCTCTTCAGTCAATATGCCTTGAGATTTGGATATGCATAATAGCTAACCCTAACTATAACTTTAACCCTAGGCTGGCAGGTACTAGGTTAAGTTAATAGGGGAACTCCAAGGTTCCCCTATTATTCCCCAAGGTCCAAGACTGCAAGGTCAAGGCAATTAAGTGGAAAAAACAGTTTATCGTTTAATGAATGACCACTTAACATTTTTGGGCTCAATTTTTATCGTCAGTACATTCATTCATTCATTGGCGTCTTCAATAATATCGTTTATCGCGATAGTTTCCAGTCTCAATATAGCGAAATTCACATTTTGTTATCGTGAAAGGCCTTTTGGGTGGTTTTTCATGTGTTTCTTAGGTGGGATTGGTTGCTGAGACCTGGCAACCCCTTTTCAAGAATCTCATCTCCGGCCTAACACAAGTCAACAAAACAAAGCTCTTCTGTCTAATTCTAAAACCATCACGAGCTGTTGAAACATATTTCCTCGTTCTCCCGAAGATTGGTCAACTTTTCCGGAACTCCAGCACAGACCTTGAAGCCGCCAGACCATGAAACCAAATACCACAAACACGTTGCAAAACATTGTGGCACAGACTCGCACTCACAGAGATAAGCCAGGCTGAGGTGGCGCGAGGACTTTTAAGTTTGTGCCAAGGACAAAACACTAAACAGACGAGTTAGAAATCAGACCACGCGTTGAAGTTGAAAAGCACTTTGTCAAAACCTCTTGCAAAGTAAATGTCACATTAACCTCATGAACAGAAACAGACACCGCCAGGATCAAATGTGTGCGTCATCTGAATTTCAATGGAAGATTTTTCTCCTGCTTTGAATTACCCTCAATGCAATAAATTCACTCTCGGGCTGCAGGACTTTGTAATGATTGGCATTTCCACTGCAAAAAGTCATGTACAAATGAATGAAGTTTTCTTCAAAATAGGATGTTTGGTCTCGATTTGAGTTAAAGTTGTTAAAGGAACAGGCCACCGTTTTTACATACTGAGATATGTCCTTACCTGAGCTTAGACGAGTTGATGCACCTGACTGGTCTTTGTGCGTGCGCTCAGTCATGCTATGGGGTCATGAGGCTAAATGTTAACAACATCTTTGGTGTTTTTGCGTGACTGAGCACACGCACAAACACCAGACAGGTACAAATACACTCGGCTAAGCTCAGGTAAGAACATATCTCGGTATGTAAAAACGGTGGTCTGTACCCTTAAAAGGGCAAAAAGGTGGGAAGCCCCGCCCTCGCAGGATGGGCGGACCCGGTACAAGCCTCCACAGTGCTCCAGAGCCTGTCAATCACAGACCACTCGCTATTTCTAATATACAAAAACCAGCGCGGTTAAAAAGTATGACACCTCGCCCAGTGTTATCACATGGGTCATAGCGAGTTTTAGAAAAAAATAAAACTCTTTAAAGGGGGGGTATTATGCAAAATCGACATTTTCAAGCTTACCATCATGTTATTCTGTCATTCCCTCATTAAAAACATGCCTGAAGTGTTGCCTTGGCACATTCACGTATTTTTGAGTAATCTGTAAAAACTCTGATGGCGGCCATTTTAGGGATAGGTTTGCCTGAGTCCTCCTAGGAACGCCCCCACCTCCTGGAGACGCCTCCGAGCTTTCGTCACCAGCCGAGTAACCAACCACTGCCCCTCAGCAGAACCCCCTCCACACTGATGCCACAGACAGCGTGTGGAGGGGGCGTGTCGGAAAGGCTCAGAGGTTCTTAAAGAGACAGAGGCCTATTTCAAGACATTCACTACAGCCATTTTGAGAGAGACATTTTAGGCAAGGCAGTTATTCTAATTTACTGCATTTACAGACCTACAGAAAGTTTCATCATCATTGTAGTGTGATATAGACTGGTGCTATGGGACTAAAAAAAGCAGAACACCCCCTCTTTAAGCAGTTTGAACAGTCAAAAGTTACATAAGAATCCTGTTTCCAAAGTGTCTCTTGGAGTCGCCTCTGGCCACCAGGGGGTGCTATTACAGCAATGTCAGCTCTCCGCCAGGATTAAAGAGAAAGGCTTTCCTCACCCATTGGTCTCACAACATTGTAAATGAGCCAGAACTGTAGAAGTATTTGCGTGACAGGCGAATCTAAAAGTATCTACATTTTTTAATTATCTGGGTCCTTCTGTAAGGCCATACTATCTCAGTAGTACAGTCATGAATCCATAAATAAGCTAATAAATGCTAACGTGGCTAGTGCTAACAGCTGTGTAAAATAAGCTGTTTTTTAGTGGAAAATTTTGTAAAAATTTAATTTTCGCCTTATTTTTTGACATTCAAAACTCAATAAATGGGGCTTAGGGATTAAATAATAAAAAATCCCTCTGAAAAAATCTTCCAAATATTGTTCAGTCCAAGGCTGGAAAATGTGAAGTCTTTAGGTCCGACTGACGTGGACATAGCGTCGCCACAGACAGAAAAATGTGTTTTGAGAAAAAGGCCCTTGAAATTGCATTCTCCCATATAAGTCTATGGGGGAACATTGAATCAGCGCAATATTTAAACATGTTATTGTGAAGATTTGGCATATTTTCTGTTTCCGGGTGAAAGCTTATATGTTCAGAGACCAATTTGGCCCAAAACCTGAAAACTGAAAAAATTGAGTTTTGCCTGTAGTGTCTCCCCTTAAGTTAATCCAGGACTTTAACAATTGAGAAAAGATTGAAAATGTAATGGCTAAAAGAGTGGCTAAAGAGTCACACGCATTTCAGAATATGATTGCAGAACATTTCATCATAGACCTTGGACTTCCTAAATCTTTCTATATTACAATCTTGATTCGATTGCGATTGTTTGCACTGCCTTAACTCACACTAAGAGACATTTAGACAACTTATATCAATGGATTTATGGCATAGCTTATGATGACTTTGCACACATTTAAATACCCATCATCCCAGTCTTGCCTTCTGTCTTCTAAAATTACACACAAACTACTCCTCTAATCCTGTGTATTTCATTACTCAAAGCATCATTTATTAGGCCATGTCTCACGCCCACACACACAGACAGACAGTTGTAGTAATGAAACATGAACTAAATTGCATAACCACATTCATCTACACACACGAGACAGTCAAAGAAACCTCTCCGTCTGATCCCGGGCTGAAGCGGCTTCTCAAAGGCATTTATCTGATTATTAACCTTTAGCACGGAGCCGATATAAGGAACTGTGATATGAAAATTAATAGCTTCCATTAATTCGAGCTCTCACCGACGGGAATTGGAGAAGTTCACTTTTAAAGGTTATTAGGGTTTAAGGCAAAACCATATTCACTTTTATCCGTAGCTTGAAATAAAAAGCTTCCATCACCTCGGGACAATGACTGAGTGTGACTGTACTTTTTTGACAAAGTGTAGGAATTAAATATATTTGCCTGATCTGCAGAGCTGCAGGACACTGGGAGAAGGATTTTACTGTGCTGTTTTACTAAACTAGGAGTAAAAGAACTGAAATCATGAGAAACTTTGTAACATTGTGTCAAAAAGAGACTTAAATAGGGACCAATTGGCTTGTTGCACAGTGTGGCTATGCTAGTTCCTCTGACCTGAAGTTGTGAGCGCCAGTACTTCCTGTCTGTATTCTTTTCCTGGAATTATTATCATATTTTCTAAAGATTACGTTGTGGGCAGTGAGGTCCTGGTAGATGATCATTTACTGTGTGTTCAAATCTTGATGTAGCGAGTTCAGAGGAGACGCCTGTGATCATAAAGGATTGATAGTTTGTCTTGAAGCTAAAGGCTAACATGCTATAAAACAATTTAATAAAAGGCACTGTTTCAAATTGTATAATGCATGCAATGAATGTTAGCCTTTAGCTTCAAGACAAACTCACTGATCCTTATAAACATAGACGTTTCCTCTACGGATATATTTACACTGTACAGCAACTCGTTCACCTGCAGGAAGTGATCATCTACCAGGAACTCACTGTCCACCACAGAATCTCAAGAAAATACGATGATTCGAACGGGTCTAAGCTAATCTTAATGGAAATTAATACAGACAGGAAGTAGAAACACCCACAACTTCAGCTCAGAGGAACTAGCGTAGCCACATTGTGCAACAAGCCAATACAAAGCTTAAACGGTCTAAACTCTGGAAAAATAACAATCATTTTAAGAAAGAAATGACATAAATCTACTTCTTAATTCAGATCATTTTTGCATCATTTCAAGTGAAAAAGGGAAATCTATTTAAAAGTAAAAGTTAATTTGTCTGATTTCAAGTGGGATTTACGCTTGTGCCGTAAACATTTTTATCTTCTCTACCATTAGTTCAAACACACTCAAATTAAAAGAAAACTTTATTCAAGCAATTTTAAGAAATGTATCTCCTTTAAGGTGTTCATTTTTCTAGTGAGACGGATCTTTAGCACATTTATGAGTTCTGTATGCTTTTGTTCGAGGCTGTGTTCCTGTCGGATGGAAGAGATCAGTGATTTAACAATATAATGTGGCTCCCAACGGCCGCTCGTAGCTGAGATTCACGACGATGACGCTCGGGGCCGACATTGCTGTAGTACCTCCATGTAGCGGCGGCAGAACAAGCTAGTTTTACATTGCATAGCATGGACTTCAGACACGTCCTAAACAACTGTAAAGCCTGGTGCTTATTTTTACAAAACTTTCGACAGCTAGATATTGCTCCTGTGACAATGTTGGGTTAAGTAAGGATTAAACAACGAGGAGCCGCATTAGACGGTTATAATGCACGACGCGGAGTCAAGAACACCACGACGCGCAGTGGAGTTACTCCTGCATTATAACGTCTAATGCGGCTCCTCGTTGTTTAATCCGCTTATACCAGGGTCCCACAAACGTAACATTAATAATAAATGTTTGTTTCATTGACTAAAGTCACTAAATCTGCCAGACTACGGGACTATTTTGTGTGGGTTATTAGCCGGTCACTGAAGGCTGGTCTCAGAGCGAGTCATTCTCCGCAGCTATTACGAGGATCTCAGTCAGGCTCAACGACACAACATCAGCACAGAATCACAACACAACAGGACTAACCCGGAAACACTTTTCCCTGGAAGTAAACACCGATATGCGGCACTCGTGGGCAGGAGTTATTTCACTTTTACCACGTTTAACCTGAAGCTAGCTAGCTAGCTCAACCAGCTCAACTGTTTATGGAAACAGCTGCGGTGGAGTCGCTCACACCTGGGCCCCACGAACTGAACCTTTTATGTTTGACTTTACTAATCCAGACAAATATGCTTCAATGCAGGGTCATTTTATGTACGCCTGAAAATGATGAATAGCCTTAACCGTTTTCAATAGAAATGTAAAGCTCATATGTTATTAACAGTAGCTAACCTAGCTGCTCACTCTCCTCTACAAACATTTAGCAAACGTTTTGTTTTGGCCAAAAGCGTTGAAATTAACACAAAATCCATCTCATACGTTCCTGTCAGTCACTAATTACGCCTTTATCTGATTCAGCTGTGTCATGCGTTGCTATGGCGAAGATCAGACAGGTCCTAAAGAACTCGTCAAAGCTAAGGTAAGAACATATGTATGTAAAAACGATGGCCTATTCCTTTAAAAAATATATATGCTACTATAGTAAAGGTCTCAAACAGAAATATATAGAAATACAGTTTATCTAATAAAGGTCGACCGATGTGGGTTTGTCTAAGGCAGATGCCGATCTGCACCACTGATATCCACATCCAATCCAATTCCGGAGGTTAAAACTAACTCAGCGATTGAGTTCTCCAGATTATGTGCTTCAAAACTACATGCAGCATTGTCCGCATTGACTGAGGTTTAGTGAAACTTATAAACTTGTAGCTAACCAGTTTTCAATGTTTTCCCCTGAGGCCTGTAGGGAGTTGTGGGGACTTGTTTTAAAACCCTGACTTCGCTCTTTCCAATGCAAAAAAATGGGAAGACTTTATTTCTATCGACATAGGAAAATCCCGACAAAATCAATATGTCCTTTCAATATCTCCAAAAATCTGCCTATTAAACGCTGTCATTTCCCCTAAAAACTAAAGACCATACGTTTCCACAAATCCACGACAGAAAACATTAATATCAATAAACCCCTTTCAGCAAATGGCCGATATCGTGCAAAGGAGAATTGGCTAAAGTCCACACAGACGCGGTTCTCGCCCGTGGGAAACTTTTCAAAGATGAGCCGTTTCAAATGAATGACACACTGTGAGCGTTTTACAGACAAACAAACAGACGCAGCTTTGATACTAACAATACGCCGGCCTGTTTTCAACCCAAATACTATCAAACCTCACAGCTTCGCGTCATCGACTGACACTTACATAACGACGAGGCTCTGGGCTCTTTCTGCACCGATTCATCTCGCTCCGTTTGAAGTCGTTTGAGCCAAAAACACAATTTTTCAACGACTATTTCGGCTTTTATGTGGCATAAACAACCAAAAGAGGAAACTGCTGTGATCGATTGTGAAGTAGAAGAACTAGATGGAAGTCATTTGTCACACTTATGTTTTCAGCGGCGGGTAATTGAATGGAAATAACGCTCATGCATTTGCCTTAAGGCCCAACTTTCTTTATGTCCAATTATAGCGATAGTTTATGTTTAAAACGCCACAGAGACAGTGGAAAAGAGGATATTATTACTGCTTGTTGCACAGATAGAGTTTATCTTTTATATACTCAGCCTTAACTCCCAGGCAACAACCTTTTCTTTTCAGTTGGCATCCATCCACTCTGTGTACATATTCCTATGATCGTTTCACACAAAATCAAACAAAATAATGGAAGCTACAGTATAAAGCAGCTATGAACAATTTGGAATTGGAATCATTGGATCAGATTGTGGAGGCACAACTAAACCCAGACAAAACTGAGATCATTGTTTTTGGCCCCACAGACACAAAGACAAAGTGTTATCAGTCACTTTGAGTCTCTCTCTCTAAAACCAAAAAATCAGGTTTGAAATCTAGGAGTGACCATGGACTCAGACCTGAACTTAAACAGCCACATCAAAGCAATAACATCAGCAGCTTTTTACCATCTGAAAAACATGGCTAAGATCAGAGGAATAGTGTCAAAACCAGACCTAGAGAGACTTATCCATGTGTTTGTCTCCAGCAGGTTTGACGACTGTAACAGCTGCTCACTGTCAGAGCTGCAGAACATCCAGAACCAGGAAATACGACCATATTAGTCCAGTGCTGGCCATGAAATGAGTTGCTTGTGCCGCTGGTTTAACAGAGAAGTGAAAAAAGGAGGCGCGGCGGTGTTTTTCTGTCTTTATATCTCTCTGTCATTCACATTTGGGACGGTAAAATCACCCACGTTTCTCCCGTGCGTCCAAAATCGGGCTTAAAAATCAAACATGTTTGATTTCCTACGACTGAAGTCTAGTCGCGTCTTTCTACCGCCCACACTACACCATTCAACGTCAGTGCAGTCGTGACCCCCCCCACACTACACGACCCCCCCACACTACACGACCCCGACACTACACGACCCGACTCTGTGTGACCGCCTTCGACTAGACGCGACTCGATTAGACTCGGCACGACTGAGAATTAGAGCGAAATCAGGCATAAAAGTTGCGTAGTGTGTGCTGACCTTTAGACCTACAACATTTTGCTTTTTCATCACGTTTTTGTTGTCTGCTTTCCTGCCTTTTAATCAGATTTTTGTTTCTTTTTTCTCGCCTGTTTTGTCGCGTTTTCATTTGCTCTTTTGATGCTTTTTTTTTGCTGCGTTTTCATCCAAGTCGAACAGGAGAAAATGTGCTTGGTAAAGGGACAATCCAGAGTTTAAATATATATATATATATATATATATATATATATATGTATTTTCCTCCCCTACATGTTCCAACAGTGTCCTAATGTGCACGAACCCAGACCTGTTCACCACAACTGCACCTAAAATCCTGGGTCTGAAGTGCCGTCACGCACAAGCTAAATATAGAAGCTGCAGTTACACGTACGATCTGAGGCGGCAGTAGTGAGTATAACATGGCCAACTTGCATCTAGCCCCTTTAAGGCGGGGTTATTAGTACCACAAATGCAAAAGATTGACGCATAGAAGGATTTGCAAACAGACGAGTGAGGTGGAACTTGGGTCGGCTACATAGTATAAACACTGCTCGACCAAAGGAAAGCGCCACACCCTAATATTTGTTTTGTCCACCTTTAGCTTTGATACAGCGCGCCTTTGTTGTGGCGTTGTTTCAATAAGCTTCTGCAATGTCAAAAGATCTAGTGTTACGTTACTTTTTCACCAAGCTGTTGTGTGCCCACTGTGCAAAGCCTTCTCCAGCACATCCCAAAGATTCACAACGGGATTTAGGGCCCGGCCCATATGGATTATTAGGGTCCGATACCGATATGAAGGGGGTTGGCATGGCCGATAGTCGATATATAGGCTGATACTTTACTTTTCAATATCTAATCCAGCTTTATTTATAATGCACTTTAAAAACAACGTGGTTGACCAAAGTGCAGTATCAAAAAAAAAAAACACAACTACCGTAAATTTCAGCCAATTGAGCTTAATATAAACTGTGCCAGCTACATTTGTGCACATACAGGACGAGCTCGAATATAAGCTGCAGGTTTTCATAGATGAGGAGGAAGAGACGCCTCATCCCGGAAAAAGGTGCAGTCGTGGGCAGAGGGAGGGCGGCAGATACGACAGTGATAAACGCCTACAAAAGGCACGCAGGAATGGCCAGTGCAGCTCCCTCAATGTGTCGTGTGGCCCGTCCGCATTGTGGCTAGGGCTGAACGACATGGACAAAATTTCATATCTCGATATGATACGATATAACCATGGGTTAGGTGAAAACTAAGCATTTTTAAAAAATATAAAAACATAATACAAAAGAGTGCAGTTTAATTGATGAAAATCTATATCTTGCTTTTTCAATTTTAATGTTTTGAATGTTCATATCCCCTTCCAGGAACCGCCACCTTAACGTGGTGGAGGGGTTTGAGCGCCCGAATGATCCTCAAGCCTTGTTGTCGGGGGCTTCGTGCCCCTGGTAGGGTCTCCCAGGGCAAACAGGTCCTAGGTGACGGGTCAGAAAAAGAGCGGTTCAGAAGCCCCTTTATGAGAGACCAACAGGCCCTGTTAGAACCATGAGGCCGCCCTTCTGTGGACCCGCCACCTGCAGCGGGCGCTATAGGGGCTGGTGCAATGTGATTTGGGCAGCTCCAACAGCTGCCCCCACGACCCGGCAACGGACAAGTGGAAGAAAATGGATGGATGGATGTTCATATCTCGATATCGATACGATAAAGATATATCTTTCAGCCCTGGTTGTGGCCACATCTCCAGCTCAGACACTCCCCAGGCACATTTAGGCTACAGTCAGCCTTCATCATTTTAAAAGTTACTCATCTACCTCAGCCAAGAGCAGCAGTTGATTAGAAGTTCAGCCATAATCTTTCGCCAAGCCCGTCTCACTTTTGCGTTTACTGCTCGAGACGCCTCTAGTGCCTGCAGTATATCGGCCGCACGTCATATTGGCCGCAGGGTTCAAAGCGTGGGAAAAAGGTAGCAGCTTATAGGCCGGAGGTTACAGTAAGTGGTACAAAGAGCAAATTAAAATCAGTGCAATAAATTGAACCATGAAGAGTAGAAAAGCAACTGACAATAATCAATGCAAGTTAAAAGCTGAGGAAAAGAAGTTTGCTTTCAGCTGGGACTTCAAAATTATGAGTGACTCGGCCTGTCTAAGGTACAAAGGCAGTGCATTCCACAATTCTGGTCCAGCGACAGAGAAAGAGCGGTCGCCTCGCAGCTTCCTGTTATGTTTTGGGCACCACAAGCAAAAAACGACCTGCCAACTGAATAACCTATAGTTTAAAAATATATATATATTATGGTAGAGGTTTCAAACATAGAAATATAAAGAAATGTGGGAGTTTTTTTCTCAGGCAGAGGCACCACTGATCCAAATCCATGTGTGAAAATGATGTCTCTTCCACAATCTGAGCCCGGTGTTCGTTGGCAAAAAGCTTTCTAGAACTGTCCTTGCAGCCTTAATGTAAAAATGTAATTGTTAGAGACACGGAGTGAGCTGCTCCGCCATCGTTTCCTGTGTCTCTCCGTCAGCGTTATCCAGGATGATTCAAATGCCTCTGATAATCTGATCAGCCCAATTGCATTAGCGGCACAGATTTAATACATTATGCACTGTTTACGCAGGGATTTAGAGGTTCCCCGGGAAACGGCGGAAACACGGACAGCGGACATCAGCGATCACATGGCCCCAGGCTGCACGATTACAGAAAACAGCCACGCATCGTTATCAGGGAACAAAAATACAGGAATACGGAATGAGTGCTTTAGGAAACACTGACCAAGAAATAATCTTTTGGTTTTCAATTTGTTGCATAAATATTGTAGCTGAGTCAAGCTGACAGTAAAAAAACACATTTGCTCTAATCATATGTTTGGTTTGATAATAAAGCTTAACCTAATCTAATATTGATGATGTCATCGTATCAGAGCTAAAAATATAGCACCATCATCTTTTTAAATGAACCCGAGAAATGTAAAATGTACTCTTTATGACAGACAGACAGACAGACAGACAGACAGACAGACAGACAGACAGACAGACGGATCATAAATGAGTCCCAATGCTAGCATCTTGGTACCTGGTGCCTATCAACAGTTTACTGTAAACAACTTTTGTAAAGTGAAAATATATGTCACAAACTGCAGTTTCATGTAGGATAATTCAGTAGGTTTTACATAAGTTCTGTGAACTTCAACCTACTCCTTTTAAGGGCAAATTTACTCCTTTTCCTGTGATAACCTTTGTTGTCTGTTATTTTTGCTTTTGTGTTTTTTAGCTGCTCAAATAAACTAAACTAACTACAGATAGATAGATTTTTTCTAGATTCTGAGATAATTTGTGTTTTATCAAACACTCGACTTTCTCATTGACTCCTCTCTCCTCTCTTGACGTTATGTGAAGAGGCAAATGCCTAAATATATTTGTTTCAATTAAATTTTCAACGACAACATTGTTGACACATTTTGAAACAATGCGTTTCTCCGCAGATTGATCGCTCCTTATCACGTGTGCATTTAAACAGCCTGGTTCTCGGATTGAAGACTTTAACAGGATGTTTCTCAGCCGTCCTTGGACCAATTTTAACCATTTAAAGGGGGGTATTATGCAAAATTGACTTTTTCAAGCTTTACATCATGTTATTATGTCACTCCCTCATTAAAAACATGCCTGAAGTGTTGCCTTGGCACATTCACGTATTTCTGAGTAATCTGTACAAACTCTGATGGCGGCCATTTTAGGGATAGGTTTGCCTGAGTCCTCCTAGGAACCTCCTGGAGACGCCTCCGAGCTTTCGTCACCAGCCGAGTAACCGACCACTGCTCCTCAGCAGAACCCCCTCCCCACTGATGCCACAGACAGCGTGTGGAGTGGGCGTGTCGGAAAGGCTCAGAGGTTCTTAAAGAGACAGAGGCCTATTTCAAGACATTTTGAGAGGGACATTTTATACAAGGCAGTTATTCTAATTTACTGCATTTACAGACCAACAGAAGGTTTGTCATCATTGTAGTGTGATATAGACTGGTGCTATGTGATTGAAAAAAGCAGAACACCTCCTCTTTAAAAACTCAGAGATCTGTCCAGGGGAAGCCTCTGCTTTGTCAAACTCGCTCCAGAGAGCGAGAGAGAAGTGTCAGGTTTAC
Source organism: Gobius niger (assembly GCF_951799975.1). Taxonomy (NCBI): domain Eukaryota; kingdom Metazoa; phylum Chordata; class Actinopteri; order Gobiiformes; family Gobiidae; genus Gobius; species Gobius niger. The sequence goes on from NC_136856.1 coordinate 7,040,581, forward strand.
AGCTGTTCGCTACACAACACCACGCCCCCTCGGACTAAAAAAAAGAGAAAAGAAACGCAATAATATATAAAATGTCCAGATCCTGACTCTACATAGGTTTTTATCGTCATTTATTTCACTTCATCACAGAGCCACTAAAATCACACATTAGGTGTATTAGAGTGTCTAGTTTTTCAATAAATAAATAAATAAAAAACGCAAAAAAAAAATAATTCTGGCCACAGGCGACAGCAGTCACTCGTGTGATGCTGCTGTGAAGAGGCGGAACGAGTCCTGTGGTCCCGGGCCGACCTTGAACTGGCCCCTCCAGCTGACCCCTCTCTCTCTTTCAAAGTCACTCTTGGTCTGACCTCTGTGGCCTGGAGACGCCCTCATAAACCCAGGCGGGACAGAGCAGCGGGATCATGGATAGTAGGAGCGTTTGTGGAGGAGGGGGCTCTTCTTCCTCAGGGACTGGAGGGCCAAATGAGCGCTGTCTGGAGAGGTGATTATGGGACGCTTCCTGTATGGGGGGTGGGTCGTTGGTAAACTATGCAACGGTCGCGGTACAGTAGGATTTAGATTGTTGTTTCTTTTTACTTTCTTTTCCATTTCTCGAGTCTTTTGGACAGACATTGGGTCCAATCCTACAGGCCTGAATGATCTTCAACAAATCAATACAAGTAATAGTGATTCTTGTTGTATCGATTTGCAATTCATGTCCAAGTTTCGGTTCACTGAGTCAAGTCAAGATTAAACAATTTATGCAAAAATAAGAGTTAGTCGGGGTCAGTGTTGGGATACAATAAAGACAGGTGTTGAGTGGATATATTATATTACTGAAATAAATTGCTAACTACAGCAAAGTTTTGAACAGCTGCCCTGACGAAGAGACGCTTGTGTCCAAACACTCTCTTAATCTCAGTGGGACTGTCCTGGTGAATGAGTCCCAATGCTAGCATGTATTGGTACCCGGTACCTATCAACAGTTTACTGTAAACAACTTTTGCAAAGTGAAAATATATATCACAAACTGATGATGCAGCCCATCAGCTTTCATTAGCCTTAAAGGACCTACAAAAATGGCTGAATGATTCATGCCTATGCCTTAATGTGAAAAAGACTGTATCAATGTTTTTTAGTAAACCTAAAACAACTGTGGCCGCAGTAAAAGTTTGCCTGGATGGACAAGAGTTAACTAATGTTGAGGAATTTAAGTATCTGGGAGTGCTAATAGACTCAAAACTATCCTTCAAAAAACACGTTAAAAAAGTAGTGAAAACTGTAAATGTTAATATACGGAACTTTAGACATATTCACACATCATTAACGGATACAGCAGCGATTACATTCCTGCACTCTATGATACTGGCTCATATTGAGTACTGCATAACAAGTTGGTCATATACAAGTCATGCTGCTATTGGGCCAATCGAAGTATGCTACAAAAGAGCATTGAAAATATTAGACAAGAAACCTTCGTCATACCACCATTGTCAAATTTTAGATAAATATAAATTTTTAAACTTTGCTAATTTCAAATTATTTAAATCAGCCTGTTTAATCTATAAGGTTATACATGGTCTAGCCTCCACCATTGAGTGATTTTATTAAACAAAAATCTAGCAGTGCTGCGGGGTCTCGAGTGACTCGAGCCACTGTGAGAGGTGATTGTGAATTGGCATTTAAGCGGACTGCCTTTTCACAGAACGTCCTGTCATATCAGGGAGTGAGCTTCTGGAATAGTATTCCACTGTCAGTGAGGGAAAGCACGAGTGTAACCTATAAGTTATTCTATTGAGTAGTTACTTAGAGTATCAATTATTAAGAAACTGGGCTAGATCAGAAGTTCTAAATTCGGCTCTAGGAATGGAGTAATGAAGACTGAACACAAATATTAAGTTTAAGTGGTACCAAATAATATATTGTGATAAGGGAAAAAATAAACAAACATGTGTATCAACAATATTCGAATGGCCATTCACACATTTCACAGTGCATCAATTCGCAATATGTACAATATTTACACTCTCTTCAAGTCTTCTTTCTACCAACGATGGTATTAAGGCAACAAGTGGAAAAGTTCATACGGCCCCACAACTTCCACGTTGGGGTGGCAAAGTCCAGGGGGTTTGGTGAGGGGAAGTAACAGTTCATAAAAGGGACCGCGATGAACGGGTTGCGAGGTTGGCGACCAAAAAGAAACAAAAATAGAGAGGGCGGCTGCTGAGGAGCCTCCTACCAGCCCGGGGTTCGGTTGGGGGAATTCAGTTCAGCTCATTCAGTTCATTTGGATCCAGGTTCAACGTTTCAAACAGGCTCTAGCTCGGGCTCTAAGCTCGCCATCCAACCTGGCCTGCGTAAAAGGACAGGACCAGTTAAGTTTCTAGTGCGCACAGATACATTCATATACTAAATGCTAAATGATAACTATTACGCATCAAAATAGCAAAACATTTCCTTATTGTACAATAGATTGATTCAATGCATAAATTAGAATAGATAATACAATAATTGTTCTATTAAAATATTCATCACTCTAATAATCTCAAAATGTAAACACCGCATCCACAAATAAGGTGCGTAGCAGACACAGTGGTTGACTGGACTGCATCGTAAAGTGCCTCGGATGCGTAGCATTAACACACATCAAAACATTAACCATATGCTAAAGAAGCAGCAGTACATTCATGATAACACAAATCAGAACCAATGGACAATGGGTCACAGTGATACCATTTCACTTAGTTATATTCGGAGAAACGGGCACGTGAATGCCAAGCGCTCCCTTGAAAACAAATGCAGCGGCTAGGCTACGAAAAGCTACAGACGCGACTTACCAATTCCGCAGATAAACGCAAGCACAAACACTCCCGCGCGACGACCCACGGCTCCGGTAGTCGGCTCCTACAGTTCAACATATAGCATTTCAGTGTAGAAGACTGATTCATGATTAACGCGTAAAACCAACACATACCTGCAGCAACCTCATACAGCGTCTCCCTCTCGCTCTTACCGGTAGCTACCCACTACCAGCTATTATGCTAGTCTGATAGCAGCGCTAGGTCACGTGACCATGTGACGCAATGACGCGCACGTAACGTAAACGCACACAACGTAACCGGCAACCAATAGAAAGGATATAAGGAAGGATATTTAATAAGGTTTTGTCACCTGGGTTACATCCTCCCCCCTTTAGATCATGCAACTCCCGATGCATGCTAAACGTCGTGAACAGTAGGTTTCAAAAGGTTATTTGCTGCATGGGTAGCGAACGCTTCGCTGTAGGCATCCACTAAACCATGTACTAGCGTCTGAACAACGGAAATGAGAGGATTACCTAATGCCGCATATTGAAGGCGATCAGGAGGTTGACGCTGCCGACTAGGCCGACTGATTACTGGCGTGGTTTCACGGACAGGATCAGGCAGGTTGGCGGACGATTCTGCGGGACTGAGCAATAGCTCGGTTTGGCTGGGGGATGTCTCTGCTTGGTCAAAAAGCTCTGGCTCCCCCTCAGGTGGGTCTTCATCAGGCTCACCGGCAGGTGGGGTAGCAGCAGGCCCAGGCTCCTCTTCCTCCATAGATGAAGAGGCTTCGGATTCAGCAGAGGACTCCCCATCGACAGGTAGGTTTTCAGTTTCTGAGACGGGATCGACAGGATCGACGTGACTGACGGACGGCATGGGTTCGACAGTGCGTGAACTATGGAACTGGAAAGCAGTTGGCGGAATCAGAACTTGAGGCAGACTCCATTCCTCTTCGTCCTCATCGAAGTCTTCAGCATGATCAACAGTTACTGATTTCTGGCGACGGGTTACAGGCCGACGGGGTGGTGTAACAGGCAAAGGATCTGGACCACCACTGGCTGGCAGGAAGGAACATGGAAGTAGCAGGTCTCTGTGGAGCGTACGATTTGGTCTATCTGATCTGTTCTCCGGCCGCACTGTGTACACTGGCAGGTCCCCAGCACGCTTCACAACGACGTAGACATCTTGCTCCCATTTGTCTTCAAGCTTGTGTTTGCCACGAAGCCTGACGTTTCGCACCAGAACTCGATCACCTTCCTCCAGACTTGACGGAGTGACTCGCTGATCGAAGCGAGCTTTATTTCGTTCGCCAGATTTAGCAGCATTCTTCGACGCAAGTTCAAAACTCTCTTCAAGGCGGGACCGCAAGTTCTCAACATACTGGGAATGAGAAGTAGACTGATTTCCCCGCACAGGCAAGCCAAAGGCCAGATCAACCGGGAGACGTGGTGAACGGCCAAACATCAGCTCGTACGGCGTAAAACCAGTGACATCGTTCTTCGTGCAGTTGTAAGCGTGCACTAACGGTTTTACGTAGTCTTTCCATTTGGCTTTCTTCTTGTGCTCAAGGGTCCCAAGCATGCTAAGTAGTGTCCGGTTGAACCTCTCGACTGGGTTCCCCCGAGGATGGTAAGGGGTTGTTCTGGTCTTTACTATCCCAGCGAGTTGGCACAATTCTTTTATCAATTTTGACTCGAAGTCGGGTCCTTGATCCGTGTGGAGACGTTCAGGTATTCCGTAGCACACAATGAAGTTCTCCCATAGACATTTTGCCACTGTCTTCGCCTTTTGGTTTGCGGTAGGTATGGCTATTGCAAACTTGGTAAAGTGGTCAGTGAAAACAAGAATGTCTTTTATATTGCTTTGATCTGGTTCGAGTGACAAATAGTCCATGCAGAGCAACTCCAAAGGACGAGTAGTCTTGATGTTAACGAGTGGTGCGGATCTTTCAGGAAGTGCCTTGCGTCTCACACAACGACTGCAGGTCTTGATCTTATTCTCCACGTCAGCTGCCATACGAGGCCAGAAAAAGCGGTTGCGCACCAGGTCCAAAGTCCGCTCGATGCCTAGGTGACCCAGGTCATCATGCAAGCTTGTCAAAACAACGGACTTCAGCTCCTCCGGTACCACCAGCTGGAACGTGACTTGTTCTCCGTCGTGCCTCCGCCGGTACAAGATGTCTTCTTGCAACTCGAGACGATTCAGCTCCCTCAGCAACAAGGGAAGGTTCGAGAGTTCATTCCTTGCCGTCGGAGGAACCTTCTCCCCAGTATTTATCTGGTGTATGACCTCTCTGATAACTGGATCAGCCCGTTGCTTTTCCTTGAGGTCCAGACGTGATAGGGATGGAACAACTGGTAGACCATGATTGTCTTCACTGGCATAGCAATCCGGAACAGAATTTGCTGACATGCTCAGAGACTCGACCAGGGTAATCGGACTTCCTGCAGAACTGCTGGGCTGACTGGTGACAAGACAGCGGTGGCAGATGGCAGCTACGATGTCCGGGCTTAGTTCCTCCACTTCAGCAGATTCAACCACATGGTCTTCCGTGAATCGGTTTATCAAATCACAGTCCTTCAGCACTGACAGGTCCACGGGATGGCTGTGAGGGCGGCGTGATAAAGCGTCGGCGTCGAGGTTCTGCTTTCCGGCACGGTATTGCAGCTTGAAGGTGTAGGTGGACAGGGCAGCCAACCATCGATGACTGGTGGCATCCAACTTTGCCGATGTTAACAGGTAGGTGAGAGGGTTGTTGTCCGTCACTACAACAAAGTGGACCCCGTACAGATAGTCGTGAAACTTCTCACACACACTCCACTTCAGTGCAAGAAATTCTAATTTGTGTGCAGGATACCTTGACTCACTCGTTGACAGACCTCGGCTGGCGTAAGCGATTACTCTCAACTGGCCTGCTTGTTCTTGGTAAAGAGCCGCTCCAAGCCCTGTTGTGCTGGCGTCAGTATGTAAGATGTAAGGTAGCTTTGGGTCGGCGAACCCAAGGACTGGAGAACTGGTCAACTTGTCAATGAGCGTTTCAAAAGCTTGCTGGCAGCTAGGCGTCCATCGCTCTCCGAAAGGCTGTTTCGTGTCTTGGAACTTTGCTGAAGAAGATCTCTTCTGGGACTTGGAGGTAGGTGTATAGCCCCGCGTCAAATCGTTGAGAGGTTTGGCGATAACGGAGTACCCTTTTAAAAACCTCCGGTAATATCCAGCAAATCCTAGGAACGACTTGAGCTCCTTCAAAGTTCTTGGAATTGGCCAGGACTTTAAAGCAAGGATTTTGTCTGGGTCGGTCTCGACTCCCTTCTCCGAAACGACATGTCCCAAGTACTTCACAGACTTCTGGAAAAATTTACATTTCTCGGGAGAGAGCTTCAGACCATATTCCTTCAGGCGATGTAATACCCGCAGCAGCCTCCGCTCATGTTCTTCCAGCGAATCCGAAAACACAATAAGATCGTCGATGAAAACCAGGACTTCTTTTAAATGGAGATCCCCCATACTTCTTTCCATCAACCGCTGGAACGTAGATGGAGCGTTTGTTACCCCTTGGGGCATTCGGTTGAACTCCCAAAATCCAATGGGCGTCACAAAAGCCGTCTTAGCTTTGTCTACTTCGTTCATCTCGATCTGGTAATATCCTGACTTCAAATCGAGAACGCTGAACCACTTCGAACCGGTCAAGGCGGATAGGGACTCTTCCAGATTTGGCAAGGGGTAGGCGTCCTTAACCGTTTGAAGGTTCAACTTCCTGTAGTCGATGCACAAGCGTATGGCTCCGTTCTTCTTACGGACCACGACAATTGGTGACGAAAATGGCGACTCCGACTCACGAATGACACCAGCCTCCAGGAGGTCCCGTAGATGCTGTCGAACTGCCTCGATATCATCAGGGTGGATCGGTCTGGCTCTGTGCTTGAACGGAGTTTCATCAGCCAACTTTATGTGATGTTTCACCTTGTCCGTGCGTCCAAAGTCCAGATCGCTATGTGCAAAGACGTCCGGGATTTGATGGAGTTTCTCTGTGATTCTTGCCTTCCATTCTGGCGGAATAGGTGACTCTCCAAAATTCAGCTTCAGAGGGATACCAGGACTTTCAGATGGTGAACAGGTTGTTGCCACGTTGTGCGACAGGATCTGTGGTGACACTGCAAGTTCTGCGATGGTTACGAGAGGTGGGATGGTCACATCCTGGTCTGACTCGTTACTCAGGATCACCGGGATCTTCTTGTGGGATTGGCTTGGGAGCATAATCAAAGAATTTTTGACACACAGCCCACCTGGCAGTGGTGAGGCTGGATGCTCCACAAGCGCCCACTGACCAGGAGACAGCATGCTGATGGAGATGGAGCCTTCAACGACGATGGTGTGTCCAGCAGGGATGAGGACTGGCGACTTGCTGGCTAATCTCACAACTCCGTCGCTGCCTTCTTGTTGTTGCTTGTGGCGTATTTGGAGTAGTTTGAGTACTGCTCTGTAGCCACTTGCCGTCGGCTGGAAGTTTGAGAACTCACTCCCCGTATGCTGGTTGTATAACGGCTCCAACGTATTCATGCCGATTAACACCTGGGACTGATGAGCTCCGACGTCAGGAACAACTAGTGCCAGTGTTGAGACATCAAAGTCCACTCCCAGGAACTCCTTTGGAAAGGTGACCACCATCTCCACATATCCGACATATGGGACAGCCTGTCCAGCTGCTCCTTCAACTTGCAGCAAGTCACACAGAGGTTTCACTGGCTGGTCTGCAAAATGCTGGTTGTAGAACGAGACTGGAATCGTAGTGACTTGCGATCCGGTGTCTAACAGGCAGTTGAATTCTTCACCAGCGATTTTGATGTTTGCTGTGCAGCGGGATCCGACCAAGCCTTTGGGTAACCGGGATTGGACAGCAGTAGTGCTTTGGGTCATTTCTTGACATTTGACATAGTTCTTCTTCAGGTTGGGACATTGTGGGTCCACAACAGTTCCGGTTTGCCCCACAACTGGAACTGACTCTAGTTTAACGATGGTCTCGATGAAGAATACGATCCTTGCCAGCTTTGTTGCTTTTCTGCAAACTGCTTCTTCTTGGCAGCGACTAGTGCAGAGTTCGGGGGGTTCTCACAGTGTGTCTTTATATGGCCATCTTCACCACACCGATAGCAGTAGCCAGGCTTGGGAACAGAAGACGGGGTCTTTGAGTGCTTGCCCGCCCTCTGCCCCTCACCCGACAAACGACCAGGCGTGGACTTGGAAGCAGCAGACTGACTGGAGCTTGACTGGGCTGCAGTGAGTATTGCGAGCTGCTGTTGGATGTCGGCCAGCTGTTTAGCGAGTTGCTGCGTGACGTTGGTGAGCGCAGCAATCTCTCCCCCCTCTGCACTGTCTGTGTAAGCGTACTGCGCATGGTTTGCAGCTCTGGAGCGCGAAGAGCCGAGATGTTGCTGCATGCGAATGGCTTTGGCCGCTTCACGATCCTCTTCAGTCCGCAGCAAGAGCAGAAGTTCAGCAAACGATGGAGGGTTCTGCTTGCGTTGTTTCAGTTGTAGTTCTATTATCAGGGAGTTGTCCCAACAGCCACGGCAAAATTGAGTCAAAAGATGTCTATCAAAGTCTTTGTTCAACACCCCTCCACGTTTCACCGCCTGGTTCAGCGCCACCTGTAGACGTTGCAGATAGTTGGACGGTTTCTCTCCAGCATCTTGGAACGTGTCCATAAACTTGGCGTATAGCTCATCGCCATCTTGGACTGTGCCGTACGCTGAGTCAAGTGTCTGTAGATACACCGCTGGAGGAGCGTCCGGTCTCAGGTGCTTCACCATATCAGCCGCAGGTGGTAACAAGCTGTCGAAGATCTTGCGTGAGCGCTGTAGGTCGGACACAGCAGGATCTTTCAGTAACAGCTCCACTCCGGAACGCCATGTGTCGTAGTCAGACTCGGTTGGAGGTCTGGACGATTTTCCAGAGAAGGCCCTGAGACGCTGCGCTGCCGAGTTCATAGCACGATCGTCGTTCTTCACAATGTGTTCGACTACATAACGTTGAACTTCAGGTGGATTGAGAGTACTGTGCGTCATGGTCGGCGGAGAAGATCTTGTAGGATCTGGCTGGACCCGTAGCGGCGTTTCCGTGTGCTGGTTCGATGCGGCCACCTCGGTCCAATGGGTTTTATTGTCCGTTGACCGGGCCTCGTCGTTAATGGCATTGGTGTGGAGCTTGGTGACAGTCTGACCAAGCAGAGACATCACCCCATTAAGGACGACTGAAAAATCTTGACAAGTCAATTTCGCAACATTTTCTAATTCCGAGAGGTAATCGGTGGTATATTGCTTTCCGACCTCGTTCGCACAGACTGTAGCGAGTTCTGAAATTTCAAATGTAACTTTTTCTGTGTCGCAGATATACGTATAAGGCAGAAGTGGACGTAACGTAACCAATGCTGCGCCAGAACTGTACTCTACGACTATAGAACGATGAAAAACAGATTTGGGTTCATCAATAACTTCATATTTTGAAATAGAACCGTACTGCTTTAAAAATTCAATTACTTCGTCGTCAGTTTCAGTTTTCGTCGCGTCCTCAATTAACACTGCATTTGGGATCTTAATGCCACGTTTCTCGAATATTTCCATTTTAACACAACAATACACAAGTACCACAAAAAATGTTCAGTTTTTTTTTTCTTCCACTCCTGGCTAATGCTCGCCACGTTATGTAACCTATAAGTTATTCTATTGAGTAGTTACTTAGAGTATCAATTATTAAGAAACTGGGCTAGATCAGAAGTTCTAAATTCGGCTCTAGGAATGGAGTAATGAAGACTGAACACAAATATTAAGTTTAAGTGGTACCAAATAATATATTGTGATAAGGGAAAAAATAAACAAACATGTGTATCAACAATATTCGAATGGCCATTCACACATTTCACAGTGCATCAATTCGCAATATGTACAATATTTACACTCTCTTCAAGTCTTCTTTCTACCAACGATGGTATTAAGGCAACAAGTGGAAAAGTTCATACGGCCCCACAACTTCCACGTTGGGGTGGCAAAGTCCAGGGGGTTTGGTGAGGGGAAGTAACAGTTCATAAAAGGGACCGCGATGAACGGGTTGCGAGGTTGGCGACCAAAAAGAAACAAAAATAGAGAGGGCGGCTGCTGAGGAGCCTCCTACCAGCCCGGGGTTCGGTTGGGGGAATTCAGTTCAGCTCATTCAGTTCATTTGGATCCAGGTTCAACGTTTCAAACAGGCTCTAGCTCGGGCTCTAAGCTCGCCATCCAACCTGGCCTGCGTAAAAGGACAGGACCAGTTAAGTTTCTAGTGCGCACAGATACATTCATATACTAAATGCTAAATGATAACTATTACGCATCAAAATAGCAAAACATTTCCTTATTGTACAATAGATTGATTCAATGCATAAATTAGAATAGATAATACAATAATTGTTCTATTAAAATATTCATCACTCTAATAATCTCAAAATGTAAACACCGCATCCACAAATAAGGTGCGTAGCAGACACAGTGGTTGACTGGACTGCATCGTAAAGTGCCTCGGATGCGTAGCATTAACACACATCAAAACATTAACCATATGCTAAAGAAGCAGCAGTACATTCATGATAACACAAATCAGAACCAATGGACAATGGGTCACAGTGATACCATTTCACTTAGTTATATTCGGAGAAACGGGCACGTGAATGCCAAGCGCTCCCTTGAAAACAAATGCAGCGGCTAGGCTACGAAAAGCTACAGACGCGACTTACCAATTCCGCAGATAAACGCAAGCACAAACACTCCCGCGCGACGACCCACGGCTCCGGTAGTCGGCTCCTACAGTTCAACATATAGCATTTCAGTGTAGAAGACTGATTCATGATTAACGCGTAAAACCAACACATACCTGCAGCAACCTCATACAGCGTCTCCCTCTCGCTCTTACCGGTAGCTACCCACTACCAGCTATTATGCTAGTCTGATAGCAGCGCTAGGTCACGTGACCATGTGACGCAATGACGCGCACGTAACGTAAACGCACACAACGTAACCGGCAACCAATAGAAAGGATATAAGGAAGGATATTTAATAAGGTTTTGTCACCTGGGTTACACGAGTCTCCCTACATTCAGGAGTCATTTAAAAGTGTGGCTGAGGGGCACACAAACATGTGATCATGTTTAGTTAGTCATGATAGTGCATTATAAAAAAAAAGAGATCCAATTATCAGTGTAATACGGGTTGTGCAATAAGAGTCCCATAACATGGGTTGGCAATAGGGGTCAGTGTAACGCGGGTCAGTGCAATACAGAATGGGGCAATATGGGTCAGTGCAATATCAGGTCTGTCAGGGCATGTGCATTTTTGAGGTTTGTGCAATACAGTCGATGCATTTACTATTTTCTATTTTCTCCTCTGTCCACTCTTGTTATTGTTATTTGTTTTAACATGATGTGATCACTGTTCTCATTCCTGTCTGTACATAGTCTGTATATAGTCTGTATATCGTGTCTCTGTATGTTTTTACTAACTCGTGTGTAACATCAACCTGCCAGGGGGTCTGCAGATGGAAATTAGCCTAAGGCTATAATCTGGCATATTTACATTTGTAAAAATGTTCATTAATATGTATTGTCCCTCCTTTTCAAATAAATAAATAAAAATAAATCAAAACAAACTGCAGCTTCATGTATGATGATTCAGTAGGTTTTAGATAAGTTCTGTGAACTTCAACCTGCTCCTTTTGGGTGCAAATTCACTCCTTTTCCCGTGATGACATCTGTTGTCTGTTATCTTTGCTTGTGTGTTTTTTTGCTGCTCAAATAGACTAGACTAGACTAGAAGAATGACGGACAGGATAGACAGACAGACAGACAGACAGATACTGTAGATAGATAGATAGATAGATAGATAGATAGATAGATAGATAGATAGATAGATAGATAGATAGATAGATAGATAGATAGATAGATAGATAGATAGATAGATAGATAGATAGATAGATAGATAGATACATATTGGGCGGCACGGTAGCACAGCAGTTAGCACTAGTGCCACACAGCTAGAAGGTCCCGGGTTTGAATCCCACCTGGACGGGGCCTTTCTGTGTGGAGTTTACATGTTCTCCCCGTGTCTGCGTAGGTTTCCTCCAGGTACTAAACAAAAGATTTGTTGATGGCGACCACTAGGATTGTGTGGCTCAAAAACACGACAGTTCTCCGATTACTGGGTGACTTCCAGCCTCTCCTCCTGCATCAATGTCACCACGAACAGATTTTGAGGGATAATGAAAATTCAATATTAATGTATACAACCTGCTTTACCCGCTAAAGCTGCAAACAACAACTATAACTGCGACGTACAGCTTATTAAAAAAGAGCCTTCGAAACAGACACGTGAAGAATCGGAGGAACCCGTTGGAAAAAAAACTACAAATCCCACCTGACAGCTCACAAACACGCGTCTCCAGGGAGCGACGTGAGCGTTTAGAAATGAAAAATTGATGGGAAGATATATACATTCTTATTACTGAGATGGGCGAACACGCGAACACACGGGGGACTGGATGAAATGTGCTGCTGGTAAACAATATGTGAGTGGAATCGCTTCGGCCTGTCTGTCTGCGTGAGGCCCCGGGAGAACTAATCAATCATTCAGAGCTCGTATCAGACCCCAGGAGAGAATGTCGTGCAATAACGGAGCAGCTTAACATGAGCGGAGGTGAGGCGAGGGACTGTTTAAAATGTCAGGGCGAACAGAGCTGCCCTTTGCAACGGGACAGCCTGGTTTACAAATAAGGCCGCGTGATTTTGATAAAAGTCTAGTGTGATTTTTCTGTCTCGTATTTAAACGCTTTAATATCTAGCTCGCTGTGCACCTTCTACACATTTCCAGGAGCATCTACATTTGAGAGAAGTCTGGTATATGAACTAAAAGGCAGCCTCGTTTCAGAATCATGTTCTCAAACTGTGTTATAGGGCTGCAACGATTATTTTGGTAATCGATTAATCTAGCGAATATTTTTTACAATTAATCGATTAACCGCTTAGCTGTGAATGGTGTATGAAAATGGTATTTTTCCATTTTTTTTTAATCACATAATGCTATAGTGGCATCACTTGAGGACATGTTGATGGAGTAAACTTAAAGTGAGTGTTTTTGCAGGCTCTTAGTGCCAATTCTGCTTTACGACTGGATGAGACACAGACAGATTAATTGAACGATTAATTGATTAGTAAAATAGTTGACAACTATTTCAATAATCGATTAGTTGGCGATTAATCGATTAGTTGTTTCAGCCCTACAGTGGTAGATGATTTCATTTGCGCTTTAATGCACTTGACATTTAGGCATTGTTTACACCCAGTTTAGAAATCCTTTAGTCTAATTCAGATCTATTGTAGTCGCTATGGCAGGGGCGTCAAACTCATTTTGGGTCGGGAGTCGAAATTCAGCTCTCACGGCGGGTCACGGGCCTCATATAACAGAGAAAATGTTTCCAATGAATGAATAATAATAAGCTGTGATTTGGTCAAAGCCCCGACTTGACTGAAGCTTCATTAATAACAACGGCGCAGACTTGTATTGCACTTTACAAGCCTGTGTCACAACTAGGGCTGTCACGGTATGAACATTTTACCTCACGGTTATTGTGACCAAAATAATCAAGGTTTTCGGTATTATCGCGGTATTTTTTTTTTAATGTGTGTTAATATGTTCAGAAAGCATTGATAGTCCTACACAAACTGAAACAGTTTCAAAAAAGTTTAACAGTGTAAAAAAAAAAAAGGCAAAGCCTTTCACATCAAAGTAAAGGAACTAAAACGATGTGTTGTCGATCGTTTCAAGGTTATTACATGTGCTATTTATAACGCCAAAAACGAAGAAGAATATTTTTGAACTAGATAAACCGTCTATATCAGGAAAGTTGTTGTTGTCCTTCCAGTGAACACTAAATGTAGCTTTTTAATCGAAAATGCATGAACCCCTGAACTCCCACCTGAACCGAGCACATTTTCTCCAGTTTGGCTTTACCCCAGTCCAAAAGCTTCTGGAAAAAAGCTGTGAAAATAGCAACAAAACTGAGACGAAAACAATGATGGAAATGTGACAAAAAAGTGAGAAAACATTGATGAAAAAGTGGCAAAAATGTTGCAAAAATGTCACAAAAAATTGACAAGAAATTGAGGAAAAAATGACAAAAATATGACAAAAATATGACAAAAATGTGACAAAAATATGACAAAAATATGACAAAAATGTGACAAAAATGTGACAAAAAATGACAAAAATATGAAAAAAATGTGACAAAAAATGACAAAAATGTAACAAAAAATTACAAAAATGTGACAAAAATGTGACAAAAAATGTGACCAAAAAATGACAAAAATATGACAAAAAATTGATTTAAAAAATGACAAAAATGTGACAAAAAAATTGACGGAAAAAAGGACAAAAAATTGATTAAAAATGACACGAAAATTTGACAAAAAATGACAAAAATCTGACAAAAATTGACCCAAAATGACAAAAAAAAAGTTACAAAAATGAGTTGAATACCCAACAAAAAAATGATGGAAAAAAAAAATCTGATGACGTGAGGAAAAAGATCCTCTCGGTTCAGGCGGGAGTCAAGAGGTTAACAAATTTCCCAAAAACAACAACATGGAGCTTCTCGGAAATGCCCCTCTTCTGTTTCAGCACCTGCACCATGTGACGACGAACTCTTTCATTCTGATTTTCTGGTTTGGTCGTTCATAAACTCGCCAGGCTCAAAACAGCGTGTCCTCGGGCCACACAAACCCAAGCCTGTGACTGTGGTTTGGGTTTGGGCTTGCGTCACTGCAGACAGAGAGGAGCGTGATGGAGCCTGCCTTTTGACTCAGCCCGGCCTAATCTCTGTGCCCGCTGCGTAAGGCGTGTCCGGGTGTGTGTGCGTGTGTGTGTGTGTGGATGTGTGTGTGTGTGTGTGTGTGTGTGTGTGTGTGTGTGTGTGTGTGTGTGTGTGTGCGTGCGTGCGTGCGTGTGTGTGTGTGTGTGTGTGTGTGTGTGTGAGTGTGTGTGTGTGGAGTGAGCGGAGGGAGGGTCATCTCTGTGATAATCAGTAATTATGGGATTGGGCCATTCTGTTATTTTCATGGGGTTTTCCTTCCACAAGATCTTTATCCGGCTGTGGGTTTACACAAAACGCTAATGACATTTTTTTTTACAAAGGCTCGTTTATTGTTTGGTAAATGTTAGGGCTAACAGACGTGCTGACTGTTATAGTGGGGAGATAGGACTCATTTTGGTGGAGCAATAATAATAATAATGCCTTAAAGGAATAGGCCACCGTTTTTACATACTAAGATATGTTCTTACCTTAGCTTTGACGAGTTCTTTAGGACCTGTCTGATCTTCCCCCGTGCCTTCAGTCACGTAAACACAGCGCAGACGGCGTTAGCATTTAGCCTCTCCCTCTCTCCTCTATAGCTCCAAAACAGGTCAAGATAGAAGCTACCAAGCTCTTCCACGTTTTCCCTATTTAAATATGGTTACGTGAAGTGTTACACTACAAAGTATATTTACACTAAATTAAACAATGTGGATCTTGGGCTCGAGTGTGCACAAGTCTTATAATGGGGCGTTGAATCAAGTTTATTGGATCAGTTTAAGCCTCAACATTATTATGGTCTTTCTGTATCAGTGCAGCTTTGAGAACCCTATTTTACGCCAAGAATTTAAACTACATCTTCAACCAAAGACATAATCTCAAAACTCAATATGATTAGTAACTTTATGAGGCAATTTATTGACTTTCTCCCCGGAACATTCTGCTCATTCTCACGGCACAGAGGCTAGTGAACACACACATCTGTGCTCCGAAAAGGATAGACATGAGCAACTGTGGATAAGCTGTGAATCTGTAAAAGATAAAGAGTGTTTTGTAGGGACGTAGTTATTTGTATTTGTTCATAAATAAAAAAAAATATATATATATTACCTGACAAGGGGAAATCTTACTGTAACCACAAATGAGTGAAGCACAGCAAAACCTATAGCAACTTGACTACACTTTAGGGCTGCAACTAGCGATTATTTTGTCATCCATTAATCTATCGAATATTTTTACGATTCATCGATTAATCGCTTGGCTGTGAATGGTGTCGGAAAATTGGATTTAAAAAAAATCACATACAAAAATCCCATAAAGCTAAAAAGTGGCACCGCTTGAGGACGTGTTGATGGAGGAAACTTAAAGCAAATGTTTGTTGGAGGCTCTTGGCGCTAATTCTGCTTCTGATTGGACGAGACACAGGCGGATATTTATGAAATTTACAATATACGAGACACTACAGACCCTTACTATGAAAAACAAAGTAGGTTTTCATCAAAAATTACTACATTTTCATGTCAGTTTTGCTCTATTTGAGTCTGTGTGAACCAGAAAACGATTAATCGATCACTAAAATTGTTGTCGACTCTTTCAATAATCGATTAGTTGTCGATTAATCGTTTCAGCCCTACTACACTTAATGTGTTTTTAACAGAAAATGTGTATTTGAGCAGTTGTTTGGATTGCTAGACTAAATTGTACCCAGGGGCGGACTGGCCATGTGTCCATTCTGGAAGAGCACAGAGGGGCCACTGGCTCAAAAGCCACCAGTCCCGCCTCAACCGAGCTTTACCCAAATCTAAAAGCTAAACCTCTTAACTCCCGCCTGAACCGAGAGGATTCCTCACGTCATCAGGTTTTTTTTCCATCATTTTTTTGTTGGGTATTCAACTCATTTTTGTAACTGTTTTGTCATTTTTTGTCACATTTTTGTCATTTTTTTCGTCAATTTTTAGCACATTTTTGTCATTTTTTGTCACAATTTTTGTCATTTTTTGTCATTTTTTTAATCAAATTTTTGTCATTTTTGTCACATTTTTTGTCATTTTTTGTCATTTTTTTTAGTCATTTTTTTGTCATTTTTTGTCACATTTTTTTTGTCATTTTTTTAATAATTTTTGTCATTTTTGTCACATTTTTTGTCACATTTTTTGTCATTTTTTTAATCAAATTTTTGTCATTTTTGTCACATTTTTTGTCACATTTTTGTCACATTTTTGTCATTTTTTTGGTCATTTTTTTGTCTTTTTCCCCCCACATTGTGTCCATTTTTTGTCACATTTCCATCATTGTTTTCATCTCAGTTTTGTTGTTATTTTCTCACCTTTTGTCCTGAAGCTTTTGGACTGGGGTCAAGCCAAACTGGAGAAAATGTGCTCGGTTCAGGTGGGAGTTAAGGGGTTAAGAGAAGAGCATCCAAAAACAAAAATGTGCTGGATAAGCAACAAAAAAGTGACAAAAAAGTGACAAAAACACAACAAAATGTGACGAAAACGTGACGACAAAACAATGAAAAAACAACAATAACATGAAAAAAAAACCCCGAAAAACAACAGACAAAAACGCGCCAAAAAAGTCATGAAAAAGCAGCAAAAACATGACAAAAAAGCAGCGACAACGTGACAAAAAGTTACCGTGACTTTTCTAGATTTTAGCTTTCAAATGAGGCGTTACAGTGTTGCTCTCCAGTCAAGAAGCCTTTGGATTTGGGTAAAGCCGAACTGGAGAAAATGCTCTCGGTTAAGGCGGGGGGTAAGAAGAGGTTCACATATGTATTTGTGGAAGTTTACATGTTACTTATTCTCTCTTTGTTGCATTTCATTGTGTTCTTTTTGCCACCGCTTCAGATCAAAACAACACATTTGTCTTATTAAAAATGAAGCTCGGAGTCTCAGGAGAGCAATGCGTTTGACTCGCCTGTCTGTTTGCCCGGACGCTTTGCAATAAACCCTCAACAAACGTCCGTCATAACCTTCTAAACCCGCGGGGTGAAACTTACAGCAGCTGCAGCAGAAAGTCGAAGTGCGTGTCGTATTCCTCTTTCCACATCGTCCCTGGATCGGCGTCAAATCAGCGGAGGAAGGCGCGCTCCTGTGCCCACGCCTCATCATCCGCCGCCCGCTGTAAAATCCGAGTGGACCCACACCGGCTTCCTCCTCCCCTTGGATCAGCTTCAAAACCGAATTCTTCCCAAATGAAAGTAAGTTGACGCGTAAGGCACGGCGTGCGTAAAAACGGAACGAGTTTTGGCGCTGTCGAGTAATGTCAACAGAACGCGCGGTGTCACGGTGGAGTTTTCCCTGAAGTTTGTTGGCTGGTGTCCGCTCGGAGCGCAGAGGAGGATGTGGATGTTGGGGGGGAGTGACTTTTCCTGAGCGCAGCGACACGACAAGGGGCCGAGAGCAGCAGCGGCACAATGGATCCGTGTCCGAGACTTCCTCTGCGCTCCGCGAAGGAAGGGCGCGCGGCCAGAGCGAACTGAACCAGGTCAAAACCAAGAGAGTGAACTGTAGTGTGTCCGTGTGGCCTGGAGAGGGCTGTGTGGGGTTTGTGAGGTCACGCAGCTGTGAGGAGGGCGCACGGGGGGTTTGTGTACATGGGGATATTGGTTCAGTGTGATGAAACAAGCGCAAACACATGGCAGACTGACGCAATGAGCAAACTTTAACTGTATCAAAGAAGCCAGAGCAAGTGCTGGTGTTTCATATGCGAGGAAAAGCCACAGCGACTAGAAATGTGACCAAAATGTAACTTTTATAATAAGGTCACAAGTCTGATAAAAGTCACATTGTATTAAGCACATTGATCACGTCCATGTTGCATGAGGAGGTGAACACTGACCAGCTCTACAAGAGAATGCAGTGCAGACTCTACTTCCTGAGGAGGCTTGCTTCTTTTAAGATCTGTAAGAAAGTGCTCCAACTGTTCTACCAGGCAGTGGTGTCCAGTGCTCTTTTCTATGGTGTTGTGTGTTGAGGGGGAAACATCAGAGAGAGGGACACTCAGAGACTGGACAAACTAATCAGAAAGGCCTCTTCTGTGATTGGGGCCGATCAGGACTCTGTAGTGTCAATCTCGGAGAAGAGAACCCTGGAGAAGCTGCTCTCTGTGATGGACCACAGAGACCACCCCCTGCATGAGCTTGTGATGAAGCAGAGGAGCTCCTTCAGTGAGAGGCTGCTCTCGCTCTCCTGCTCAAAGGACAGGCTCAGGAGATCCTTCTTGCTCAGAGCGATCAGGCTATATAACGAATCCTTGGGTGGGAGGGGCTAAATGGGAGTGAAATGTTTTATTTATAGTACCTCTATATTTTTATACTCATAAATTATTATTATATTTATTCTCTGCACTGTTCTAGTTATTTTAAAACTGATGTTTGTATGTGTGACTTGATTGTGCAGCTGATGAACTGAATTTCCTTCGGGATTAATAAAGTATATCGTATTGTATCGTATCGTATGCTGACCTCTCATACAACTGTTGGGTTACAAGGTCAAATACGCACATATAACAACTTTTTTTTTTCACATAAAAAGTTGCATAATGAAAAAAATACAAGCCTGTACTGCTTGGGAAAGGACCTGAAACAGCTCCTAACTACAGAAGAAGAAAAGGCTCTAGACCAAATTTTAAAAAATGTTAAAATTATGTTTTTTCTACCCCCTACAATGTCCTAATGTGTAGAATGAGCCCAGACATATTCACCTCAACTTCAGGCCGAAATACCAACTATCTCCATCGTCACGCACGAGCGTAGAGAGACTGCAGTTATGGTGGCAGTGATGAGTGAAATAAATGACAACTTCCATCTCCTCCCTTTAAAATCTGATGTAAACAAACTTTCAATGAATCTGAGACAGGATAACTTAAGTAAAGAAGAAAAACGACCTTAATAGATCCATAATGGATGGAATGAATGAAATGATGACAGTCTAAAGTTTAAAAACAATAATATCAGGCTAAACCCTTTCAGTCATGGAATAATGGAAATATTTTCAGCCTTTCTTTCTTATGCGTCAGTAAAACTAAAATGGAGGGTCATCTCTTCTTCTTTTTCTTTTTCTTTTTGATGAGAAAGATGTGAGGTTGGCAAGCAGTCCAATAATACCAAGACACAAACCACAGGGTAAACAACAAAAGGAGGCTTTATTTCTGGTTGTTTTACTGTGTTTGTGTTTACAGCACATTAAAACTGTTTTGGGGACAAAGCCGTCATAATAAGACTATAAATCAGCCTCATTTAAGCTTTAAGCAAAGTATAAACACGTGGGCGTCAACCTTCATGACTGATTTGTTTATAGGCTTTACTTATATGGGATTGCCTCTCGAGTAGCATTATCCCTTTAATGTACCTGTAGTAGCAGAAGAGCTCTCCATCTCAGGGACTTATCCAGGACAGTTTCAAGAGACTGTGACACATTGCTGCCTGCTGCTGTTATTAAAATCACTCCTTCCTCTTTAGAAATAGCTGGAAACAAGAACCGAAGCAGCTGCGAGGGTCAAAAGGACAAAGCTTTAGAGCCGAGATGGAACAATCCGTTTATGCCACGGGAGACTTTGTGTTCGGAGTCACTTTGCTGTTAAATGTCTGTGGATTAAACTGAACAAACACTGAGCTAATTAGCGCTAACTGCTACGTCGCCTCAAAAATGCGCTTTACACGTATCAAAGGCCTCGATTAGTGTTGCAGTCTGGACCACAAAGAAGACAGGCCAGTTAGAAACCACAGCAGAAACACAATCCCACCAGAAACTTCAACATCCAACACGATTTGCATAGAATTTAACCTCTGAACCCCGCGCCTGAACCGATCGTATATTCTCTAGTTCAGCTTTACCCAAATCTAAAAGCTTCTGGACAGGAGAGCAACAGTGAAATACCTAATTTGAAAGCTAAGACTTACAAAAGTGATCTCAACTTTTTTGTCAAGTTGTCGCCACGTTTGTGTCACGTTTTTTCGTCTCTTTTATGTAGCTTTTTTGTCATGTTTTTGTCGATCATTGCTTTTATGTTGTGTTTTAGTCATTTTTTTGTCGCTATATCACTTGTCACTTTTTTTTAAAGGGGGTGTATTATGCAAAATTGACTTTTTTAAGCTTTCCATCATGTTATTATGTCACTCCCTCATTAAAAACATGCCTGAAGTGTTGCCTTGGCACATTCACGTGTTTCTGAGTAATCTGTAAAAACTCTGATGGCGGCCATTTTAGGGATAGGTTTGCCTGAGTCCTCCTAGGAACGCCCCCACCTCCTGGAGACGCCTCCGAGCTTTCGTCACCAGCCGAGTAACCAACCACTGCTCCTCAGCAGAACCCCCTCCCCACTGATGCCACTGACAGCGTGTGGAGGGGGCGTGTCCGAAAGGCTCAGAGGTTCTTAAAGAGACAGAGGCCTATTTCAAGACATTCACTACAGCCATTTTGAGAGAGACATTTTATACAAGGCAGTTATTCTAATTTCCTGCATTTACAGACCAACAGAAGGTTTGCTCATCATTGTAGTGTGATATAGACTGGTGCTATGGGATTGAAAAAAGCAGAATACCCCCTCTTTAAGCGTTTTTTGTTGTGTTTTCTTCTCTTTTATGTAGCTTTTTTGTCATGTGTTTGTCGTGTTTTCGCCACATTTTTGTCACTTTTTTGTTGAGTTTTGTTCCATTTTCATGTTTTTTTTTGTCGTCACATTTTTGTCATGTTTTCATTCAGCGATCTGATCATTACAAATATGTTCGATCAGTTATTTCTTCAACTAAAATACAAACACTTGGCTTCAGCAGTGGCCGAGTTATTAGGCTACTTTAGGTATTTCTATCATAGTTTCTGACCCAGCCTTGATTAGTTGTCGTTAGCATTAGCTCCCGAATTAATTCTCCAGGTTCTTAGCTTTACAGTGATATACAGCATGCCCATATTAGCTTACATTTAGGTGATTAAGTTGTGTTTTTAAGGCGTTGAGAGCCAAAACTAGCATCGGTTCAGTATCGGATATTTGTAGCCGATACCCGACATCGCATTTTGTCCGGTATCGGCTCGGTGCATCCCTGGGGCATACGTTGTGAAAGAGCGGTTCCGGGAGAATGATAGGGTTTGGTCGCCACAGAGTCCAGATTTAACCCCATGGAGAATCATCAATACAAGATCTTGGTGAAAAATGAATCTAACCCTGGATCTTTTGACATTGCAGAAGCTTTTTGAAACAATGCCACAACCAAATATTCTGTAGCGACTTTTTTTTTTTTGGGTCAGGCAGTGTATCCGTTAATATTTGTATCTTTTCCTACGTCATTGTGCGGATTAGTTTGGCTACTTTTGGCAAATAAATACTTAATCTCTGAAGCCGCAAAACGTAAGAGTCAGTGTTGTTGCTGCTATTTCTTACAATGACAAATAAAGCACTTGCTATTTCTGGCCTTGGTTTACTATCCCAATAAAACCCATGAAAAAGTATGAAGATAAGCCACAAACCCCCCCCTCTCCCTCTCTCTCTCTCTCTCTCTTTATCTCCCTCTATGAAGCCATAAATAGTTCCTCATTCAGACAGGAGTAAAAATCCAGATGTTTCCACCGCAAGCCCCTCGCTGTGCCAAACCCGTCGCTCTAAACGCGCCGTTAAAAAACACGTCGAGGCTAAAAATAGCTGGGGATAAATCCCTGCGATGATTCAGTCCGTTCCCGGTGAGTGAAAAGGCTGTATCTGTGTGGGGAAAGTGTGTGCGTCGTGTTGGTGTCTGCGGAGCCTGTATCGCTCGCTGATGAAGCCAGGAGGGGATCATCTCTGAGCGCTGGAGCGGAATCGAAAAGCCGAGATTTCTTTTCTTTTTTTTTATCCAAAGTGACATCCAGAGCGGCGTGAGCGCGGAGAGAAGATGCAGAAAGAGCTGGTTTCTGGTGTTATGGCTTTAAATTATGCATAGAGTTTTTGCATGCGGCTGCTTTCTTTTATGTCCGTATTATTCGTGAACGTATTTTTCAGTCGCTCGTGCTCGTGATGTGAAGACAGTGACTTCTGTACATGACCGAGCGAACCCAAAATGTCTCTGTTAAATCACAAACTTTTAAAAGAGCGTTTCACCATTCTCTGCACTGGCTCCATCTCTGACATGTTTGTGCCAGGACTAAACTGAAGCTGTTTCTCAGTTTTAAGGGCCAATATCAAATTATGGGCAATAACCTGTCCCTGCACTTCTCACTCCTGAAAAGGAAGTATATAAATTGCTGGGTTGCAGGCGACATCACAGCATTCTATAGGCCTATACTATTATATAGAGGAAAAACTATTTCGTTTTTGAGGAAATGTTTGGTCTTGTGCAGAGAGATCATGGACCCAGTGACTGATATTAATGATCATTTTTTTAACTCATACATTTTCTTTTTAGCTACGACTTGTGGAAGTGTAATGCTCCATCCATCCATCCATCCATCCATCCATCCATCCATCCATTTTCTTCCGCTTTATCCGGGGCCGGGTCGTGGGGGCAGCAGTCTCAGCAGAGATGCCCAAACTTCCCCGTCCACACACACCTCCTGCAGCTGTTCTGGGGACCCCGAGGCGACACCAGGCCAGCTCGGAGACATAGTCCCACCACCGTGTCCTGGGTCTTCCACGAGGCCTTGTCCCACTAGGACATGCCTGGAACACTTCCCGCGGGAGGCGACCAGGAGGCATCCGGAACAGATGCCCGAGCCACCTCAGCTGCTCCTTTCGACGTGAAGGAGCAGCGACTCTACTCCGACTAACTGAGCTCCTCACCCGATCTCGAAGGGTGCGCCCAGCCACCCTGCGAAGGAAACTCATTTCGGCCGCGATCTCGTCCTTTCGGTCATGACCCAAATCTCATGACCATAGGTGAGGGCGGGAACGTAGATCGATCGGTAAATCGAGAGCTTTGCCCCGACTCAGCTCCCTCTTCACCACGACAGACCGATACAGCGACCGCATCACTGCTGACGGCGCACCGATCCGTCTGTCCATCTCACGCTCCATCCGCCCCTCACTGAGAACAAGACCCCGAGATACTTGAACTCCTCCACTTGAGGCAAGGACTCCCCACCGACCTGAAGAGGGGAAGCACCTCTTTCCGGTGGAGAACCATGGCCTCAGATTTGGTAGTGCTGATTATTTTATTCAGACATATTTAATGTTTTTATACAATTACACTGTTTCATGGACTTTCAACCAAATGAACAAATCACTAAACTTGTCCCTTTGCCTTTAATTGATACTTTTCTTGAGAGTTTTGTCCTTCAGCAAAAAGTATAGACATTTGTGAAAAGACACTGTGCATTTTATGAAGCAAGAACAAGCAGGAAAATGGCTGTTAGCATTATTGTGGCAGTGAAAAAGTGAATTGGGATGTTAGGAAAGTTAAAAATGAGTTCAGACACAACTAAAAAACAATAATCTTAAGTTTACATTTCAAATCTCGCTATAGTTTAAGGATCGATAGAAACAGAGGATCTGATTTTCCTGGACAATACATCATTCATTACCGAGGCTTTCGCTTCACATGACGCCTCTAAATTATGCATGACGAGTTTACACATGTAGCCGGTTCATGCGTATCTTCCGCCTGTGTGCGTCTCTTCATTTATGTAAAAGATTAGCTCACACCTCGGCAGCTGCCTTCACATAAATGTCTTTTATCTGCCTGCCTCGCGGATTTGCCCGTTGCTTCATAATCTTCAGAGGCACTCAGCACGTCTCCCATAAGAATACACGGGTGTAAAATGTGCAGCGGGAGCGTGTTTATGCTGCGCGTCATCAAAGCCGGCCGTGGCGGCAGAGACAGTGAACACGGCAAACACATTACAGCACAAATGAGTCTGTGGTGTGGAGCGTCCATAGAGAATCAAGCCCATATGTTTCTGTGATATAAGCAACACAGATTTACACCAAGTTTTTTTTCCCCTTCCCCAGTGGTTGATATTGAGGCTCTGAGGAAAAAATGCATAATCAAACATACATTATAATTTTAATGATTGCAATTAGGGGAAAAAAATCCATAACTGTCTTGAGTGTTGCAGAAGTCAAAGGCGTAATGATACAATATCAGCAAAAACAATGTGTAATTTGTTCATTTTTCCTAAAACTGACTCTCAAAAAATACAGATTAAAGGCCTTGTACCTGATGTTTGTTTTAAATGACAAACAATAAAAGAGGAAGCCATTCAATTCCTAATGTTCTTTACAGATTTGTATCGGCACATTTCACAACTTGCAGTTTTAAGAGTTACACCACAAATGTCTGAGGGCGTTTACACACGTTTACTTCAAAGTACACCGTGTTCCAAATTATTATGCAAATTGTATTTAAAAAAAAAGGGTTTTCAATGAAACTTTTGGATGGTTTTGTGTCTCAGGGCTCTTTGAATCACTGATATCAATCTCAGACGCCTGGGATGATTGCCTGGGATGATTAGTTGTCAGGTTAATCCTAGTTAAGGGAAAAACTACTGAAAACGTTCCACATTATTAAGCAGTCCACCATTTCCAAGCAATACGGGAAAGAAAAAGGATCTCTTTGCTGATGAAAAATGTAAAAAAGCCGAATGCCTTGGTCTAGGTATGAAAACCTTTAATATTTCACGAAAGATTAAGCGCAATCATCGTACTGATAAGAGATGTGTGGCTGATTCAGACACACTCGGGTTTGTGCCGATAAAGGCACAATATGGACGGCTTCTTCCAGACAAACACATCAGATTAAGAGAACAGATGCTACAAAGCAGCATACAGGTATTTGAAGCTCCTGGTGCCACTGGAGTCTCCCAAACATCAAGGTGTAGGACGCTCCAGAGGCTGCAGTTATGCATAAACCTTCTAAACGGTTCATTGAAGCTGAAGCAGAAACGGCGGCAGTGGCTCAGAAATACATGAAGACTCATTTTCAAACAGTCATGTTCACTGATGAGGCCGTGTGACCCTGGATGGTCAGATCAATGGAGTAGTGGATGGTTGGTGAATGACCACAATGTCCCAACAAGGCTGTGATGTCAGTAAGGAGGGGGCGGAGTCATGTTTTGGCCTGGAATAATGGGGAGAGAGCTGGTCGGCCCCTTAAGGATCCCTGAAGGTGTGAAAATGACCTCTTTCTGACTGACCACTTTCTTTATTTTCTTTCTTTCTTTCATCTTCATCATGACAACGCACCATGTCCTGCTGTAAAGAGAATACCTCTGCATCACTGGCTGCTATGGGCAGAAAAGGAGAGAAACTCATGATGTGGACCCCCTCCTCCCTTGACCTCAACCCTATTGAGAACCTTCAGAGCATCAACAAGCAAAACATCGATGAGGGTGGGAGGCAGTTTTCATCTAAACAGCAGTGGAAGGGAATCGAAGCGATCGAGGGGACAGAGGAGAGACATAACTGGATAATATAACGTTGATCCATTTAGCTTTGTCTTTTGATGCTATATTGACTTTAGGTAAACGTTAAAGCTCTTGGATGTTTTCGGATGCTGTTAAAAGCCCTGGAATGCGCAATTTTCTTTTCACAAAATCACCAAATTCAGCAAAAACTATAAGCTGACAATGAAGACATAGCGAAAACCTTTACCTTTAGTAGCTTTGTTCCATGTTGCATCTTGTTTATGAATTTGCTATAAACCAAATCAAATCATAAAATATGCCCATGTTGACTTTAAAAAGGCAGACACGGTGCATTTCCATGGTGCCGGTGTGAGCTGTGAGTGGATTGAGGTTAAGCCTGAGCCTCATCGGCGGCACAGAGGGATCACGCACACACAGCCTTTTACACTGACAGGACATTAATCAAATGACAGAGACGGACAGGAGCGGACTTAAACCTGTGTCTATCACAGCGGTGGACGAGGACAGGTCTGTGGATTCACTCCATCTTACACTTACAGGGGGAGAAAAGCAAACAGATTACGGTCAGCACACACCACACGACTTTTCTAGTCGTAAACGATTTTATATAGAATGGGGGGTCCACACTACACGACTGGATTCAGTGCGATTTCCGAACGTCTGGGGGTTCACACTACACGACTGAGAATCGTAAGAGCGACACACAATTCTGACAAACAGCTGATGTTTTATAACACAGCGCGTCTGTTGTCTCTACGGCTTCCAAAACTGACCCCAAATCCACAAAGACAGGCCTGTGTTTGTGAGCGCGGGATAACGTGTGTGTCCTGATTGGTCAACGGTGTCAACAATGTCACAACACCGCAGCGCTAGCTTATTGCTACTACGAAGCTTCAACTGGGCTATAGTTCAGGCAAATGGAGATAAAAGTTGGCGACAGGAAGAAGCGGGACGTATTTCAGTGGATTTAATAAGAAAAGTAGACGGGCGTCAACCTCAGGATGGAGGAGACGGAGGAGACAGCGGGGAGGCTAGCCACCGTTAGCAGCGAGGTGAAGCTAAAGAGTTCGTCTCCAAACACAGTAAGAGCCGCTAAACTCTGCTCGTGGTTGAAATGTTGCTGGAAAAGGTGGTTGTCGTGAACCTTTGGTGATATAAAGTTGTGCTGTTTCGTGTGTGGGGCTGTGGCCATGAAAAGAGTTGTTTGTGCCGCTGGTTTAACAGAGAAGTGAAAAAAGGAGGCGCGGCGGTGTTTTTCTGTCTTTATATCACTCTGTCATTCACATTTGTGTCGGTAAAATCACCCACGTTTCTCCCGTGTGTCCAAAATCGGGCTTAAAAATCAAACATACCGCCCACACTACACGATTCGAATGTCAGTCCAGTCGTGACCTCCCCCCCCACACTACACGAACCCCCCACACTACACGACCCGACTGTGTGACCGCCTTCGACTAGACTCGATTAGACTCGGCACGACTGAGAATTAGAGCAAAATCGGGCATAAAAGTCGTGTAGTGTGTGCTGACCTTTACAGTAAAATGGCGGTTTAAAGGAATAGGCCACCGTTTTTACATACTAAGATATGTTCTTACCTTACTTTAGACGTGTTAATATATCCCCGTCTGGTCTTTGTCCGTGCGCTCTGTCACGCAAACGGAGCACATACGCAGCCTCTCCCACATGTCACATAGCTCCGAAAAAGCTCACGATAGAAGCTACCAAGCTCTTCCACGTGTTCCCTATTTAAATAAAGTTACGTGAAGTGTTTTCATGCGAAGTATATTTACACAGAAATGTAACATGTCGATTTTATAAGCAAATAAAAAGGGGGACTATATTGTGAGGCGTAATGATACGAGGAGCAAAGCGTCCGCGTAGTAACTCCTAAAGACTTCCCCCGCTCACTTCCGTCAATAACCTTTAGGAGTTACTGCGCAGACGTTTTACTCCTCGTATCATTACGCCTCACAATATTGTCCCCCTTTTTATTTGTTTATAAAATCGACATGTTACATTTCTGTGTAAATATACTTTGCATGAAAACACTTCACGTAACTTTATTTAAATAGGGAACACGTGGAAGAGCTTGGTAGCTTCTATCGTGAGCTTTTTCGGAGCTATGTGACATGTGGGAGAGGCTGCGTATGTGCTCCGTTTGCCTGGCAGAGCGCACGGACAAAGACCAGACGGGGATATATTAACTCGACTAAAGTGAGGTAAGAACATATTTTAGTATGTAAAAACGGTGGCCTATTCCTTTAAGAGTGTGTGCGGATGATGTCAGAGGACGGCAACAGAAGCCAAATGAGTGTCAATGTTGAGTTGTGAGATTTATTATTGTTTTGACTTTCCTGAGTTCTGTTTAGAATGAAAACCATGGATACTGTAAGGAGGATTTGTAGGAAAAAGGGCAATACAGAATCCATTTTAGAACAGTGGCAGTGATCACATGATATTTCTTGTGTTACTGTTTTCATAATGGGAAAAAGAGCTCTCAAATAAGGTTATTAAACATACATTGATGTCAGACAATAGATCTCAGTGTATTGTGTATTCTCAATGTCCGTAATGGGCCAATGAACAACAGAGTGAACAAGTTTGTTAAAGAAGTCGCAATCACTGACAAATCATGAAATTAAGGGGAGACACTACAGGCAAAACTCTTATTTAGTTATTTTTTGGGGGGCAAAATCTCTTAACATATAAACTTTCACCTGGAGACAGATCAAATACCTTATCATCACAATAATATGTTTGATTATTGCGCTGATTCAATGAGATTTATTTGGGAAATTATAATTTCAAGGGCGACTTTCTCTAAAATGCATTTTTCTCACATTGGTGCGACAATATCTCCACATTGACATAGACCCTTTAATCTTCCCGGAAAAAGAGTTAAACACTGGACACTGTAACTTTAGCGATGACTAAGGGGGTGAAAAGACTTCCTCGAAACATGCCAAAGCGTGAAGCAGTTCTCTTTGCGATGAACTCCTCAAACAGCGTATGTGCCTCCTCAGCTCTGTGTTGGCTGAGGCTGCAGGCAGTTGGACGTCCATGTGGTGCCAGATCTGCACGAGGCGCGACAGTCATTCATCAGCGCCGCAATATGTCAAAAAAAAAACTCCCCGTTAACAAGTCAACCAAGACATCGCCATCTACTGCTCTGCGTGGCGAGGGGGAAGAGCAGATGGAGGCCAGATGCAGCGATTGTCCGGCCTAAAAATGTCCTTAAAACAAAAATGAAGGGTAAAAAAATGTATAATGAAGATTGAAGTCACAGTGGGCACTTTAAACACAGTGAGGGGTGTTAGGATTTTAGAGAAGACTGGACAAAAACAAAATAGTCTTCCAAGCTGACAATGCCAGGATTCATCGAGTCCTGACTGAATCCTCATTTATCATCTCTGCATCGTCAACACAAGATCTTTGTAAGAAATTATTGGCTTGCACTTAGGGATGCAGCGATACCATCCATCCATACATCCATCAATCCATCCATCCATTTTCTTCCGCTTTATCCGGGGCCGGGTCGCGGGGGCAGCAGTCTCAGCAGAGATGCTCAAACTTCCCGGTCCACACACACCTCCTTCAGCTGTTCTGACCCCGAGGCCACACCTCCTCCAGCTGTTCTGACCCCGAGGCGACACCTCCTCCAGCTGTTCTGACCCCGAGGCGACACCAGGCCAGCTCGGAGACATGGTCCCACCACCGTGTCCTGGGTCTTCCACGAGGCCTTGTCCCACTAGGCCATGCCTGGAACACCTCCCGCGGGAGGCGACCAGGAGGCATCCGGAACAGATGCCCGAGCCACCTCAGCTGGCTCCTTTCAACGTGAAGGAGCAGCGACTCTACTCCGAGCTCCTCCCTGCACCAATACCACTTTTTCTAAAACCGATACGAGTAAGAGTACTTTGATGAAGTACTTGCCAATACCGAATACCGATACGAGTACACGACATTTTTTTCACAGCAGATTGGTTTGTAATTAGTTAATTTACTCCTTAAGTAAAGTAGGCTGCACTTTTAAGAGAAGTAGTATCAAAATTGTACAGATGCCATTTTATTTTTTTATTCAATATATTTTTAATAGACAGAACAGCCCATGTCCAAAAGCTCCTCAATGCTTGTGCTTTATTCATTTATGTCTTTTTATTTGACAATAGTATTGAGATGTTACCTATTATTGCAGCTATCCAGTTGCTACAGCATTTTTATTGTTTTGCTGCAGCTCATTTTCGCTCAATATGGACATGGGCATAAAACAGCGTAACAATCGGCAAAACTGTTTGCCGCGAGTTACGGCTAGTTACCAACATTAGCCTGTATCTTGTAAACACTGCAGGGGCGGACTGGCCATATGGAAGAGCACAGAAGGGCCACTGGCTCTAGGGCCACCGGTCCCGCCTTAACCGAGATTTACCCAAATCTAAAAGCTAAAAAGAAAAGCATCAAAATATCGACAAAAAGAGGATGAACAGTCAACAAAAACATGAGGGAAAAAAAGAAAAGAAAAAAAAACTACAAAACACAACAAAAAATGATAGAAAAAATGATTAAAAAAACAACAAAAATATGACAAAAATGTAGCGACGTGATGAAAAGTTTCAGTCAGAGAAGCTTTTAGATTTGGGTAAAGCCCAGTATAAAAGAACATGAATCTAAAAGGAATTCCGTGGAGAATGGTGTACCACAAGGTTCAATTTTGGGACCTTTATTATTTCTTATTTATATTAATGATTTTGCTTCTGTTTCTACGACCACCTTTCCCGCTCTTTTTGCTGATGATACCAGTCAAAAAAATAATAATAAAATGTCGACCTGGGGAAAATGCACTCGGTTAAGGCGGGGGTAAAAGGTTAAAATATGTATTTGTGGAAGTGCACAATTACGCTAATTTGGGCCAGGCTGGTGAGAGTCCAGGGCTGTTTTTCAGTCCCAGTCCGCCCCTGGCAGACTCCACACTGCAGCACTAACAACATTAAGCTCTGGTTAAATCCAGCACAGACTCTGATTTAGGGGACCTCATTAATGAGTACGAGCCTGTGGTATCGGCCCGATACCCATAACCATTATCGGTGCATCCCTACTTGCACTTGTACTATGCTTTAGTTCTGGACGATATCGCATATTGATTGATCTCGATTTTTGATTCAATTTTATTCTTTCATAATAAAAATCGATACATGTAGCTGATTCATGAACTTAGATACACCGTTTATACAAAGCTCAAACAAACACAAATGCTTTTCCTCCAACGCGGAAAAAGCAGGATCACAAATGCAACAACACATCGTCAGTAGGGTAAAACTAACCAGTGTCATGACGGTCGAAACCCAGCTCACGTTCCCCATTAGTGGGTGAACAATCCAACGCTTGGTGAATTCTGCTTCACAACGACATGAAGAGTCGACATCGAAGGATCAAAAAGTGACGTCGATATGAACGCTCGGCCGCCACAAGCCAGTCATCCCTGTGGTCACGCTTCTGATCTGGTTTCTTTATGCAGTGCTGTTGCAGTCAGTGTTTTCATCATTAATGCCACAGTCGTTGGTCTTTGTCGACATAATGTATCATGGGGGTTTTGTATTTGTATTGTGTTTCTGCTCTAGTACACAAATATCTTCTTTTGGCTCATCCAAACTCGAAAACTATAGGTGCTGTTGCTGCCACAGAAATTGCTACAAACCTGATAACAGGTTGTGTTCACATGACATCAACCTAAAGAGCCCATAGTTCAATAGACACAGACGGCATCTCGTCATAGAAGGGGGCGTGGCCTCGCCAAGGGGGAAATAGAATCTTTTGGGAAACACAATTTTTAACCCTTTTTTAGCCATTTTCTGGTGGAATATGAACTTATTTATCTCATACAAATAAAGTCAAGTCTAAATCGGGTCTATATGGATGTTTATTCACAGCAGATTGTCCAGTAGAAGCAAAAAAACGGCAGTCATAGCTAGTACTAGCCAGCATTAGAATGATTATTTATCTGTTATTTATGTATTTATGGGCTGTTGAACCACTTTGCTCCTCTCCATGTTTTTCTTTAGAAGTAGGCTATCTTTATTTAGAAGAAAACTATATTCATAATTCAACATTTGTTAAAGTAGTTGTGTTGAATAATTGGAGAAAGTTTAGATTTTTCTCCAAATTGTTTTCCCCCTTAACTGTTTTCAAACATGACCAGATAGATACAGACGGCATCTCTGGAATCGCCCATATATGGTCATGTTTGAAAACAGTTAAGGGGGAAAACAATTTTGAAAAAAATCCAAACTTTCTCTAATCATTCAAAAACTACTTTAACAAATGCTGAATTATGAATATAGTTTTCAACTAAATAAAGATACAAAGACAAGGAGAGGAGCAAAGTGGTTCAACAGCCCATAAATACATAAAAAACGGTCGGGCTAATGCTAACGGCTAGCTAGCGCGAGCTACAGCTGCCGTTTTTTCACTTCTACAGAACAATCTGTTGTGAGAAAATATCCATATGGGCCTGATTTACACTAGACTTTATTTGTATGTGATAAATAAGTTGATATTCCACCAGAAAATCGCCAAAAAGAGTGAAAAATTGAGTTTCCCTAATGATTCTATTTTCCCCCTCGGCGAAGCCACGCCCCTTCTATGACGAGATGCCGTCTGTATCTATTATAAAGTCCCATGACATATTTCTAAATAAAAGTATGGCAAAGAAAGGTTAAATGGACTATTATTTTGAAGCTCCATTGTTATGTGTAGCGTATCCTGCAATGTCTGCACTGCGCGACATACATGACAGTGCCAGTTGTGTAGCCAGGCAGAGGTGAAAAAGCAGACAGGAGTGAGAGATAAGAGCCCGCCACAAAAACGAAGGAGGCGATGGTGGGTGTGTGGCGTCGGGCGACAGGCGATGAGATGAAGACGGATAACGCGGCGGAATGAATGGAGTCTGAAGCGACAGACAGACAAACAGAGAGAGAGAAAGATGGAGGGAGATAAATGTGCAGCTGGAGGCCCACATTGCCCAGGTATATAATTAGATCTACCACGTATTCCCCAGTTTTATCTTCCCTAATGGTATTTGACGGCGTTTTTCAGTTATCTACAAAAGAGGAGTAAACAAAGAAGGAAACATGCCCAATCCAGACGCTACAGGGGGTCCCTATGAGGCGATTGTTGCTCATAAGTTTGCATTAATGTGTCAAACAAACATAAAAACAACACTCTGCCATTCTCCAGCGTTCTCTCACAGTGTCACTAATGCAATTTCCTTTTTCAAGCTTTTTGCCTCACTCCTTGCTCGGATGCGCTGAAGCGTCTTGAATATCGCACTGGCGTCATTGCGATGTTTTGCTGTTTTTCATCAAATTGTGTCAAAACAAGTCTAAGATGGACCAGAACACGGCTAAAATGGAACTAACTCGGAAAAATCATGGCTAAAACTGAACTTTGGCGCATTTCAAGTTGAAATTCTTTGAAATAAATAGTTTAAACTTATCAGTGTTATTGGGGGACACAAGTTTTTCGAAGTGTTTCATTATCGTGCAGAAAATCAGTGTGAGTGAAGTGACCATATTTGGTTCCTTTCCCTTTAAAGGAACAGGCCACCGTTTTTACATACTGAGATATGTTCTTACTTAAGGCTAATCTCAGTCAAATGGATTGTGCGATATAGATATTGCGTTGCCTAATACTCAGCCAATGATTTGTGTAGCTTAAAGCAGTGTTTCCCAACCAGGGGTACGGGGACCCCTGGGGGTACTCGAGCACCTAACAGGGGGTACTTGAAACTATTTCAGATTGAAAAGAGGGGGAAATTTAACATATTTTTTATAGGAAAAGCAATATTTTTCAGTAAAATCTGTTGCCTTGGGAGAATTTTAAGTTTATTTTGAAAGCAACATTGTCCTTTTTTCTTACAAATGCCATTTTTAAGTAATTACTTTCTAAATAAACTGCAACACCCCTGAGATAGGGGGTACACGGACGACCATTGAAAGGCCCAAGGGGTACACAAGACAATAAAGGTTGGGAACCACTGGCTTAAAGCATCATAACTGCAACATCATCCTCTACCAAGAAGCCATTCCTAACCATTAAAGAAGAGATCCGATATATTTGCAAAGTAACGTGATATTTCAGATCCATTTCCAATAACGATCCGTAATCCATCACGTGTCAGTCACTGAGCAGCTCATTAAACCGAAGTGGCAGATGTCTGCACTCAGACACTCTCAGCCCCGTGGCCCGCGGGCTCCTCTGCACACGCTGACGTCATCCCGCCCACAATGCCAGCCTTTCAGAGCTCGTGCCGCGGTCAGGAAGTCCCACCGCGCTCCAAAGACAACAGCTGTGCGCCAGCGGACCGAGAAGCGCCAAATTATGTTCCAGAGGACGTCTCGCAAATCAATACATCCACCAAGCACATGGTCGTGTGGGCGGGCCTTGTTTTGGAGATGTCTAGACTTCAGAATTCACTGTTTTTTGGGGGGTTGGGGTTAAAAACAAGTATGGAAGTGTTTAGAAAAGATATGGCTAGTAGAAGTATTGAAGAGATATTTATTAAAGTGCTGCTGGTTTTCAACAGACTAAAAATGATTGTCCTTCAACTAGAGCAAGGTTAGCTCAAATCAGGGGCGGACTGGGACTGAAAAACTGCCCTGGACTCTGACCAGCCTGGCCCAAATTAGTGTAATTGTGCACTTCCACAAATACATATTTTAACCTCTTACCACCCGCCTAAACCAAATGCATTCTGTCCTCTTTTGGCTGTGTAACACCTCATTTGAAAGCTAAGACCCACAAAACTGACCTTTTTCCTTGCGTTGTTGCTGTGTTGTGTCACCTTTTGTATGTTTTTTTTTTTTTTTTTTTTTTTTTTGTGACATTTTGTTGAGTTTTTGTAATTTTTTTTGTTGAGTTTTTGTCACATTTTTGTTGAATTTTTGTCACATTTTTGTTGAGTTTTTGTCACATTTTTGTCGCATTTTTGTCACATTTTTGTTGAGTTTTTGTCACATTTTTGTTGAGTTTTTGTCACATTTTTGTCGCATTTTTGTCGCATTTTTGTCACATTTTTGTTGAGTTTTTGTCACATTTTTGTCGCATTTTTGTCACTCTTTGGTGCTTTTTTCCCAAGAATCTTTTTGATTAGGGTAAAGCCAAACTGGAGAAAATGGGATCCATTCAGGTGATGCTTTTCTTTTTAGCTTTTAGATTTGGGTAAAGCTCGGTTGAGGCGGGACTGGTGGCCCTAGAGCCAGTGGCCCTTCTGTGCTCTTCCAGAATGGAAAAATGCTCTGAATGAACTGAAGAAGGAAGGGGATTTATGTCACTTTACTGACCCCTTGTGGCTGTAGCTGGTTTTCTTTTTAGAGTTGGTTCATTTCCTGTTCCTCGTTGGTCTCCCTCCTGTTTCATGTCAAACTAATCTCATTATCTATTCCACCCAAACCTCTCAGTCTGGAAACTTCATCTCCAAAGCATCATGAGCTGCCCGTGTGATGGACTCACTCCTGATCCAATTTATCCTCGTCATGAATAAAACATGTACAATAGGCCAGGATGAATGGTGTTTGAGAGTGTGCATGCGGGACGACGGCTACAATCCGGTGTGGCGTGTTTACATGCATGAGACCCATGTATGTTCATCAACATGCACTGTCCAGACCAAATAAACCAATAAATACATTGATTGACTGAAGTCTTCACTTTGAATTCAGTAAAGAGGATATTATATATTTCAAAACGAGAAACCACAGAAGTTACGAAGGAAAAGGAGTAGGTGATAATGAATATAAACTGATTCACTGTGTAATTTCGCTGGACATTTAAAGGAACAGGCCACCCTTTTTACATACTGACACATGTTACCTGAGCTTAGACGAGTTGATGCGTACCTGTCTGGTCTTTGTACGTGCGCTCAGTCACGCAGAAAGACCAAAGATGTTGCTAGCATTTAGCCTCTCCCAATGTATTCCTATCAGTGTAAATTTCGTCGACTAAAATATTTAGTCTTAATTTTAGTCAAAGCGATATTTTTGACGACTAAAATTGGACTAAAACTAAATTAAAAGTTTCTCATGAGACTAAAACTATGACTAAAATGTCCAGATATTTTAGTCGACTAAAATAAGACTAAATAAAAATGAAAAGGAGAGACTAAAATCATCCAAACTTCTATTGAGCGTCTGAAAGAGCCTCAGATCATGTAAATTCACTGCCAAATGAACATGGAGCATGTGGAGCAGCTCCATGAAGCAGAGGACCACGATTAAATATGATTATAATGAATATTATCAATGCAAAATCGACTAAATTAGTCTTAAATTTAGTCGACTGAATTGACATGCAATTTTAGTCGACTAAAACTAGACTAAAATTGAAACTTTTTTTTGACTAAATCTCGACTAAAATTACATTTTAGTCAAAAGACTAAGACTAAAACTAAAATACGCTGTCAAAATTAACACTGATTCCTATGGCTCCAAACGGGGGAGAAGTTGAAAGCTACCACGCTCTTCCACGGGCACAACGACCAGACAGGTACACATCAACTCGTCTAAGCTCAGGTAAGAACATATCACAGTATGGAAAAACAAACGGTGGCCTGTTGCTTTAAGAAATTTGGAGTTACCATAGCGATGACCAGAACTTCCCATTCACTCTAATGGAAAAATTGTATAATTGCACCATTTTACCAAATGACAAGGGCAAATAGAAACATTTTTTTTCTCATTACTTATACCATAAGGTTTCCAAAAATATAGAGTTTTCATACCCTACACGAAGATCCCAAAACAGTGGAAATCTAAACCGGACTATTACAGAAACTACCCCCTCAGTTCAGCCATTTCCCTCTCCCCATGTTACAACCATACCCGGTCTCCCCTACATGTGTTTTGTTAAATGTGTCTAAAATTAGCAGTTTTGCTACAATACTAAAAACAATGTCTGGTTTGTCCAACGCTATTGTTACGTCTGTATCAAATAAACAAAACTTACTCACACATTTTGCTCTGTTCTTGCTGTAACAAATATGGTGAAAAGACAACATTAACATCCAAATATTGTCAATTCCCAATAGACATGTTTGAGAGAAGATCACTCCATGAATAATTTGAGAGCCTGAGATCTAAGCAACATGTTCACTAAGCCCCCACGGAGACACAGGCAGATTTAGTCACAATAATTGCAAGTGCCAATTATTGAAATTGTGTTTTCTATCAGATTGTGATCCGTCTTGTTGCCCAAAGGAAGCTCCACCTCGGTTCAAAAACTGACCATTATATTTGACATTCCCAGAGTCGTCTCCTCAGAAACTCAGCCAGTGCAGGGGGCCGGCCCAAAGGCATTGTGGGTAGAGCAACATCCAGACTCGTCCCATATGTTGCCCGTCCTCTCCCCTCTTAAGAGCTGTTAGGGAAATGAGGGAGAGCGAAGGGGGTCGACTGGTGCCCCCTGCTCCTCCGGGACGGGGATAATGACACATGTCGAGGGGACCGGGAAGATGCAGCTGCTGCGGGACAGGAGCGCGAGGGGATCCATAATAAAAATCAAACACCAGCGGCACAGATTTAACATCCCTCCAGACGAGGAGCAGGACAAAGTGAAGGGCATCACGGGGAAGTCGACAGAGAGCCTCGTCATTAAAAGTGACTCCACGAAATACTGACAGTTTGGAGCAGGACCAGTACAGGAACAACACTAATATATGCAATATTCATTCTCTAGACGATAACATTCAGGCCTTCCATAAAATACAATTTCTTTGAGCAAAACAAGACATTTTTATTAATTATTCTGCTTCAGTGAAATGTCAGGACTCACCGGACATCAAACCTTTGTCTATGAAAACTGTTTTTGTTTGGGATTGTGTGTGTAGATATACAGATGAAAATATGTGAAAGTGTGAACTTATTGTGTGTTTATTTGCATATATTTAAAGCCACACCACATCTTACACAATAAATGTAATAAAATACAAGCATTTATTTCAATTTTGTTCCGTAAAAAGTGAAGGAATTTAGAAATCCGTTTATACTGCAACAGACAGTGCGCCTTTAAGTATGAGATGTACGTATATATTTCTATGTTGCAAATGAAAGGGACTAGATACAAGTTGTCATTTTTGTACTCACTACTTTTTCTTCTTTTCTTTTTTTTAACAGAAAATCATGTTTGGGGAAAACACAGTATAATCAAAGTGCAAATAAGCATACAATCTGTTGAAGTTTACAAACCTACTTTTTGCTTTTTGGTCGATAATTCATGATTATTACTGGTAGAAACCAATGACCACAGGCTGCTCTGTTTTATGACCACGGGGGCTGTCATTGCTGTAGTACCTCCATATCGGCGCTAGTCCCCCATTGAAAAGCGTTGGAGTTTAGACACGTTAAAAACAACTTTAATGCCTGGTTTCTATTTTTTCAACACTAGACTAGATCTTCCTCCTGAGATAACGCTGAGTTAGTCACAATTTAAAAAACCAGGCTGGTTTTTGTAAGAAGAATTTTTTAAATCTCGTACTTAAGGGGAGACACTACAGGCAAAACTAAATTTTTTCAGTTTTCAGGTTTTGGGCCAAATTGGTCTCTGAACATACAAGCTTTCACCCGGAAACCAATAATACACCGAATCTTCACAAAAACATGTTTAAATATTGCGCTGATTCAATGTTCCCCCATAGACTTATATGGGACAATGCAATTTCAAGGGCCTCTTTCTCAAAACACATTTTTCTGTCATTTCTGTCAGTTTCTGTCAGACCTAAAGACTTCACATTTTCCAGCCTTGGACTGAACAATATTTGGGAGATTTGTTCAGAGGGATTTTTTATTATTCAATCCCTTAAGCCCCATTTATTGAGTTTTGAATGTCAAAAAATAAGGCGAAAATTTAATTTTTACAATTTTTTCCACTAAAAAACAGCTTATTTTAAAACTAAACAAGAAATCCTAAATCCCCTCTGAGAAAGTCTTGGCAACTCATTCATCAATAAAATGAAACCATAAATTTGAATGTAGCTCTATCCGTTATTCAGATCTCGTCACCGAAAAGATGGGAAATTTGGGGCATTTTTAGGCATAAAACACCTTGTTCTTATATAAAAAGATAAAATAACAGAAAACTTGCCATGTATTTTTTTCTCACATTTATGCCAGTGATCGACAGCAAAAGTTTCAAATTGATATCTGTGAATATACATTTTTTCCCTATTCACCTGCAGTGTCTCGTACTTAATGAGGGTCGGACTGTTAGCATTGGAGCGGAGTCTACAGTGAAGATCCCGCCCTTATGCCCTTTTTAGGAACATGCTTCGTCAGAGCTGGGGAGGGGGAGTCTGTAAATCCTCCATGAATTCCCCCTCGAACGTGGTCATTATGGTAAACGGGGAGGAGTGAGGAGAAGCTGTCCATTTATATATACAGTCTATGGTAGAAAGCGACATGAAACCGATGGTAAACAGTTAATCGATAATCCCTACCATATACTAACATCTGCATAATCCCTAAGAAACAAAACGTAACAGAAATACCCAGCCTTTGTCAAACCCTATAGCAATAATGTAGTAAATATTTGTTCATCACTGTCATGTTGACGGGAGAGCCAGACTTTTGTTTTTCGAACTCTTCACACTTTAACTTTACTAATGCTATGGACGAATCATTCCTCACTGCCAACTCGAGCATTCCTGTTTCACCACAAAAGTTTCAGGTTGAGTTTGGTTTAAAAAAGTCTCCACAGGTCTGTTCTAAAGTGTTTTGTCAGCACTAACAGAGGAACCAGCTGAATCACCGTCAACCCTCTAACATTTGT
Organism: Gobius niger; assembly: GCF_951799975.1. Lineage (NCBI taxonomy): Eukaryota > Metazoa > Chordata > Actinopteri > Gobiiformes > Gobiidae > Gobius > Gobius niger. Next base: position 7,080,380 of record NC_136856.1, read on the forward strand.
TCAACAGCTCCTCGGAGTCGATAAACACACAATTCCCACATTGTTTTCTCCCTCCTGCGTTTGTTTGTGTCTGTGGTGTGAAGTCACTTTCGCGCTAAAGAACAGTCGCGCAGTAGCAGATTCTCCCCTTCGCCTCCAAAAATATCAAAACAAGCCTCCGCTGAGTGGAACTGTATGGATTCCACGAGCGCAGTGTGCGGCGCTGCCTTTTGTAGATATTGGCAAGTGAAAAACGAAATAGTTGTGCCTGACTTTGAGCCAATGCCACTGCAGAGAACAGCATCACACATTCTGCACTTATTTAATGAAAAAGCAAAGGCACACAGCGACTTTAAGGGACAGTGTGGGAGGGATCATCAATTCTTTCAATATCAAATCATTCAAAAGTGCAACAGAAACAGCACTGCCTCCATGTTTCGGCTGCACATATGGGAAAAATCTGTGATATTTAATACTGGTCATAAATATTGTGATGTAGATTGTAGTATTTTACAACCATTTTCCACAGTACAGTCCATTAAACTTAAAGAAAACATGTACAAGCAGCATTATCATTCATTAAACAGTGTCAAAAAACACTTAAAGGAACATCCATACTGAGATATGTTCTTACCTGAGCTTAGACGAGTTGATGTGTACCTGTCTGGTCTTTGTGCCCATGGAAGAGCTTGGTCACCTCTACCTTCACCACGTTTGGAGCTATAGGAATATGACTGAGGACTGAGGGCACGCACAAAGACCAGACAGGTACGTATCAACTTGTCTGGGCTCAGGGGAGAACATATCACAGTGTGTAAAAACGGTGGCCTGTTCCTTTAAAACACAGTAAATCAGAATCAAACCAAGCTACAATGAACGAAACTTGGAAAATGTTAACCAAAATGTTACCACATGTTTCAGTTTGGCTGTGTTAAAGGGGCTAGATGCAAGTTAGCCATTTTACACTCACTACTGCCACCTCAGGTGTTATGCGTAACTGCAGCTTCAATAGGCCACCGTTTTTACATACTGAGATATGTTCTTACCTTAGCTTTGACGAGTTCTTTAGGACCTGTCTGATCTTCACCCGTGGCTTCAGTCACGTAAACACAGCGCAGACGGCGTTAGCATTTAGCCTCTCCCTCTCTCCTCTATAGCTCCAAAACAGGTCAAGATAGAAGCTACCAAGCTCTTCCACGTTTTCCCTATTTAAATATGGTTACGTGAAGTTCAGACAGGTCCTAAAGAACTCGTCAAAGCTAAGGTAAGAACATATCTCAGTATGTAAAAACGGTGCCCTATTCCTTTAACCCTGACATACAGTATGATGAACAACACTGGGATATGGAGGAAGTTGGGCTTTACTTTGGGCCACGATTGGGAGGTTCGGTCCCTGCACTTTTCATAAAGGAGAAAATCGTCCCACAACTAAGCTAACTTCCTATACCCCTGGTGTAAAGCGTGCTCCATATACAGTGTATGGCCTTGAGAATATCTAACTTCCAGCTGCTGTATCTTGTAACTACAGCATTTTGATTAATGTGCTCAGTTTAGTCAGTGTAGAAGCTCATTTATACTTTTGTTCTCAGTTCGAATCGCTGTGTAAGCAGTTTTTAACACAAAGCACCTCCTTCTCTTATATCTAAAGAAATGACTTTATTGAAGTGATGTCGAGCAGGCTTGATATTGTCACCATCTCTCTTCTTCTTTACTGCTTTACAGGCACAAGACGAAACTACAGGACGCTTTGTCTTTAAGTAGGACTTCTGTACCATCTGAACTATATGTACTGGACACTCACGACCTTTTCCTTCACAAATACCATCCCTCCCCCACCCGCACTGTTCCTCTCCCTCTCCAGCTCCTCACCACCTGCTGTTCGGAGCGAGGCATCTACTACATCAACTCCACTGCAGCACCGAGTCTCCGAACGCCACAGTGCCGCATGACTTCTCGCACCAGGCATTTAAAACAAAGCCAAGGACAACATACGCGCGGTTTATGGAGGTTTGTGTATTGTTTTTGGTTGAAAAGGCGACACCCCAGTATAGCGTCTATGTTTGTTTCGAACCACTGAGTTGGGAAATGGCAACTTCTCCGCAAAGAAAAAGGCATTACGTTTCAGAAACAGCTACGTTTAACTTCATGTGTTATGACAATGTTTGGTGATGGAGAGTTTAGCAGCTCCATCACAGTGAAGCTCTGCAAAGGACGAATCCACAAGAAATAATATCAAGTGTTTAGAGGGTTGAACTATTAAAAGATAATAATCCAGATAATGATCATGCAAAATAAACGATCTCGGTGGTGAGTCAAAAGTCAAAAGTTTTGCTTCCACTGTAAGGACTAAATGAAGGCATCAAAGGGGAAACATGAATACTTTCTATTAGAGCCAGTGTTTCCCGTCTTACCTCCTGCCTTGACCGAGTGCATTTTCTCCAGTTCGGCTTTACCCAAATCTAAAAGCTTCTGGACTGGAGCCTACAACCTCGAGGCCAGAGTAAGGCCCCATTTGAAAGCTAAGACCTACAAAACAGATTTTTTTTTTGTTGAGTTGTCGCCACGTTTTTGTCACATTTTTGTCACTTTTTTTGTATGGTTTGATATTTACCGATGCCAAGAGACTTTCTTAAAAGTGTCTTTCTCTGAGTGAAATTTGGAATTGACTCTTTTCTCCATTTTAAGAAAAAATAAAGTCATGTTTTATGGTCATTATGTTACAGATCAATTATATCTATTGATAAACTCTTAGATAAACAACTTTTCTACATTAAATATCCTTGGGTCTATGACAGGCTTTAGGTTACATTAATATAAACAACTCACATAAAGTGATCTGATCATTACACATATATTTGATCAGTTATTTTAAAAATAAAAATATTAACCCTTGGCCACAAAGGCAGTGGCAGATTTTATTTTTTTTAGGCTACTTTAGGTTTTTGTACCATAGTTTCTGTCCCAGCCTTGATTAGTTGACGTTCGCATTATTATTATTATTTATTTATACAGGTGGTCTCTTGAGACTCGATGTCTCATTTGCAAGAGAGACCTGTTAAAACATACAAGGTAAATAACAGTTAACAATAAGACAACAGGGAACGATTAGACTATAACACAATACTAAGAAAATGTGTAAAACTTAAAAACAAGAGCAGACACATGGAGGAAACTCCTTTACAAGGGATTTAAACTGATGGAAGGTCATGAGATGATCCACATAAAAGGTTTTCTGTGCCTCATTCCAGACATTTGGTGCAAAGTAGCAAAAGGCCTTCTTTCCCCATTCTGTCTTTACACAGTGAGACCCGAGAGTCAAACTGTCCTGAGACCTCAGCGGGTCAGCATCTGACCTGACATTTATAAGATTAAACAAATAATCAGGAAGGAACCAAGAAGAGCTTTATAAATAAACAGCAGACAGTGCTGCTCCCTCCTTGCTTCTAGAGACGCCGTCCCACTTTAGCATAAAGATCACAGTGGTGGGTCCTATAACCGTCTCCAGTGATGAATCTAATGGCTGAATGGAAAACTGCATTCAGAGGCTTCAGCACAGATGCAGTGGAATGCATATATATGACATCACCGTAATCCAAAATTGAAAGTAACGTAGCCTGGATTAACAGTTGTCTCTTGTTAGGAGGGAGACAGGTTTTGTTTCTGTAGAAAAAAGACAGCTTTGCTTTAAGTTTGTTCATTATCTCCTGGACATGTTTACTAAATGAGCCTCTCATCGATCCAGACGCCAAGATATTTATAACATGGCACTTTCTCAATAATGGAACCATCTAAAGCAGAGACATGCATTTAGTTTTCGAGGAGTTCATCAACATTTTCAAGTGCAAAATTTTGTTGAACCAAATTGAAGTCATGTTGAAGTCATTAATTGAAGTCATTTTGCGCGGCAATGAAAATACATTCATCGAGGTTAAAACTAACTCAGCGAGTGAATTCTCCAGGTTCTTAGCTTCACAGTGATTTACAGCACGGCCGTCTTCACTGAGGTTTAGTCAGTGAAATGTGTGTTTTTAAAGTGGTCAGAGACAAAACTGGTATTGGTTCAGTATCGGATATTTGTAGCCAGTACCCAATATCGTATTTTTCCCAGTATTGGATCAGTACATCCCTAATAGCATGTCTGTACTTTTACTTAAGTAACAAAATCAAAACCAGCCAATGTCTTACCTGACAGAGTTGTGCATGGCCCCCTGCGTCGCCCCCAGCTCCTCTGAGTGGTACCCGTTGGGAATCGCCCATCGTCCCGGCTGGCTCAGGACAAACTCCGACCTGCTGCCCGGGATGGTGGTCCTCAGGGGGGACGACCTCATCACCCCGGCCTCTACCCCCAGGACGTCCAGCCCTGCCTCCGCCCCGTCCTGCTCCTGCACCGTGGCCAGCTCCAGCTCCAGCGGCTCGGGACACTGCATCAGCGCCCTCTGCTGGATGAGCGGCGTCAGCGGCGCGTCGAAGCTCACGCAGCTGTCCGTCTCATCGGTGAGAGACAGGACGTCCAGAGAGTCCAGGCTGCTGTAGCACGTCCCGCCCCGGAGCAGCGCGGACTCCATGATCCGCTCGAACGTGGAGCTGAACCCGTCTTTATTGTCCACTTTAGCCACGTCCTCGTCCTCCGCCTCCTCCTCGTCCTCCTCTGTCCCCGCCTGCTCCACCATCTGCTCAAAGGCAGAGCTGAACGTGTCCTGGTTTTCGGGAGCCTCCTTCGGGACGTCCTCTTCGTCATCCTCGACCTCGGTGTCCGCCTGCTCCACCGTGGATTCGAAGTTGGAGCTGAAAGAGTCGAGGGGTCCCCGCTGCTCCTCCGCCGCCGGGTCCTCGCCCGCGTCATCCTCGTCCTCCCCGACGCCGTTGGCCAACCTTCGACAACGGACAGAGACTCATCAGCCACAGGAGCCAAACTCACATTTTAAAGGACAAGGATTAAGGAGGGGGATTATGCTTTATTTTGCATTTATCTCAATCCGTGACCCTGAGAAAACACTGGAGGACAAACAAAACACAACAAGAACTGCCTGATTTTGCTGCATTGGCTTTGAAATAACGGGTATTGTGTATATTGTATCTTCACACAAACCTATCCCACCCCCCTCCTCTTGCTTTGAGTTTGTCAGTGAATAGAGTTAATAAGGATCATGATGTCATCTCGCTAAGCATCATCGGATTTGTAGCAATAATAAACTAATGGAGATTTCAAAAGGTAAAATACTGGAGTTATTGTTCATGTAAAAACATTTGAACACTACAGGGTGTCACGGATTTACCAGCAGTGACTCAGCAGCTTTTAATTCCACTTTTTATATTGTTTTTAGCTAATGTTAGCCTATGGAAAATGTTTGCTAGCACCCACAAACATGGCATATCAACATGGTAGTGCGGGGCGATTTTGGTATGGACGATTACACTTTTAATCTATTTGATTGAAACTTAAAAGGGTCTCCTGATCTTTCATATGAACAAAACTGCTCCAGCCCATTCATATTTCGTTGAGAGCCGTCTCTATGGAAATTCACAGAAAGGGGAAAGGGGGCGGAGTTAAGCGTGTCACCGCTCAGAATGAGAGAAGAGCAAGAGGGAAGAAGCAAATCGGGGGGGAAAATCCAACTCTTTTAGTGGAAGAAAACTCCATCGCGCACTCTTAAAACTCAACACGCCACAGGTGATGGATTCTCCACGGGGTCAGCCCCATGTTCCCCGGTACCCATGGTCCTCCACTAATATTGATTAAGATTAGGCACCAGCCCACTATCCTTAAAGGGATATTTCAGGATTTTTGACATAGGGCCTCATTTCCTAGTTATCCAGAGTGATTTTTTTTTTTGTAATTCATGCAGTTCTTCTGTTTGAAGAGTTTCGTGGCGCTAGGCTAGTGCAAGGCTAGCGCATTTCTATGGTATCAGCTAGCCTGCAATAAAAACAGTCTGACCCACTCCACAGAGCACCTGAGGTAAATCACTTATAACGTCAGACTAATGATATAAATGTCTGTGTCGATAGAATTCACCAGCCTAGCGCCACGTTACTCTACGGACTACATGAATTACAAAAAAAATATCTCCAGAAATCAGCAACACTCTGGATAACTAGGAAATGAGGCCCTATGTCAAAAATCCTGTAATATCCCTTTAAGGTTAGTGGCTAGGGCAGGGTCAGGGTTAAGCTGATTGGTGTATATTCATGACGTTTTACCCATGACTTGTGATCGGTTGATATACCAACTCACCTACAAATTTAAAAAAAAACACATATGGGGAACATAGGTACGCACCCGTTCTCCACTGGTGTCGTTTCTGAAAACAGACGTACACCGCACGTGAGGAGGACATAGATTGACAGGCACAATTTTATCGCCCAGCCCTACTCCATGTTAACAGTAACCGTGGATTTTCATTTAATTTCCGCATTTACCAAGAGTTTGCTCATTCGCAAAAGTTGATCAGAATTTTTTTTAAAGGGGGTGTTTATGCAAAATTGACTTTTTCAAGCTTTCCATCATGTTATTCTGTCATTCCCTCATTAAAAACATGGCTGAAGTGTTGCCTTGGCACATTCACGTATTTTTGAGTAATCTGTAAAAACTCTGATGGCGGCCATTTTAGGGATAGGTTTTCCTGAGTCCTCCTAGGAACGCCCCCACCTCCTGGAGACGCCTCCGAGCTTTCGTCACCAGCCGAGTAACCAACCACTGCTCCTCAGCAGAACCCCCTCCCCACTGATGCCACAGACAACGTGTGGAGGGGGCGTGTCTAAAGGCTCAGAGGTTCTTAAAGAGACAGAGGCCTATTTCAAGACATTCACTACAGCCATTTTGAGAGAGACATTTTATACAAGGCAGTTTTTCTAATTTACTGCATTTACAGACCAGCAGAAGGTTTGGTCATCATTGTAGTGTGATATAGACTGGTACTATGTGATTGTAAAAAAGCATAATGCCCCCTCTTTAACTCACACATCATTCTCTCATGTACATATCTGAAACCTACCTTCAGATCATCCATCGTCTAATGCACTCAAGCCGAACCCTTCCCTTTCCTCATAAACCAAAAGAGTGGCATCGTGTTCAGCTCTGATATGTGACAATTACAAACAGCGTAAGCCCCCCTGCCTTTTGAAACTGCATCCCCGCGAAGTCATTTATATTCATTTTAATACAGACCGGGAGAGGTGAGCGAATGGGAGAGTCATCTCAGCTTTGAATAGACCCGCTGACAATTGAAGGAGGATGAAAAGGTACTGTCCCGCTGACTACAAAGCGGCGGCACGTCTCGTCCGCCTGTCAAACCAGCGCGGCTTCACTTCTGTCATCGAGACGATACGTGCCGAGCGGAAGCGCTTTGGTCCACTGACATTTCCCCAGCAAAAACACAGCTATTCGCTCATTTTATGTCCCTCTGCTCCCTTGTATCCGGAGATTTTAAAGCATTTTCATCAAACCACAAAGCAATACGTGCCTTTAGCTGCTTACCAAATTTGTTAAGCAGACACAGTCCCTACATTTAAAGACTAGGCTCAAAACGTACCTGAGAATTAGCTTATAATCAGGTCAGTTTGGTTGTGTCTCCTGTCCCCCCCCCCCCCCCCCCCCCCTCTCGGGAGTGCCTGTCGAGATCGAACAGAGGAACCCTACATTCTGGAATCTGAGGACTGGACGGTCTGTGATCTCGGCCCGTCTGCTGAGGGATCCTTCGGCCCTGGGTTTCTATAGCCTGTCTGTCCACACTGCAAAAAGTATTTAACTAGATCAGTATAAACATCTCAATTTGAGCATAATAATCCAAATTTTAGTTGTTTTGACTAGTTAAGAAGTTCTTGGGCATTTGTCCTAGATTATTTCACTTGTTCTGAGATGTTTCTGACTCGTTTCGATACATTTCGTCCTTATTTCAGGTCATTTTCTTTGCCAATGAGGTTAGAAAATTGGTCTTATCTCATTGGCAATTTTACTTTCTTATTTCAAGCGGGATTTCCCCTAGAACTGGTCTGAAATGTCCTCAAACAAGCAAAGTAAACTTGGTCCGATCAGGAAAAGTGTCTGAATGAGTGAAAACAGCTCAAAACAAGAAACATTTCCTCAATTCAAGTCATTGAAATTTGACAAAAAAATGTCAAAAATGTGATTAAAAAATGACAAAAAAATTGACAGACAAAATACCAAAAAAATACGAAAATGTGACAAAAATGTGATAAAAATTTGAGCAAAAAATTACAAAAATGTGACAAAAAAATGACAAAAAATTGATAAAAAATGGACGAAAAAATGACAAAAAAAATGACTAAGAAAATACAAAAAAATGACAAAAATGGCTTAAATGACTTGAATTGAGGAAATGCATCTTGTTTTGAGCGGTTTTCACTCATTTAGACACTTTTCCTGATCAGAGTTTACTTTGCTTGTTTGAGGACATTTCAGACCAGTTCTAGGGTAAATCTCGCTTGAAATAAGAAAGTAAAATTGCCAATGTGTTAAGAGCAATTTTCTTACCCCATTGGTAAAGAAAATGACCTGAAATAAGGACGAAATGTATCGAAACGAGTCAGAAACATCTCAGAACAAGTGAAATAATCTAGGACAAATGCCCAAGAACTTCTTAACTCGTCAAAACAACTAAAATTTGGATTATTATGCTCAAATTGAGATGTTTATACTGATCTAGTTAACTACTTTTTGCAGTGTGTGGTTCTCCCCAAGGTTTCTCTTTTCTCCTGCCGGGTTTTTGAGTTTTTCCTTGCCGTGCTGGAGAGTCTAAGGACGGGGGACGCCCACGCCGCTCGTCGCTACCTCCTATTGGACATTATATTTGCCTGGATTCACCTGAACTTTTAATTGTCATATTTATTGCTCTGTTTTATTGCCTTGGTGCAGCCCTGTGAGGCGACTTCTGTTGTGATATTGGGCGATACAAAACCATCAAACTTGAAACTTGAGTCAACACAAGGTAATTTCGGAGCATGTTTTCCAGCGTTTCCAGCGAAATGTCGAACCCGCCTGTGTTTGTTTAGCTCGTTTGTTGCCGCTTTCGATTCTTTGCAAGTGAAGCGCTTTAGGCTAATTATGTACAAGCAGATCGGTGGAAAGACTGTAACGTATTAGCATCTGACATTGGCGTTTTTAGACTTTTGTGCAAATTTGCAGCGTCCGAAACTCTCGTTGTTTATGGACTTGTGCGGGCTGTGGTTACGAGCCGGAGTTATTACCTGGCATGAGTCATTTTATTGTGGAAAGACAAGAGATGGCGATGTGGTAATTGTGAGCCAAAAATACTCAGTGATTTCTACTCCCGGACAATCACCCCATTGTTTATCTTTAATGAGTAAATCTGCTGCAATTACTTCAGCAATTCTTGACCAGTGACGGCATTTCTCTGTCTTGTTTTTGTTCATTTTTCAGGAGAGAAAGTCAGGGCAATTTTCACTGTTGGCATTTCATGCTTTGGGCACCTCGGTTTTGTTATTTATGTTTTATGATGAAATGTGTGGAACAGAAGAGAAAACCAAAGTTGTTTTCTTTAAGTTGAAATACACTGCCAGACCAAGAGTGAAAGCCGTGATCAGCTGACGACCTGAGCATCCTGAATGACCAGGTTATTCCATCTGTGGATTTCTCATTCCCTGATGGAAAGGGCGTATTCCAAGATGACAATGCCAGGATTCAGGGGGCTCACATTGTGAAAGAGCAGTTCAGGGAGCATGAGATGGATTGGCCTCCACAGAGTCCAGATCTTAAAGGGACTGGGGCGTAACTGCAGCTTCTATATTAAGCTCGTGCATGACGGCACTTCGGACCCAAATGAACACCTTTCTGAGTGACTGCAGGATTTTAGAGGCAGTTGTGGTGAACAGGTCTGAGCTCATTCTAAACATTAGGACATGGAGGAACATGTAGGGGGAGGAGTTTTAGAATTTTAAACTCCGTATAGTGGCTGAAATGACTAATCGATTAATCGACGACTAATCGATTATTGAAATAGTCGACAACTATTTTAGTAATCGATTAATCGTTTACTGGTTCGCACAGACTAAGATGGAGCAAAAATGACGTAAAAATGTAGTATGTTTGACGAAATCCTACTTAGTTCATAGAAGTTAGGGTCTGTGTACATTTTGTTCATTGTAAATTTCATGAATAGCGCCTCCTGCAAACATTTCCCTTTAGTTTACTCCATCAACACATCTTCAAGCAGCACCACTTAAGCTATATGTGATTAAAAAAATAGAAAAAATACAATTTTCCTACACCATTCACAGCCAAGCGACTACTCGATTAATCGTAAAAAATAATTGTCAGATTAATCGATTACAAAATAATCGTTAGTTGCAGCCCTAGTATAGTCTAGGGGCGTCAAACTCATTTTGGGTCGTGGGCCGCATAGAACAGAGAAAATGTTTCCAATAAATGAATAATAATAAGCTGTGATTTGGTCAAAGCCCCGACTGTAGCTTCATTAATAACAACGGTTCACACTTGTATTGCACTTTACAAGCCTGTGTCACAAGTTCCTCAAAGTGCTACATAGTCATTATTCGTTCACTCCACACTCGGTGGTGGTAAGCTGTTGTTGAAGCCACAGCCGCCCTGGGGCAGACTGTCCATTTACCACGTGGCTATATAATGTGTTGTTCACATCCTGAGCTCTTATTATGTCAGTGCCCTCTGCTGGACACGTGTGGAACTCTTTCCTTTTTTAAATTTAACCTGCCCCCTAGTGGCTACAATGAGCATTCTGGTTATTCTTTAAAGAGGGGGTATTCTGCTTTTTTCAGTCCCATAGCACCAGTCTATATCACACTACAATGATGACAAACCTTCTGTTGGTCTGTAAATGCAGTAAACTAGAATAACTGCCTTGTATAAAATGTCTCTCTCAAAATGGCTGTAGTGAATGTCTTGAAATAGGCCTCTGTCTCTTTAAGAACCTCTGACCCTTTCCGACACGCCCCCTCCACACGCTGTCTGTGGCATCAGTGGGGAGGGGGTTCTGCTGAGGAGCAGTGGTTGGTTACTCGGCTGGTGACGAAAGCTCGGAGGCGTCTCCAGGAGGTGGGGGCGTTCCTAGGAGGACTCAGGCAAACCTATCCCTAAAATGGCCGCCATCAGAGTTTTTACAGATTACTCAAAAACACTTGAATGTGCCAAGGCAACACTTCAGCCATGTTTTTAATGAGGGAATGACATAATAACATGATGGAAAGCTTGAAAAAGTCCATTTTGCATAATACCCCCCCTTTAAACATTCATAACTCTGCACAGGAATGGGCTAGAGACTTACTTACTTTTTTTTTTCTTTTTTACATATTTATGCTCTACAGGGCAGGGGCCGGATTAAAACATCTCCGTATATTTGACACCCCTGGTATAGTCCCTCTAACCCCATTGAGGATCTTTGGGATGTGCTGGAGAAGGCTTTGCGCAATGGTCACACTCTCCCATCATCAATACAAGATTGTAAAAAATCACTGCTGGATCTTTAGACATTGCAGAAGCTTATTGAAATAATGCCACAGCGATGCAGTAATCAAAGGAACATTATAGACTTTTGTTTGTGGCGACTTCTTGTTGGTAAAGAAGTGCATCCTCTCTCCAGTGTGATCTCTACCTAAGTCACATAAGCTAAACAAATATCATGTTTTTGTTATTTAAAAGCAGCTGACCGAGTAAAGAGGCCGGGCAGCACATGTGAAAAGCACTGACCTGTCGTCCTGTTGCGTAAGTGCTTCCTCTTGACTCGGTGCCATGTCTTCTCCCTCCGCCTCCTCTGGTCTGACCTCCTGTTGTCCTGTTGAATTCACGTCTCCGCTCCCCTCTCCTGTCCCGTCCTCTGTCTCTGTCCCATCAGTGCATCCCTCTCTCCTCCCCTCCGCCCCATCCCTCGCTCCTGGTTCAGTCTCTGTGTTGGGGAAGTCTGCGGCGCTTGGATCCAGCTCCAGGGGTGTCTCAGGCGGGGCGGGAGAGGGCAGAGCCTGCCCCTCCTGGGTCATGGTGCTCCTCAGGGAGACGAGGGCTGTGGCTGTCCAATCAGAGCCCGGCTACAGGACCAACACTTCAGACGGAGCTGAGGCGCCCTGCGGCAGAACAGGAGGAGAGATGAATAAATCAATACCTGTGTTTACAGAGAGCGGATGTCAAGGCCGATTAAGAGACACGACGAAAAGCTGCCGAAAGATGTTCCACAGTGAAGCTGTACGTACAACAACTCAAAAGTACTTTCATCCCCGTAGCATTAGAGGGTTTTATCTGCGTTCTGAGCTGAGATATTTAGGATTTAAGCTTTTACTAGTCATAGAACGAAAAGGAAAAGGATTTGTTTTTGCTGATAAAAACCTCAAAAATGCACCAAAATCAGCAAAACTTTGATGCCCTGTAGGGCTGGGCGATATATCAATATTTAAGATATATCGCTATATTTTTAAATGAGATATGGAATTAGACCATATCGCATATATCGGGATATTTCAAATTCAGATGAGCTCTTAAAGGGGGGGTATTATGCAAAATCGACTTTTTCAAGCTTTCCATCATGTTATTATGTCATTCCCTCATTAAAAACATGCCTGAAGTGTTGCCTTGGCACATTCACGTATCTTTGAGTAATCTGTAAAAACTCTGATGGCGGCCATTTTAGGGATAGGTTTGCCTGAGCCCCCACCTCCTGGAGACGCCTCCGAGCTTTCGTCACCAGCCGAGTAACCAACCACTGCTCCTCAGCAGAACCCCCTCCCCACTGATGCCACAGACAGCGTGTGGAGGGGGCGTGTCGGAAAGGCTCAGAGGTTCTTAAAGAGACAGAGGCCTATTTCAAGACATTCACTACAGCCATTTTGAGAGAGACATTTTATACAAGGCAGTTATTCTAATTTACTGCATTTACAGACCAACAGAAGGTTTGCTCATCATTGTAGTGTGATATAGACTGGTGCTATGGGACTGAAAAAAGCAGAATACCCCCTCTTTAAGTTAAAAAAAAGAAACATGTAATCTCAAGCCGATTTTAAACAACTTTATTTTGTTTTTATTGAAGATATTTTTTAATTGAAATGTGCACTATACGGAGCTTTGTTATACAGTGTTTATGTTTACATTTTAGAGTGAGTTTTCAATAAAACTACTCGTATTTGGCTTTGACTTTCATTTCACAGCTCTCACTTTGCTGATAAAATATCGGGATATATATCGTATATCGACATTCAACCAAAATATATCAGGATATTTTATATTATATTTTTAGTCCATATCGCCCGGCCCTAATACCCTGTAATGTGCAGGAAACTAGAATGTCAGACAGAACCATACATTTCTATATTACAATCATTTACATATTATTATTGTTATGGAACTATTGTTGTTGATCCTTGAGCTTTACTCTTGTCTGAACTGTTTGTGATGTGTTTGTTAAATGTTCTGTGGTTTGCTACAAATGAATCGCCTTTTGGGATCAATAAAGTTTTCTGAATCTGAATCGAGGGGGACGTTGAATCCATGCTTTTAATTTACACTGATTTGCAATAGTTTTTTTTGCAGTTTCATCCAGACCGCACTGTAATCCTCATCAGGTTCACAGCCTCCTGCTTCAGTAACAGCACCGAGTCTGGAATGTGTTGGATTAAACTGGAGTGGGTGGGTTGTGGGTTAATGGTTGTGGGTTGTGGGTTAATGGTGCTGGAGTGGAGAGATTTCAAAGGTCCATCTTGTCTGTGTTCGATGTTCATAAACCATAAATCCTATATTTATTTGTTCGTAATGTTTTAATAAAATAAATCGAGTCAAATCTCAACATCGATCAATAAGTGGGGAAACTAATGTGTGTTTTCTCCGAGCCCTAATTGTTTTTTAAACTGTAAAATACATCATTCCTGAAAGTATCGATCACACTGAGATTGATTGTCTAAAATTGTGATGAAAATGGTGGGAGGATGCTGTCCAAACATCTATCTATGCTGAACCGAGGTCAATAATAGTGAACTGTTTGCAAGTGAAAATGTTGTGGCTGCCAAAAGCTGTGTGTACAATCCTGTATTTGCCAAGTCTGCAAGTGCTGCACTCTGCATTCCACATTGCCTTGCATCTTAAATGTTTAAGATCACAAATAAATAAATGATTTGTGGCGGAGAGAGTGCTCTGAATAGTATGGAGGAACTGCATTAGCTTCAGTGGCCATGGGAGGTGTTTAAGGTGGAGTTTGCATGTTCTCCCAGGGTTTGGTTTCCCCCACTGCCAAAGATGGAAGACATTAGTTTAGACTGGTTTAGATCACGTTAGGACTGGTTTAGATCAAGTTAGGACTGGTTTAGATCACGTTAGGACTGGTTTAGATCAAGTTAGGACTGGTTTAGATCACGTTAGGACTGGTTTAGATCAAGTTAGGACTGGTTTAGATCAAGTTAGGACTGGTTTAGATCAAGTTAGGACTGGTTTAGATCCACTTTGGACTGGTTTATGCTGGTTTGGACTGGTTTCGATCAAGTTAGGACTGGTTTCGATCAAGTTAGGACTGGTTTATGCTGGTTTGGACTGGTTTAGATCACGTTAGGACTGGTTTAGATCAAGTTAGGAGTGGTTTATGCTGGTTTGGACTGGTTTAGATCAAGTTAGGACTGGTTTATGCTGGTTTGGACTGGTTTAGATCACGTTAGGACTGGTTTATGCTGGTTTGGACTGGTTTAGATCACGTTAGGACTGGTTTAGATCAAGTTAGGACTGGTTTATGCTGGTTTGGACTCGTTTAGATCACGTTAGGACTGGTTTAGATCAAGTTTGGACTGGTTTAGATCCACTTTGGACTGGTTTATGCTGGTTTGGACTGGTTTCGATCAAGTTAGGACTGGTTTATGCTGGTTTGGACTGGTTTAGATCACGTTAGGACTGGTTTAGATCAAGTTGGGACTGGTTTATGCTGGTTTGGACTGGTTTAGATCAAGTTAGGACTGGTTTATGCTGGTTTGGACTGGTTTAGATCACGTTAGGACTGGTTTATGCTGGTTTGGACTGGTTTAGATCACGTTAGGACTGGTTTATGCTGGTTTGGACTGGTTTAGATCACGTTAGGACTGGTTTATGCTGGTTTGGACTGGTTTAGATCACGTTAGGACTGGTTTAGATCAAGTTAGGACTGGTTTATGCTGGTTTGGACTGGTTTAGATCAGGTTAGGACTGGTTTATGCTGGTTTGGACTGGTTTCGATCAAGTTAGGACTGGTTTAGATCAAGTTAGGACTGGTTTAGATCAAGTTAGGACTGGTTTAGATCAAGTTAGGACTGGTTTATGCTGGTTTGGACTGGTTTACATCCCTAGGTGTTACATATTTAAACAACAGATTACATGACAAAAATGCAACTTTTCTTGTACATTTTGAATGATATTCTTGCTGTTAGATTGTTCTCATATTGTGTAGCTTTAACCCCCATCATTTATTTCTATATTACTCTTTCACACTAAAAGTAATTTGAATGTATGCGTTTCGTTTCTTCTCTATTGATTGTTGTTCTGTGGCTCAGAACAATCGTCACGCCGTTGTGTTGTGGGTTTTGTCAATAAAATGACATATTTCAGCCTCTTTATCTTGTTCTAAGACAACAGGGGCCTTAACCAAGATTCATGCTCTGAAGTCTCACAGCTTTACAACCGGCAACAATAAAACCCACATGTAAATTACCTTCAAATGGAGCCGATCATAAACACAGAAGCAATAGATGTAATTACAAAAGCAAAACCAAGGCCTTTGCCATCGCAGACGATATAAAACCTGTTATTTTGTTTCCCTGAGATATATTCTGAGCAGCTTGGTAAAGGGCCTGTGAGGCTGCGAAATCTAATTATCCAAATTGCCTTTTGTTTGTGAAGCGTTTGCACTAAATAATGAATGAAGTATTACTTGAGCATGAAAGGATATTGTCTGGAGAGCGCAACAAAGCAGAGCCAAATATAGCGGCGTCGAAAAAGGTAAAACAACAATTCTCCAAAAGAGTCCCACGACCGAAACCTGCTCGAAAAGTGGAGTCTGTGTCGGTGTTTTGTAAAAGAAAAAACACAAATCCATCCTACATATTTGAATCATTCGATATTTAAGTTGCGAGATGACTTTCCACAAAGGCAGGCTGAGCCGTTTTGTGGGAAACGCATATGGTGGTACTCTTTGTCCTCTGATCCAAAAACAGAACAGAAACTGGAGCAGGGAGAGGCAGGAGGCAGAGCAGTGATGCAAATATAGAAATAAGCTTTCCAGTGCACGAAGGAAAATCAGCGTAAATCTTGTCCATGAGTTTTTTTACTCACACAGCATTCTCTCATTTACTTTTAAACTGAAAATAGTAATAACGGCACTGAGATGTCCTTTTCCTTGATTCTCTCGTGTTTTGCTCTGACGGCATTAAAGCCCCACCGTGTAGAATTTTACCCCAAAAATACAATTGAAATACAAGCTTTTATTTTGTGACAGATATTTTAAGCATTCCCATTCCCAGCAGATCCCATCGGAGGAATGAAATGGAAAAGCAAATTGAATGTTAAGATGGATGTTTTAGTCCCTTTTCATTTTTAACCTCTTACCACCCGCCCAAACCAAATCCATTCTCTCCTCTTTGCCATTGTCGTCACTTTTTATTTCCCTTTTGTGTTTTTGTCACTGTTTTATTACTTTTTTGCTGTTTTTTTTGCCTTTTTTGCTGGATTTTTGTCCTTTTTTTCTGGATTTTTGTCTTTTTTCTGTTGGATTTTTGTCCTTTTTTTCTGGATTTTTGTCATTTTTTTCTGGATTTTTGTCTTTTTTCTGCTGGATTTTTGTCATTTTTTTGCTGGATTTTTGTCATTTTTTTCTGGATTTTTGTCTTTTTTCTGCTAGATTTTTGTCTTTTTTTTTTGCTCTTTTTTTGCCTTTTTTCTGCTGGATTTTTGTCTTTTTTTTTGCTTGATTTTTGTGTTTTTTTGCTGTTTTTTGTGTTTTTTTGCTGGATTTTTGTCACTTTTTTGTTGCTCTTTTGTGACTTTTTTGTTGAGTTTTTGTCATTTTGGTCGCTTTTTTTTGGTCACTTCTTAGCGTTTTTTTGTTGCGTTTACATCCTCATTTTCTTCTCGTTTTTTGCATCTGTTTTGAAGAAGCTTTTAGATTTGGAGAATTTGGAGCATGTTCAGGTGGGAGTTTAGAGGTTAAGTAAAGTCGACAAAAATATCTGTATTTGTTTTCAATTTTAGTCGTATCACTGTCCTCTTTTAACTTTTATTCAGCGATAACATAAAGTCTAAAACGATGATGAAATGCTTTAGTTGACGAACTGAACAGGGTGACCCGGAGAAAGAGCTGAACGTGAAACCGGTTTGTGTCCGAACACAAACGCCTCGTCCGGCCTCTACACTGATCCCGATCACCTGAACACGCGTTTATGCTTCACACCTCTGTTCACCCCAAGGACAAACGCTAATGCTGCTCCCTCGATCACAGCCCGGTGAACCCGCTCTGCCGCACAAACGCACGAGTCTGCGGCGATAATGAGAGTGCAGTACGGGAACAGTGTCTGAATGTGGAGATGAATGAAGCCGCGGGGCTAAATCCAGAGCAAATTATGATCATCACAGGTTCATAAATCCACGTTCAATTCAGATCTAAACATAGAAGCACAGAAACATCACGCTAGATTCTGTAATGATGGGAATAGTATTGACATTGACACACAGTAGTAATCATGATAATTACTTAAGGCAACACACAAGTTATTCTTTGGTTCATGGTAATTTGATTAGTCCTAAACTAGTATAAAATCTCTAAAGTGCCTTGAAACATTGCTTTATCTTGATAAAAGAATATAGAAAATCCTCATTCATCCTATAGCCGGGTTGCAGAATTCACAGCATTACTCTTATATAGAGGAAAAATTATTTTGTTTTTGAGGATATTTTTGGTCTTGTACAGAGAGATCATGGACCCAGTGACTGATATTGATAGTTTTTTTAATTCATATATTTTCATTTTAGCTACGACTTGTGAAAGTGTGATGCTGTTAATCGGAAAAACGGGCCCCTTTCCCCTCCGTTGGGTTTGGTGACATCATCACATTCTAGAACCAGCAATAGGGTTTTGCTGATTTATCCTGATACTTTCAAGGGATCCGATTCTGGTATCGGATATAAGTAAATATCCGATATTGAACCGATACCAGTTTTGGCTCTCAACGTCTTAAAAACCACCTAAATCTAATGATTATGGGCATGCCATATGTCATTGGAAAGCTAAGTACCAGGAGAATTCAAATGTCTCAACGGTTGAAGTTTCAGCCTCCGCTAACACATTATATCCGCACAAAATGCCTCAGTATTAGCATCAGTATGCTAACGAAAACTAATCAAGGCTGGCACAGAAACTAACATAGGGATGCCTAAAGATCGACCACTGCTGAAGCCAAGTGTTTGTATTGAAATAACTTCTAAAATATTTGTAATGATCAGATCACTTTATGTGAGTTATTTATATCAAAGAGACTGTACGGAGTTTAAAAATGTCAAAATTATGCATTTTCTTCCCCCTACATGCTCCAACAATGTCCTAATGTGTAGAATGAGCCCAGACCTGTTCACCACAACTGCCTCTAAAATCCTGCACTGTCACTCAGAAAGGTGTTACTTCGGGTCCGAAGTGTCGTCATGCACGAGCTTAATATAGAAGCTGCAGTTACACGTATGACCTGAGGTGGCAGTTGTGGGTATAAAATGGCCAACTTGCATCTAGCCCCTTTAAAGGGGGAGTATTATGCAAAATGGACTTTTTCAAGCTTTCCATCATGTTATTCTGTCATTCCCTCATTAAAAACATGCCTGAAGTGTTGCCTTGGCACATTCACGTATTTTTGAGTAATCTGTAAAAACTCTGATGGCGGCCATTTTAGGGATAGGTTTGCCTGAGTTCTCCTAGGAACGCCCCCACCTCCTGGAGACGCCTCCGAGCTTTCGTCACCAGCCGAGTAACCAACCACTGCTCCTCAGCAGAACCCCCTCCCCACTGATGCCACAGACAGCGTGTGGAGGGGGCGTGTTGGAAAGGCTCAGAGGTTCTTAAAGAGACAGAGGCCTATTTCAAGACATTCACTACAGCCATTTTGAGAGAGCAATTTTATACAAGGCAGTTATTCTAATTTACTGCATTTACAGACCAACAGAAGGTTTGGTCATCATTGTAGTGTGATATAGACTGGTGCTATGGGACTGAAAAAAGCAGAATACCCCCTCTTTAATGTAACCTAAAGACTGTCATATACCCAACGATATTCGAGTTGGATTATATGGACGACAGTGGAGATACCCATCGGATTTCTTACTCGTTTTGGGAAATTTCGTTTGGATTTATTTTCTGGATACGACCGACAGATGAAAATGAACACTGTAACTTTAAACAGAGAGTGCAACGGGAGAAAAACGCCTGTGACGCACAGATTACGCACCGCGGAGAAGAGAACAGGTGAACACACGAACAGTATAAACTACATTAAAACACCTTTGACGAAACAACATATAAAATGAGTCGCATGGAACATGACTTGGACCCTGAAATACAATTTTATAATGATCTAGATACGAGCTGTGATTATTATACAGAGGAACAGTTCCAAGGAGTGGACATGGATGGACATCTTTCCATTATTCATTTTAATAGTAGGAGTATTTGGAAAAATATAGATAAAATAAAAGAATTACTGCAATTATTTTCCAAATTTAGCATCATAGCAGTATCAGAAACGTGGTTGGACGATGATAAAATGACTGAGGTGCAAATAGATGGCTATGAATTATTTACAACAAATAGGAAGGGCAAGAGGGGTGGTGGAGTTGCCTTATATGTTGACTCAGATTTACAATGTCGATGTGTTGAAAACAAATCAATAGCATTGGATAACACATTTGAATGTATAACGGTGGAAATTGTGAAAAAAAAATCTAAAAATGTACAAGTCACGTGTGTATATAGAACTCCAGGATCCTCTATTGACATCTTCAATGAAAAAATTAATGAACTGGTCAATTCAACTACAGCAAAAGATCAAATAGTGTGTGGGGACTTTAATATAAATTTACTCAATGCCTCAATCCACAGTAAAACCACAGATTTCATTGATATGATGTATAGTAACATGCTGTTTCCAATTATCAGTAAACCTAGCAGGATTACCATAGACACCACTACTTTGATAGATAATATTTTCTCAAATAAAATTGAGGGTAAAATAGTTGGAGGTCTACTGATAAGCGACATAAGTGATCATCTTCCTGTTTTTGCTGTCTTCCATAACCAATTGAATTCAAGAAATGAAACTGAGCCAAAATATGAATATAAACGAAATATGACACCACAATCATTGCAAAATTTTAAACGGGACCTCAGCAAAGAAGACTGGAACCTCGTTTACTCTATGTCTGATCCCAATCAGGCATATGAAATGTTTTTGCGCAGATACATTGATTTATTTAACCAAAATTGTCCCATTCAAAGAGCAAAATTAAGTAATAAACATAAGAAGAATCCATGGATAACGAAAGGATTAGAAAATGCCTGTAAGACAAAAAAAAAACTGTATAAAAAGTTTATAAATGTCAGAACAGAAGAAGCAGAGAACAAATATAAAAAGTATAAAAATAAATTAGTAAGTATTATGAGGAACAGAGAAAAAGAGTACTTTCATCAATTATTAGAACAACAAAAGCAAAACATAAAAGGGACATGGACGGTGATTAATACAATCATAAAAGAAGGGCATAAAAAATCTGAAATTTCAAAATATTTTGTAAATGAGAACACCAAACTTGAAACCATCCACGAAATTGTTAATGGGTTTAATAAATACTTTGTGAATGTGGGTTATAACCTGGCAAAAGCCATTGACCAACACGGGGACAATATAAATCCAGGTAGTGCTGTTTACAGAAATATGAACTCGTTTTATCTGAATCCTACAGACGAAGAAGAAATTGTAAAACTGGTTAGTAAATTTACATCGAAAACATCCAAAGACGTAAATGAAATAGACATGAAATTAATCAAAAATACAATTGCATCTATAGCGCAGCCTTTAGCATTTATATGCAATCAGTCATTTAAAACTGGGATATTTCCAGATGGCATGAAAATTGCAAGAGTTATTCCAATATTCAAAAACGGTGACAAGCACTCATTTGCAAACTATAGACCCATTTCAATACTTCCCCAATTCTCCAAAATAATTGAAAAAGTGTTTGTTCTGAGACTAGATAAATATATAGAAAAAAATAAACTTCTGAGTGACCATCAATATGGATTCAGAAAAAATCGTTCCACCTCAATGGCTGTAATGGACTTAATAGAGAATATATCCGCTGCAATTGATGCAAAACAATACACTGTAGGTATTTTTATTGATCTGAAGAAGGCTTTCGATACCTTAGATCATGATATCCTTTTACAAAAATTAGAGAAATATGGATTTCGAGGACCAGCTTATACATGGTTGCACAGTTATTTAGAAAATCGGTATCAATATGTTCAAATAAATGATATACAATCTAAAATGTTGAAAGTAAGCTGTGGAATTCCACAGGGATCCATTCTTGGACCTAAATTATTTATTCTCTATATAAATGATCTATGTAATGTCTCAAAAAGGATAAGATCTGTTTTGTTTGCTGATGACACCACCTTGTACAGTTCTGGTGACGATCTAAACCAGCTCCTAGAAATGGTGGAGAGAGAGTTACACAACCTCAAAGTCTGGTTTGATATTAATAAATTGTCTCTAAATATAAAGAAAACAAAATTTATGATTTTCTCGAACCGAAAAATTGACAGCCAAGTAAACCTAATGCTCAACAATCTGCCTTTAGAACGAGTTTATGAAAACACATTTCTTGGAGTTATAATAGATCATGATCTAAATTGGAAGTCACAGATTAATAATATCAGAATGAAATTATCAAAAGCAATAGCGATATTATATAAATCCAGATATATTTTAAACAAAGAAAGCTTAATTCTTATATATAACTCATTAATCATGCCATATATCACTTATTGTTTAGAAATTTGGGGAAATACCTATAAATCAAACACAAAAAAATTTTTCACCCTACAAAAAAAGGCAATAAGACTCATCACATTCTCAACCTACAATCAACCAACCCATCCCCTGTTCATAAACCTGCAAACATTGAAATTCTATGATTTAGTAGATTTGTATACAATAAAAATGATGTTCAAAGTAAAAAATAAACTTGTGTCACAAACACTACAAAATATGTTCACCGTCAGACAGAGCCGGTATGAGCTCAGAGGAGTGGAGATGTTTGTAAAGAAAACATTTCAAACAAACACCATGAGATTTTGTGTTTCCATTAAAGGGGTCGATCTCTGGAATAACTGTACAGAGGATCTCAAATCATGTCCCTCTCTCTTCCACCTAAAGAGAATGTATAAAAGTATTATACTTGAAAAATACCTTAATTCTGTTTACTAGTCTGCTTAAGACTGTCAACTTACTTTAAAATGTGTATATGTATATATGTATGTATGTGTGTATGTGTATATATATACATATATATATGTATATATATAATAAAATCCTTTTGAATGTTTGATGTTATGTTGGAAAGTTAACAAAAACACGTGCTGTAAGTTTAAAAAGACAAGGGTAGGCAAAATAAGCATTAGCTTCAGCCTATACCTTTTCGGTCATTTTTGTGTGTTATGTTATGAAGAAGTATACTTAACTGAATGTAAATCTTTTGTCATAATTTTGACCGAATAAACTGAAACTGAAACTGAAACTGAAACTGAAACTGATATTTAGTGTAGAAAAGTCCTGCGATCCTTGCTAAAAGTTTATCAATAGAATTGATAATTGATCCGTAATATCATGACAATAAAATGTGACTTTATTGATCTTAAAAAGGAGAAAAGAGTCAATTAAATGTTTCCCTTAGAGAAAGAAACTTCTACTATGTTTTTAAAAGTTCTCTGAGATAAAGTGCAATTCAAAAAGGCCTGAAGAAGTGGATAACCATGAGTTGAGCTGAGACACAGTGACAGTCGAGGATACTTTTAATAATTTGATGTTATTTTGGAGAGCGCTGAGAGCTCTCCGTCTGTGCCGGAGACGTGGGCTCACCAGAGGCTCCTAAATCTTTCATCAGAACAGGAAACAGGATGATGAAAATCACCCTCAACATCGGTCTCACTCTGAGCCCGTTCTGCAACGACTTCGGGCATTTCCTTTTCAAGATCCTTGTGTATAAAGCGACACTGAACTCGATCCCTGACCCTGAGGAAACACTCGATCCCTGACCCTGAGGAAACACTCGTGGACAACAATGCGCCCGGCGAGAACTGCGTGGGAGCTGTCGACGCGGTGCAATGAATAGTCGAGACCCAAAGATTACTCAAAGATGCGCTTGCGGTTCGAAACACAACTCCGGAGATATAGCTTTGATGAGAGAACGTTGTAATAGGAAACAAGCTTGAACAAAAGTTGGTTTTGCAGAACATCCCCCTTTAGGTTCATGGGCAGAATCATTTCACTGGAGATTAATTACATGTTTTTGCCCAGGTTTTCTAGGGCTTCTATTGAAATGTTTGCTATTTATTGACCAAAATACAAATTTAAAGATGGCCTATGAGGAGAAGAAGGAGAGAGAGTGAGAGAGAGAGAGAGCAAACAGCAGAATGAAGTGTGATGCTGTGAATGAGAAACTCAAATCTACAGCTGAGTCTGGTGCTGTTTCACCACCGTCTGGTATGAGGAAAATCTGCATGTGCAGGAAACACTGACGACCAGATCTGCATTCCTCAAACATGCTTTCAGAGCAGCAGAAGAGGACTACAGTATCTATCTATCTATCTATCTATCTATCTATCTATCTATCTATCTATCTATCTATCTATCTATCTATCTATCTATCTATCTATCTATCTATCTATCTATCTATCTATCTATCTATCTATCTATCTATCTATCAATCTATCTATCTATCTATCTATCTATCTATCTATCTATCTATCTATCTATCTAAATGCGTCCCTGTTAGCATTGCAAATGTCACTCTCAACTATTAAACTAGTGTGTTAGACATGTTTTCTAACTTGATCTCTTGACTTGACACTTCAATCAGGGGCCAATGTGACTAAAGGTTATTCATGTTCAGAATTATCTTAAAATCCCAACCTTTCGATCAACTATTTCCCCCTTTGCTCTGTTAAAAACCAAGCAGAACAAACGCATCGACGTATTTTTCCCCCTGAATTCAAAATGACATTAAGTGATTAAGCGTTTTTCCTCAAAGGCAGAACTTTCCATCTGCTCTGCTGCAAAACCAACAGGGGCTTAGGCAAAAAAAAGAAAAAAAGATCCTAAAACCCAGGTAGAGCGCGACCAGCGGCACTCGCACGAATTAGCGTCGATCGTGTCATTACTCAGAGATATTTGCTCAAATTAGCCGCAAACAAACGCACGACAGCTCCTTCCGTAAATGTAAGCGGTTACGAAACGCGAGCGGAGAAGTGGGAATTCTCTTCATCTGCTCCACATTATGCTCTCCTCCTCCTCCT
The DNA here is from genome assembly GCF_951799975.1 of Gobius niger. Classification (NCBI taxonomy): domain Eukaryota; kingdom Metazoa; phylum Chordata; class Actinopteri; order Gobiiformes; family Gobiidae; genus Gobius; species Gobius niger. The sequence goes on from NC_136856.1 coordinate 7,104,916, forward strand.
CCTCCTCCTCCTGCGATCTGTTCGCTTCACTGTAATTGTGAAATGGGCCCGAGCCAGCAGAGAAAAGCGCACAGAGTGGAAGTAGATGTGTTTAGATGCCAACAGGAAACAAAGCCCCCGATGGAGAGGATAATAAGGAAAGCATGTGGAGAGATGGAGATGCAGGACGACACTGTGGACTATGTTTTGGTGCTGACCCGTGCAGAGGAGTGAAGCACAGGCGACCTTTAGCCTCGTCCTGTAAGATACATTTGTTTTGTGCGAAATGGCAAAGCAGACGTGTATTTATGGGCAGCGGACGGAGCACAGCGGAGGTGCAGCTGCGACCGTGTGTTACTGATGGCCCGAACTGTGCCGCTGCCCTTTAGCCTCGTCCCGGTGAAGGATTGGGTTTGTGAGGTACACCTGTGTTCCCTTTGCGCCGTGTTGCGGGTTGTTACTTTGATGACTCTCGGAGAAAAGGCCACACGCCCCATGACAAGACCAGACATATCCAAAACGTGCACAATAGACTAAAATCATATGTAAGTCCTGACGAGGGCTGGGTACCGTTAAATGATACTAGTCTGGTATCGAAAAAATAAATAAATAATATTCCACTCAGGAGGAATATCTAGCCGTAGAAAGTGTTTAAAAATTAGAAACCAGGCGTTAAAGTTGTTTTTATGTGTCTAAAGTCCAATGCTTTCAAATGGGAGACTAGCGGCGATATGGAGGTACTACAGCAATGGCGGCACCTACTGTTGTCGCCAAAAAGCAGAGCAGCCAGCGGCCATTGATCTGGACACGGGTCCCCGGGCGCTGCACTGCCGTCACCCACTGCTCCTTACAGGTTCTGCTTCCATCAGCATCGAAGGGTCAAAAGGCAGAGGACACATTTCCCACAGGGACCATTAAGTATAACTTAACCTTAAAGGAACTAGATGGAGTTTAAAATGTATTTTCCTCTCCCTGCTTGCTCCATCAATGTCCTACTGTTTAGAATGAGCTCAGACCTAGTTGTTACTTCGGGTCCGCATTGCCGTCATGCGAGCTTAAAGGCCTCTTCATACTCCACAAGACGCGAGAACTTTGTTCTTGAGGCAAAAAGAACGAGAACAAAGTTTGTCTGGGCTGTGACATTTCATTCTCCACAAGACGTGTTGCTGCCGAACTGCCACGCCCCCTTTTTCAGCCAAAACAAACGAGGAATGACCGAAATAAAACGAGCCATTTGACTTCAAACTATTATAGAAGGTTTACTTCACACATCTCTTTGTTTTAAACAGGTGCGTAAGAGAAGGCATAGAGGCCAAATGTAGAAAAGGAAAAATCTCTCGCACACTGTACACTTGCAACACCAGTGTTCTTTTATTAATGCAACGTTTCGGCCAGTGGCCTTCGTCAGGCAAAATCTTCAAACTATTATAAAATGTATCAGTCATGATATTGCAAACATTTTGAAGATTGACTTCATGTTTAGCCACATCTCCCACTGGTTTAATACGTTAGAAAACGTTAACGTTAAAAGCTTTCCAACCATGTAGCTCAGTACGGGTTTTGTCCATCCAAGAACCTTCACTGAACATGTTGGTGACGTTTCCCGGTGTTTGATGACGGTCTAAGATGTACAAGCCTGGTATCCCCGTCCATGAACCTGAACCACTTTTTTCTTTATCACTCGCGTCTTTCACGTAGGTAGCGCCAGGCTCTTCTGTTTCCTCTTCGTCCTCGCGTTTCTCCCCAGGACTTTTTTACCATTTGCGTGTCCGTGGAATCCTTCAGCGAAGTATTTTACTGCCGCAAGCGGGGCCTCAAAACTATCCCTGTTGTCTCCCGTTTTCCGCACCGGTGTTAGGAAGTAAACATTGGATTCTCGCTTCCGCCAAAATAACCCCGCCCACTAAAAATCCAGCCAATTACAGCCAGAGTTCTCGCAGCCTTGCCGGAAAAAGTTCTGCAGCTCTGGGTGCGTCTTGTGGAGTATGAATAGGCCTTAATATAGAAACTGCAGTTACACGTAAGACCTGAGGTGGCAGTAGTGAGTACAAGAATGACAACTTGCATCTACTCCCTTTAACCGTACCAGTGTGTAGATGGTGATCGTTGTGAATGCGTCATCGTTCTCTCCAGATCACAAAAGCGACTGAGAACGACCTCCCGCGGAGACATGAAACTATCTCTGCAGAGTTTTCAGTGGAGCCTCAAGTCAGAGGACACGATGTAATGTAAAAGATACGTGAGTCTGATACCAACGACTGCCATTTGTTATAAACCTGACAGGAGATGGTCCGGAGTCATTAACTGAACACACTGCAGCTAAAACCCAAAACACAATACATTTATATTTAGACCTGGAGGAAGGAGGCTGAGGTCGTGTGTCTTTGTCTGGGCCGATCGGGACAGACTTATTGCTTTTCCTCCTGTTAGCAGCACAACACAGAGACTTTTAACTCTTATCAATGTTCTTTAGTGATCTCTCCAAATGCCAATCATGAGCCAGGGCCTGTATTAAAACACAAAAGACCAAAAGCAGCTGACACCAACTCACGCCTCCTCTCCCCGTCCTTCTCTATCTTCCATCAATCTGTCTGTCGCCTTTTCCCTCCCTCTCTCCGAAAGCACAAACAGAAAAACTCACATCGTAATTCATCGATCGCTCAGGCACAGCCGCAGTCCCCTGGGAGTCCTCAGTGATAAGCGCCACTGCTCCGTCTAAGAGCTGCATACACGGACGGGGAGGGAGGCGGAGGAGAAGGAATAACAACTAAAGGAGGTAATCAGACTGGGAGCATTCGATTCCACCGCCATGAAATCAGGGAAAGCGGCCTTTTCGGAGTGTGAAATAGCAAAGTGGACAAATGTGGAGCTGCAGATGCTGGATGTTTTGGCTCAGGTCGATGGCGAATGTCTAGACTTTCAGACGATGCGTGACTTGCACAGCTCCCTTCTTCAAGCATTCATTTCTCAACTCAGAATATATTTTAGTTTTCTCTCCATTCTTAATGCTCCTGGATTTGTTTATTATTATCCTTTATTCATGCAGGTCGTCTCTTGAGACTCAATGCCTCATTTGCAGGAAAGACCTGTTTGAACAGTTTTACAAATTGATTACAGAATAGACAACATTAACAACATAAACATGAATTCAGTTTGCTACAGGGACGATAAAGTAAACCTTAGAGCAGGCGTCTCAGACATGCGGCCCAGGGGCCAAATGCGGCCTGCGAGGTCTGTTTTTGTGGCCCGCGAAATGATTTCTTATTGATACTACATGCGGCCCGCCGGTAAATTGCATTGAACACGTTAGAACTACATTTCCCATGAGGCACCGCGCGGTAGCGCCAATGCCGCTCTTCACTCCAAAGACTAGCATAGCGGACCGTGCGGACGCGAGAATGACAACATCAGACAGAGGAGGGAGATGCGGCGCTTCTGCAAACGACGATCAACTTTTTTCAACAAAGACACCGACTATAAGCAGCGACTGAGAGAGAGGAGCTTCTGAAACAGGTGGAGACGTCAGAACGCGAGGGAGAAACTTTAGTTGTTCAATTAACATGTGCAAGAAAAGTTACAGAATGACAAAAAGCAGCTTTACCATCTTTACCTTTTGACTTTACAAAGCGAACACATCGTAATTAGTGTTTAAAAGCGTCACAACAGTAAAGTGAGGAGCCTTTTCTCTCCAACTCTCTCTCAGAGCTATATTGTGTGCTCACAAGAAGCACATCATGTTAAATCATTTAATCTTTATCAAGGACACATGTGCGACCACATGATCCATAGTTAAATTAAAAATAGAGAATATGGAAATGTATAAAAAATACTGCAAATGATTACAGCAACATTAACAGTAAAAAATATAACCCCCATCAATTCTTCAACTGTGGGTAAGAAAAAGGCCTGAGGTCAATGACTCCACATTGGTGTGTCCTGAGATCAGCCCAGTCTGTAATGGCATTTACACATTCATTATATTTATTTGACAGGGTAATTGTAAATAAACACAGTACAAAACAAGTTTGTTGCTGATTTTCAACTCCAGTCCTTGGTTGGGCCTTTCTACACTACATTAAAATGACATCTGTAGTACAGTTTGCATTTCTTTCTAATTAGGCAAAGAGACTGGACCTGACTCCTGACTCACTGATGCCCTGAACCAAAAAGAGATTAATTACAAAAACACTAACTGTCTGAGTCTTCGCTTAAAAATGCTTAAAAAGAAGCTTCAAAATGTGCAGGTAGGTAATGTACGCAAGGGAGAAACTTGAAGTTATATTATAGCAAACAATAAAAAGTTGCTAAATCATAATTGGCTGAATAAAAAAGGCTAAATCTGTTGCGACCCCCGACCAACACTGGGTTTGCATTTTTGGCCCCCGCTCCAAATGAGTTTGAGACCCCTGCCTTAGACGGTGGATCCTCCTTGACAAGGGATTTCCAATGTTCAAGGGTCAGAAGACTGTCCACACGCAAAGTCTCCTGAGCCTCATTCCAAACATTTGGTGCAAAGCAGCAAAGAGCCTCCTCGGCCCATTCTGTCTGAACACAGTGCGACTCAAGAGACCTCATGGTTAGAATTTGACCGGACATTTACACCAAGAAGAGCTTTGTAAATATATATTAGCTTTTTCCCCCGGCTTACCTTTTTTGCACCATTTTCAAGTTCCTCCCATTTTGCTTTTTGATCGGCTTCCCGGAGCCTATAAATCAGAATCAGAAGAGTATTTATAGGCCGCTCTCTGAGGTGTGCTCTGTCTCTGCTCTACTTGGCTCCGCCCAGCCTCGCTGTGCACACCTGGGCTCTGCAGTCTGGTGCAGGACACACCGGCTGCTCGGGTTTTTTTGTTCCTGTTTTGACCTGGTGGCACCGGCTGTCCTGTTTTCATATGTTCTTTAACAAAGGTCTAGTTTGGGGGTTTTGCCTTAGTGTCGATGTGTGCACCAGCTTCTGTATAGGGTTGGCTCGGTTTTGGTCGGTTTGGCCGGCTCACCAGGTCCAACTTTCTGTTTGTACTGTGGGTTTTTGGACACAGGACTGAGTCTTGATTTTAAATTATGATTTGTAAACCAGAAGTCGCTTATGAGAGAACATCAGGCCCGGTTTGAACCATGAGGGCGTCCTTCTGTGGACCCACCACCTGCAGGAGGAGCCACAGGGGCTGGTGCAATGTGATCCACGACCCGGATAAGGACAAGTGGAAGGAGATGGATGGATGGATGGATGGATGATGGATGGATGATGGATGGATGGATGGATGGATGGATGGATGGATGGATGGATGGATGGATGGATGGATGGATGGATGGATGGATGGTGGATGGGTTTATGGATGGATGGATGGATGGATGGATGGATGGATGGATAGTGGATGGATGGATGGATGGATGGATGGATGGATGGATGGATGGATGGATGGATGGATGGTGGATGGGTTTATGGATGGATGGAAGGATGGGTTTATGGATGGATGGATGGATGGATGGAAGGAAGGATGGGTTTATGGATGGATGGATGGATGGATGGAAGGAAGGATGGAAGGAAGGATGGATGGTGGATGGATGGAAGGAAGGATGGATGGATGGATGGATGGATGGATGGTGGATGGATGGATGGATGGATGGATGGATGGAAGGATGGATGGATGGATGGATGGATGGATGGAAGGAAGGAAGGATGGGTTTATGGATGGATGGATGGATGGAAGGAAGGATGGGTTTATGGATGGATGGATGGATGGATGGATGGATGGATGGATGGATGGATGGATGGATGGATGGATGGATTGATAGTTGGATGGATGGGTTTATGGATGGATGGATGGATGGAAGGAAGGATGGGTTTATGGATGGATGGATGGATGGATGGATGGATGGATGGATGGATGGATGGATGGATGGATGGATGGATGGATGGATGGATTGATAGTTGGATGGATGGGTTTATGGATGGATGGATGGATGGATGGATGGATGGGTTTATGGATGGATTGATAGTTGGATGGATGGGTTTATGGATGGATTGATAGTTGGATGGATGGGTTTATGGATGGATTGATAGTTGGGTTTATGGATGGGTTTATGGATGGATGGGTTTATGGATGGATTGATAGTTGGATGGATGGGTTTATAAATGGATGGATGGATGGATGGATGGATGGATGGATGGATGGATGGATGGATGGATGGATGGATGGATGGATGGAAGGATGGATGGATGGATGGATGGATGGATGGATGGATGGATGGATGGATGGATGGATGGATGGATGGATGGATGGAAGGATGGGTTTATGGATGGATGGATGGATGGAAGGATGGGTTTATGGATGGATGGATGGATGGATGGATGGGTGGGTGGGTGGATGGATGGATGGGTTTATGGGTTTATGGGTGGATGGGTGGATGGATGGATGGATTGATGGGTTTATGGGTGGATGAATTGATGGATGGATGGATGGATGGATGGGTTTATGGATGGATGGATGGATGAGTTTATGGGTGGATGGATGGATGGAATTGTAAACCTAATATCAAATGGAAATCTCACATTCTGGGATCATTTCAATATCACGCACCACAAACACATCGGATTGTACATTGAAAAACTAAAATGGTCAAAAGATTGGGCACAAGGTTTTAGATATTCCTCCATTATGTGCAATATAAGGCAGATCAAATCCAAACCAATCCAATTGTTCTTGTATAGAGTATAGAGATTCCTCAGTTTACTGATTGACAAAAATGACAGAAATAATCAAACAGTGAAACAAAAAACAAACGTAAAGTGAACAGTCTCTTGTCACAGACATCCCAGAGCAACTCTTTCAATTCGAACACTCTTTTTGCACACTACATGAACATATGCCCACATTGCAGTCTGTGTTATGCTTTGATGAGGCCAAAGACTGGATTATCAAGAACCGGCAGCAATTCTTTACATCTTTCTTTGTCAAAACACGATCAAAGACAGAGAAACATCAATAATCCCCCTTTTCTGCCTGGCAAACAGCTCTCCATCGATCATAACTGGACCTTGACTTGTTTTGCATGACTCAAAAAACCCATCGAACACAAACTCAGCAGAGCTTTTGTCACTTTGTTTGTTTTTTACCCACAATCCACCAGGTTTGATCAATGACACAATCACTCCACTGCGGCACGGAGTTGTTCAATCGCCGACAGTCATTAAATAAAGAGGAGGAGCGTGACCTGTGGACTGTGTAATCTCTGTAATCTCTAATCTGCACCTATGGAATTCCGGTGCTCCTCTGCAAGATTACTGCTCAATAATATGGTCGGGTTGATGATTTAATGTGAATATAGAGCGGTTAGAGGCTCGATCCAGGCTCAAACACTGTATTTTAATGCCACAAACGCACATATTTCATTTGTGACTATTTCGTCAAACAGAGGGAAGAGAATTAGACAAAACGGGAAACTTTTTTTAGCAAAAACAAGCAAAATTTCAACCAAAAGTTTAACCTCTTTAACAGCTTTAACAGAGCGCATTACCTCCTGTTCGGCTTTACCCAAATCTAAAAGCTTCTTGAGTGGAGTTTGCAGGCCAGGTAACGCCTCATTTGAAAGCTAAGACCAACAGAATTGATCGTGTCTTTTTGCTGCCTCATCGCTTTTTTTGTCTGATTTTCGTAGTTTCGTTGGTCTTTTTTTGTTGCTTTATTCAGTGCTTTTTAATCGTGTTTTTGTCACTTGTTTGTTGTGTTTTTGTCGCTTCTTTTGTTGCTTCTTTTGTTGGTTCTTTTGTTGCGTTTTCATCCTCGTTTTCCTCGTTGTTCAAGAAGGTTTTAGATTTAGGGTAAAGCCGAACTGGAGAAAATTTGCTCAGTTCAGGCGAGGTTAACTGAGTATGTTTTCGACCATAAGTTTTGAGCAATGTTCCAATACATTTAGATTTAATCCCAGTTTGAATCCAGTTTAATGATTTTCAATTCCATGTAAGGCCTTGATTTTGGCACGATGACTTTTAAGGAATAGGCCACCGTTTTTACATACTGAGATATGTTCTTACCTTAGCTTTGACGAGTTCTTTAGGACCTGTCTGATCTTCACCCGTGCCTTCAGTCACGTAAACACAGCGCAGACAGCGTTAGCATTTAGCCTCTCCCTCTCTCCTCTATAGCTCCAAAACAGGTCAAGATAGAAGCTACCAAGCTCTTCCACGTTTTCCCTATTTAAATATGGTTACGTGAAGTGTTCCACTACAAAGTATAATTACACAAAATTAAACAATGTGGATTTTCTAAGCGGATAAAAGGGGGGACTATATTGTGAGGCGTATTAATACCAGGAGTAGTTCGAAATCAGTAATCTTCACTTTACTGATGCCAAATTACTCCTGGTATTATTACACCTTACAATATAGTTCCCCCTTTTATCCAAGATAGAAGCTTGGTAGCTTCTATCTTGACCTGTTTTGGAGCTATAGTGGAGAGAGAGGCTAAATGCTAACGCCGTCTGCGCTGTGTTTACATGATTGAAGGCACGGGGGAAGACCAGACAGGTCCTAAAGAACTCGTCAAAGCTAAGGTAAGAACATATCTCAGTATTTAGAAACGGTGGCCTGTTCCTTTAAAGCTGTCGTAAATTCCCTGCTGTGACTTTCTAGGCCTGTCATTGATCCTCAGGTGCAGGAAGTATAGTACCATTAAAGGAGCTATACCTGATTTTTGTAAGGTAAAATTGTTTTTGCCTCATAAAAGTAAGTTGTAAAAGAAAATAGTCATTTTGGAAAAACTCTGCCTGATACGTGAGATTTGCGCCATATGATGATTCGTTGATGTGTGTGCTCAACCCAAATAGTCACATAGCGACGCCAAAGTAAAAATACCCATTTTGTCACATTTTGACAAAAAAAATATTCAAAATTAGGCATAGTCCCTTTAAACGATGCCAGTGTGGTGTTGAAATAAGTACTGATAGATCCAAGTTTAGACGCTGATGATCCAGGGACAGCATGACTTTGCTTTTTCCCCCATTTTTTTATTTTTTTACCATTTTTTGCCCAATTTGTAATCTATATTTTTTTTTTTTGCCCCATTATTTTTCCCGATTTTTGTCCCGATTTTTCTAGTTTTCCTAGTTTTTATTACTAATATTTTCCCTATTTCCCCCAATTTATTCTCTATTTTTTTCCCCCTAATTATTTTTGCCACCATGTCTCCCAATATTCAAACTGTTCCTCATTTCTCACACATTTCCTGACATTAGAGATGAACCTGATACTCTAAATCTGCAGAACTTCCACACATTATTGTTCTGTTTTCTGGTTATAGATAACTTTTTTTTAATGGGTATCGGAAAAGGTATTGTTCAGGTATCGGCATCGAAACATAACAAGCATTATTAAAGTACTGGTGTCTGAAAAAGGCAACGGTGCCCAGCCCAAGCAGGAAGTGCCATACAAAGAGGCGGCCATATTGTATGAATATATCCAGGGGCGGACTGGCCATATGTTCATTCTGGAAGAGCACAGAAGGGCCGGTCAGGGCTTTACCTAAATCTAAAAGCTTAAAAGAAAAGCATCAAAACAGCGTCGAGGATGAAACGGAACAAAAAATGTGCCGGAAAAGCAAAAAAAAACGTGACAAAAAAGCAATGATAAAAAGCTGTGAAAAACCAACAAAAAATCCACAAAAACAACAAGAAAAATGTGACGACAAAGCAACAAAAAAAACACAAAAAGTGGAAAAAAAAAAAAAACATGACAAAAACATAACAAAGCAACGAAAAAAAGCAATGAAAAACCAATAAAAACATGACAAAAAAGAGACGAAAACACAACAAAGCAATGAAGAAAATCGATGAAAAACCAACAAAATAGCCATGATAACAAAAACACAAGACAGTGACGAATACACAACAAATACACACACAAAAAAACACAAAAATTGACGAAAAATGTCACGAAAACACACAAAAAAGCTATGAAAAGGCATAAAAAAACATGACAAAAACGTGACAAAAATGCAGCGACGTGACAAAAAGTTTCAATCACTTCTGTAGGTCTTAGCTTTCAAATCAGGCACTACACTGTTGCTCTTCGGTGAAGAAGTGTCGCATTTACTCTAATTTGGGCCAGGCTGGTCAGAGTCCAGGGCCCTTTTTCAGTCCCAGTCCAGCCCCTGAATATATCAGTACTATCATGTGTGTTCCAAAGTCTTTCATGTTTTTATATAGATCTGCTGTTTTAAGGTCTCGTAATCATGGTAAAAACAGCTTAAACCAGTTTTTTAACCTAGGAGATCAGCTTGTGTTCTCTATACGTTACTGCCGGTCTGTGTTGCACAAATAAATCTTCCGCCGGCCGCAGAGCAGACAGATCCTCTCATCTGCCGGGCTCCTCTTCAGCTCAGTTTAAAGTGGAATAAATAGCCGCCAATTGTCCACTTTAAACTTGTCTGACCCCATTACCTTTAACGTGCCTCTTCTATAGAGCCGGAGAGGTTTTTACTCAGAGGTAACACTGGATGAATGCCGATTGGACACGGTGTCGGAGACTCACAGAGATGAGTTGTTTTGCTCGTACAAGAAAGAAAAGTCAATGGGCTTTGGAGGCGAACGGGGTCAGGGGTTTGTCTGGACAAAATATGCTCAATTTTATGCAGGGGCGGAAAACCAGCCCTGGACTCTGACCAGCCTGGCCCAAATCAGCGTAAATGTGCACTCCACAAATACATATTTTAACGAGCGCATTTTCTCAAGTTCGGTTTACCCAAACCTAAAGCTTCTCAACAGAGCAACGCCCGAGTAAGACCTACAAAAGTAATAGTAACTTTTTGTCACGTCACCACGTTTTTGTCACATTTTTGTGGCTTTGTCGTTGTGTTTTAGTCTCTTTTTTGCTGTTTTTTGTGTGTGTCGTTTTTATTGCTTTTCCGGCACATTTTTGTTCTGTTTTCTTCCTCGTTTTCGACGCTATTTTGATGCTTTTCTTCTATTAATAATAATAATAATAATAATAACGAACTTATATAGCGCTTTTTTGGACACTCAAAGACGCTTTACATGGCTTTTAGATTTGGGTAAAGCTCGGTTAAAGGGTCCTAATGTGTAGAATGAGCTCAGACCTGTTCACCACAAATCCTGCACTGTCACTCAGAAAGGTGTTGCTTCAGGTCAGAAGTGCTGTCATGCACGAGCTTAATATAGAACCTGCAGTTATGCATAAGACCTGAGGTGGCAGTAGTGAGTATAAGAATGACCAACTTGCATCTAGTCTCTTTAAGGCAGGGGTAAGAGGTAGAGGAGAAAATTGAGAGGCCAGACCGGTGGCCCTAGAGCCAGTGGCCCTTCTGTGCTCTTCCAGAATGGACATACGGCCAGTCCGCCCCTGATTTTATGGGAACACTTGACAATGGAGACAAAGTTGTAGTGCAGCGTTCTATGTGGAGCATGAGCGCTGAGGACACAAAGTCGCGGCGTCCCTCGGTGTCACGTCTCGTCCCTGTTGTTGTGACAGGAAGTGCACCGGCGGGAAAGAAACTGCCACACGACACAAACCGAGCCGAGTGTCACAGCGGCTTTTCACTTTCTGCTGGAACGGGGTGATTGTCTGAGTCAGGCCCGGCCGACTGAAGGGCTGTGTCGTGCACGGGCGGCATGGTGGGGCAGCGGTTAGTGCTGGAAGCTCCCAGGTTCGATTCCCGGTCATTCTGTGTGGACGTTCTCCCTGTCTGTGTAGGTTTCCTCCGGGTACTCTGGTTTCCTCTGCCACTAAAAACATGCATCACAAGCAGGGGCTGGACTGGGACTGAAAAACAGCCCTGGACTCGGACCAGCCTGGCCCAAATTAGCGTAATTGTGACACTTCCACAAATCCATATTTCAACCTCTTACCCCCCGCCTTAACCGAGAGCATTTTCTCCAGTTCGGCTTTTTTTTTTTTTTTTTGATTGGTCATCAGCAAAAAGAACTGGAAAGGTGGTCATCAATATAAATAATAAATAATAATGGTCCCAAAATTGAACCTTGTGGTACACCATACATTCCTTTTAGATTATTATTATAGATATTAGAGCATAGAGCAACAATGTAACGCCTCATTTGAAAGCTAAGACCTACAAAAGTGATGGTAACATTTTGTCACGTCGCCACATTTTTGTCATATTTTTGTTTTGTTGTTTTTTTTCATTATTTTTTGTATCAGGTTTTTTTTGGCCGTGTTTTTCTCATGTTTTTGTTGCCTTTTCATTACATTTTTTGTTGCTTTTCCGGCACATTTTTGCTTTGTTTTCATCCTCTTTTTCTCGCTATTTTGATGCTTTTCTGTTTTGCTTTTAGATTTGGGTAAAGCTCGGTTAAGGCGGGACCGGTGGCCCTAGAGCCAGTGGCCCTTCTGTGTCCGCCCCTGATCACAAGCCAGAATGAAAGAGGGTGGGAGTGAGTGGTTTGTGGTCGGAGGGGCCGATGGTGAAGATTGGCGGCCTCGCTTCCGTCAGTCTACCCCAGAGGCGGCTGTGGCTGCCATTGTAGCTTACCACCACTGAGTATGGAGTGAATGAATATTGACTACAGTGTGGCACTTTGAGAAATTTGGTAACACGGACTTGAAAAGCCCAATACAAGTCTAAGCCATTATTATTATTACCAGACTGAACTCTCGACCTTCCCTTCCTTGCCCTCCCTCTACTTTCACTTGCATTAACAAACTTGTGTCTTCGCCAGCCCTCAAGGACGTGTGGGCTGGCGACATAATTCTAACTCATAATTCTAATTCTAAGGGTCTCGTGTCCTAATACAACTTATTCCATTGTGTACGTACTACATAGGCACAAGTTATTACAGATTGTTACAGAGCACATTACATTGTACTAAATTTACTTAGGTACAATGTATGAAGGTAGTGTAAAATAAAGTGATACCTAAGTTGATAACTAATCCACTACTGTCGTTAGATGACTTTTTAGGCAACGGCGCATGTAAAGTATGTAATGACTTCATCACTATTGAACATTTGACATCTGAAAACATCTTATTGCTCATAAAATGTCAAAGATTTTGAGCTACAGCAAGTCTTACTGGAAAAATGGACATTATATTGAGTTTATCTCGTCTACATATCTGCAGCAAGGATTCATTTGTGTGTCTTTAAAGGGACTAGACGCAAGTTGGCCATTTTATACTCACTACTGCCACCTCAGGTCATACATGTAACTGCAGCTTCTATATTAAGCTTGTGCATGTCGGCAATTCGCCCCCCCTGGAGCCGCCACCGTAACGTGGTGGAGGGGTTTGAGCGCCCGAATGATCCTGAGGCTCTGTTGTCGGGGGCTTCGTGCCCCTGGTAGGGTCTCCCATGGCAAACAGGTCCTATAGGTGACGGGTCAAACTAAGAGCGGTTCAGAAGCCTCTTATGAGAGACCAACAGGCCCGGTTAGAACCATGAGGCCGTCCTTCTGTGGACCCACCACCAGCAGCTCCAACAATGGCCCCCACGACCCGGCAACGGACAAGTGGAAGAAAATGGATGGACGGATGACGGCAATTCGGACCCGAAGTAACAACTTTTTGAGTGACAGGGCAGGATTTTAGAGGCAGTTGTGGTGAACAGGTCTGGGCTCATTCTACACATTAGGACATGGCTGGAACATGAAGGGGGAGGAAAATATTTCACATTTTTAAACTCTGTATAGTACCTTTAAATAAATGCATGAATCAAAATCAACCACTAACAACCTTTCAACAATAACAACAACAATGACAAAATATAAATAAACATGTGAATAAAGGTTTGGCTGAATTCTTGTTCCTCTTCCAAACAGAGTTAATTTCGTCGACTAAAATATTTAGTCTTAATTTTAGTCAAAGTGATATTTTTAACGACTAAAATTGGACTAAAACTAAATTAAAAGTTTCTCATGAGACTAAAACTATGACTATGACTATGTCCAGATATTTTAGTCGACTAAAATAAGACTAAATAAAAATGAAAAGGAGAGACTAAAATCATCCAAACTTCTATTGACTGTAGTATAGAATAGTCTGAAAGATCATTTCAATTCTCTGCCAAATGGTCTGAGCTTTATTCATGTGGAGCAGCTCCATGAAGTCGAGGACCTTGATTAAATATGATTATAATGAATATTATAAATATAAGTCGACTAAATTCGTCTTAAATTTAGTCGACTAAATTGACATGCAATTTTTGTCGACTAAAACTAGACTAAAATTGAAACCTTTTTTTGACTAAATCTCAACTAAATTAAACTACATTTTAGTCAACAGACTAAAACTAAAATAAAATATGTTGTCAAAATGAACACTGCTTCCAAAGCCAAAGCTGTGAATAACCTCCACAGTCCGCTGCGTCTGCCTCTGACCCACTGGCCGTGTTCACAATGAGACCCTGAGTCACCTTCTGAAAATGCAGTCGTGCTTCTCCGCGCTGAGGCAAACAGACTGAACGGGACATTTCCTGCTCCTTCAGTCAAGACACAAAACAGGAAAATCAAGATGTGGAGCGTGGGCTGCAGCGGGAGCACGTCAGGGGAGGGAGCCGGACCAGCCCAGACCGGCCAAGGCCGACCGAGGCCGACCAATGGAGCGGAATAGGGGGATAGTGTGAAACTAAATCACCTAATTCTGCGATGGCTGCAAGAATAAGGCAAAATCGCAATAACTGTTCATGCGAATTGGAAAAAGACATTGGGCCAGATCTTGTGGCGGCGCACGGGGCGGCGCAGGCTCTTGGCGAATTATTTTCCGAGTGGCGGCGCTATATGTGCCATTGGCCTCCGCCACCTGTGAGGGGGCGTCACAAGAGGAGGTGACTGCACTGATGGAAACACGGCTGACATTCACTTCCTCGTTTACATTGCGCTGGCTTGCGTTCTTTCTTAAGCCTTAGGCTCTCACAGGTCGCACTAAAAACTTTATTTACCCCATCGTGAGCTAAACCATGTAAACCAAAGAGCTACAGCGTCCGCTGTGGCGCGGATCGGCCGCGCTCGGCGTGAACACGAAGCAAAACAAAAGCACATGTTCACCCCCCAACACCACTCTCCTGGACGCGGAGTCGATCTGGTTGGAGGAAAATGTGTGTCTCCACCCACTTAAATGCGCCAAGTCTGGAGTGGCAAGATCACAAAGTGCTCCTACTGAGCGCAAAATGTCACGCTATCGTCTCCGTTTTGATGCACAAGATCGGGCCCATTGTGTTATTGAGGTAATGCTACACAAATATATGGTCCAGAACACGCACAGTTGCAGACGTTTTGTCACTTATACACATTTTCATTCAAAAATTTCCCGTCCTATTTGCTTTATTACTAATACTGCAAAATGTTAAGATAGAGATAGTGAAGATGGTGATAAGTGTTTGCCTATAGGGCTCCCTCTACTGGCTGCAGTGGGAACAATGAAGTAAAAACACACTTTCAGTTTCATCGCACAGTGTGGTTTGCAGCTTTGAGCAAAGGACTGGACAGAACTGATCCAATCATGGATTATGGGCTTTAGAAATGTGAAGGACAGTTCACATTCTGTCAATGACACAATAGGTAAGATTTAACCCAGGAAGTGACGATCACAGTGCTACAGGAGAAGGAGAAGAAGAAGAAGGAGAAGGAGGAGAAGGAGAAGGAGAAGGAGAAGAAGGAGGAGAAGAAGAAGAAAAAGAAGGAGAAGAAGAAGAAGAAGGAGAAGAACGAGGGGGAGAAGAAGAAGAATGAGAAGGAGGAGAACAAAAGAAGGAGAAGAAAAAGGAGGAGAGGAAGAAGGAGAAGACGAATGAGAAGGAAGGGGAGAAGAAGAAGGAGAAGAAGGAGAAGAAGGAGAAGAAGGAGAAGAAAAGAAGAAAAAGGGGGAGAGAAAGAAGGAGGAGAAGAAGAAAAAGAAGGAGAATGAGAAGGAGGAGAGGAACAAGGAGGAGGAGAAGACAAATGAGAAGGAGGGGGAGAAGAAGAAGAAGAAGAAGGAGAAGAAAGAGGATGAGGATGAAGAAGAAGAATGAGAAGGAGAAGAAAAAGGAGGAGGAGAGGGAAAAGAAAAGAAGAAGAAAAAGGGGGAGAGGAAGAAGGAGTAGAAGGAGAAGAAGAAAAAGGAGAAGAAGAAAAAGAAGGAGAAGAAGGAGGGGGAGAAGAAGAAGAAGGAGAAGAAAGAGGATGAGGATGAAGAGGATGAAGAAGCAGAATGAGAAGGAGGAGTAGAAGTAGAAGAAAAAGGAGGAGAAAAGAAGAAGAGGACAAGGAGAAGAAGAAGAGAACGAAGCAGAAGAGGAGGATGAAGAAGAAGAGGAAGAAGGAGAAGAGGAAGAAGCAGGAGAAGAAGAAGAGGAGGACGAGGCAGGAGTAGAAGAAGACAGGTCCAACGTGAACTCAAAACTTCATGACTGAAATACAACTTCATGTTTGCTTTTGACGAGGAAATACTGTTATATTGTTTAAAGCTCATAATACGTTTACATTCGTCCCCTTTAACATAAACCTGTGTCTGTGTCTTCAGCCCGAACTGCCAGACGACCTTTGACCCAAACAAACCAGTGGAGCTGCAGTGAAACAATATCTGCCACTTCTCCCTTAATGCGCCCAATATGTCACTTTACCACAATGTCCAGGCCGACCATCGACACACATTCAAACTCACATCAAAACATGGCTGACGGTGAAGTGGTGATTTATCATGTCCCGGAAGCAATCTGATGCTGTCAGGAAAAAGTGTAGAGACGCCGTGACTGATGCGACCCCCCCCCCCCCCCCCGTCTGCTAATGGACACTGTCATTTTCCTCCACAGTGTTATGATAATGGGTAAACAAACTGTGAGTGTGTGGCCCTGCTGCGAAATGTGGAAATTGGGTGCATTTTTAGGCCGTTTGTTGAAAAGCTGTGCAAATCCTGACATCGATTTCACAGAAGCTCATTGAGATTGTTGAAGCCACATCTTTAGGTCAAGTCCTGCAGTTCCTGATCATTGCCGCTCAATCGGGTCAATCCTCCCCATCAAACAACAGCCAGTGTCGACCGCGAAACAGGGCTGTTTTATGCCTCACTCTGATACTCTGATTTTAAAGGAATAGGCCAACGTTTTTACATACTGAGATATGTTCTTACCTTAGCTTTGACGAGTTCTTTAGGACTTGTCTGATCTTCACCCGTGCCTTCAATCACGTAAACACAGCGCAGACGGCGTTAGCATTTAGCCTCTCCCCCTCTCCTCTATAGCTCCAAAACAGGTCAAGATAGAAGCTACCAAGCTCAATACCAGGAGTAATTTGGCATCCGCACAGTAAAGTGAAGATTACTGCGCTTACAATTTAGTTCCCCCTTTCATCCGCTTAGAAAATCCACATGGTTTAATTTTGTGTAATTATACTTTGTAGTGGAACACTTCACGTAACCATATTTAAATAGGGAAAACGTGGAAGAGCTTGGTAGCTTCTATCTTGACCTGTTTTGGAGCTATAGAGGAGAGAGGGAGAGGCTAAATGCTAACGCCGTCTGCGCTGTGTTTACGTGACTGAAGGCACGGGTGAAGATCAGACAGGTCCTAAAGAACTCGTCAAAGCTAAGGTAAGAACATATCTCAGTATGTAAAAACGGTGGCCTATTCCTTTAACAAAGTAATCATAGCAGCAGTAGTTGTTGTATTCAGTGGAAGTAATGGTAGTAGTAATGGCCCATGCTTAAATTCAACCTGGAAGACTCATTGGCTGTTTCTCAATTGCGAGGATCCGTCCTCCGTTTGGCCACTTTGTTGACGTCCTCGGTGGCGGCTCCTCCAAAACGGAGCGGAGTGTCCTCTCCCCGCCGCCTTTGAGCTCAAATGGAACGGCCTCCGGAGCGAGCGGCTGCGTCAGGTCACGTGTCAATCTATGCTCATTAAAACAACTGTTTTATGAATAACAGAGGCCAGGACACTGTTTATGTGGAACAAAACTTTTTTAAAGTGAGTTCAAACTAATAAAGTTTTGCGAGAAAAGAAAAAAGAAACTATGCTGCAGTGCATCATGGGTAATTTCAGCTCTCCGAGGCAGTGGAGGATCCACTGCTGTATCCTTCGTAAATGAGCCAAACGGAGGAGTCGAGCTGCGAGGGGGCGAGTGGTCCAGGTGAAATGGAACACCACTTGGCGGCGCAGTGATGACGCGAATGACGTCCGAAGTGGTCGAGACGCCGAGGATCCTGGCAATTGGGAAACAGCCATTGACTCTGTGCCTAACTTCAAATCAAAACAATGCCGCCCAAGAAGTGACTTCCTGTTTCGATCCAGCACGCCAAAATAAAAGCACCATATTATTCATTAGTTCAGATGTTCATTAGTTACATTTACTTACTAACTATTAACAGACAAAACACATAAAATGTGTGTATTTAGTTATAATGTTGTAATGTTGCAACTACGTGCTGAGCTAATCAATTGAGAAGAGCTGTGTGCTTTTATTTTGGCGTGCTGGATCGAAACATTTCCAAACCACTAGAAATGGTTTAAAGAGCTGCCCAACGCAATGCAAAATTTAAAAAGGAAGACAAGACGAGAACCATCCACAAAGCTCACATCATTACTCTAAGATCTTAGAGACAAACTGATGCAACACTGGACAAAAATAAATCCTTTGACATTGCAGAAGATCACAAGAAATATCAGGGGTTTGACCTTTTTTTGCTTTGACATTTGATAGAGGCTGCAGTATAGTTCACTCTGGCACAAACAAAAGTAAACCAGAGAGTAAGATGTTAGTTCCTACTGGTTTAGTGATTCATTAATCTTGGAGAGGAAGTACAGACTTCTCTAAAAGCTAACGAGGATGTAGAGCAACTAATTAACTTGCACTTTACAGCCTGAAGTAAAACGGCCTTTGCTAACCCTGCAATACGAGCGTTTTCGACCGTATGCGACAGAATCACATTCACACTTGTCTTTGCACGTCGTGTTTACCCAAACTCCAGCGATCTAAAGAAGCGCGTCTCCATATTCACAACATTAGACGTGATATGACAGGGCGGCGTACAAGACGACACGGCTTTAAACACCACCACGCGACCGTAAATAAAGGACTTTGGTCAAATTGTGGTAAATTACAGACGGCGGAGGAAGAATGCAGTGAGTAAGAGGCGTCTCGAGTCTCTGCTGTTCCTGGGAGGGCGGCTCGTCTCACAACAAGTGCACATAAATATATGACGTACAAGGTGACTTTTTTATTCCTTAGTGTTTCCAGGATTTGGTTATGTTGATTCAATGCAAGATTAGTGGTGATTTAGTGCAGCTCTGGTCCTGGTTTTAGGTTCAGGTGAGGTGAAGGTGTGTTTTATCATAAATCTCTCCTCAGCATGTTGACCAAATGTTAGTGTCAGTGAGGGGAGCACTTCCTGGATACTTGGATTTCAGGAGGAGCCGAAAGATTCAAGATAACTCAGAGAAGCACTGGCAGCTCAAAACACGGCTCCAGATATGTTTATGATGAGAGAACAACATTGTGACATAGTAAAGACGGCTTAAAGGTCGATTTTGTACGATACTCCCCGTTTAGCACATGGTGACAGAGGATAGACCTATTGTGCATGTTTTGTCGTGGGTTTATCCTGGTTTAAAGGGTTTCTGTTGAAAGATCTACGGACCAAGAAACTTATTTAGATTAAGCCTATTGTGGAACAAAAATGTCAGTGGTCCTAGCTCAGATAAATAATGAAGACTATGGCTTTTCCCAAACTTTACAGGCTAAAATGTAATATATATAATACAAGGTGCAAGACATTAAAGGGGGGGTATTATGCAAAATCGACTGGATTCAGTGCGATTTTCGAACGTCTGGGGGTTCACACTTAACGACTGAGAATCGTAAGAGCGACACTTGATTCTGACAAACAGCTGATGTTTTATAACACAGCGCGTCTGTCCTCTCTACGGCTTCCAAAACTGACCCCAAATCCGCAAAGACAGGCCTGTGTTTGTGAGCGCGGGATAACGTGTGTGTCCCGATTGGTCAACGGTGTCAACAATGTCACAACACCGCAGCGCTAGGCTAATGCTACTACGAAGCTTCAACTGGGCTGTAGTTCTGTCAAATGGAAATAAAAGTTGGCGACAGGAAGAAGCGGGACGTATTTCAGTGGATTTAATACGAAAAGGAGACGGGCGTCAACCTCAGGATGGAGGAGACAGCGGAGAAGAACAGCGGGGAGGCTAGCCGCCGTTAGCAGCGAGGTGAAGCTAAACAGTTCGTCTCCAAACACAGTAAGAGCCGCTAAACTCTCTTTGTGGTTGAAATGTAGCTGGAAAAGGTGGTTGTCGTGAACTTTTGGTGATATAAAGTTGTGCTGTTTCGTGTGTGGGGCTGTGGCCATGAAATGACTTGTTTGTGCCGCTGGTTTAACAGAGAAGTGAAAAAAGGAGGCGCGGTGGTGTTTTTCTGTCTTTATATCTCTCTGTCATTCACATTTGTGTCGGTAAAATCACCCACGTTTCTCCCGTGTGTCCAAAATCGGGCTTAAAAATCAAACATGTTTGATTTCCTACGACTGGAGTCTAGTCGCGTCTTTCTGCCGCCCACACTACACGATTCCAACGTCAGTCCAGTCGTGACCCCCCCACACTACACGACCCCCCCACACTACACGATTCGAACGTCAGTCCAGTCGTGACCCCCCACACTACACGACCCCCCCACACTACACGACCCGACTCTGTGTGACCGCCTTCGACTAGACGCGACTCGATTAGACTCGGCACGACTGAAAATTAGAGCGAAATCGGGCATAAAAGTGGTGTAGTGTGTCATATTGCCTGAGATAGTTTTGCGTACAGTGGCTTTCTTCTAAAATGTCATATAAAGATCTTGGTTAACCCCCATTTTGAATATTACCAATATCCACGGTTTTGTCTCTAAAGTATTCCCTTGATTTAAATCTGGATTATTACAGTTTCAGTCCTTAGTCCCTGAAGCTAATCCATTTTAGATCCATAAAAGTTGGTCTACATTTATTCCCTGTTGAGTTCCTTAATTAAAGCCCTGGTCTAGATTCTGTCTGGCACCTCTGGTTAATCAGCAGCATTACATCCACTTATGCACATCCATTACATTATTCTGCACTTGGGAGGAACCCACTGTTGAACTGGAACAATATGTTACAATAGGACCCCCAGACTAGACATGCAAATATCTGTAATTAACATAATTGAGACTTTGCCATTGGAGGAGAGCGAGGAAAGCGGCATCTACCACCTGTTTTGGAGAAGCCGCCCACATCCCGTCCAAAGAAATAAACTTACAAATAGTGCAGGGCCGTTGTGCACTACAATGAATGATCTGTAATAGATAATCTGAAATATTGAGGGCAAAGTTCATCCTTTTACTGCAGACAGGCTTCGGTGAGTTGTGCTTTAGCTGGATTTCAGACATAATGAAACCAGAGAGTGGTAAATGCGTGTATTAAAGGCTGCTGTGCCTCTGTAATCATCAAGTCGTTTGCCAATCAGGGAATCCAACTAAACTAATGGACCAAGTGAAACGAGTGCCATTAGCTTTTCTTTCAAAATGATCCAGGAGTGGAGTTACAGCATTTTTGAGAGTTGAAAAATGACAGTGATGATGTTAAAGGGAATCCTTAGAGACGAGATATTTTCAGTAAAGGACATTATAGGATGGTGAACATTAGCTCAAAGATCATTGAGAAAAATCGGAGATGTTTGTGTCGTTTATGAGGAGCACTTTGGACAGAAGGCAGTGAGCATCAGAAAGGAGAATACTTTGAAATTGTATTTAGTTACAGAATACTTGCCTTAAAATGTATTTAGTAACGTATTCCGTTATCAAATTTGAGTACTGTATTCTGAATACTTTGAATACTTTTAGAATGCTTTCAAATTGATTGTCATTGTGTCTATGTATAAATATAGAGTATAATTGAAAAATGAAGATTATTATTGTTGGAACACCTGTTATAAACTCACTTACCATTAATTAGGAACTCTTTAACTCTTGGCCAATGGAGCAGCAGATACAGCATCATGTGACACGTGTGTTTGTTTGAAATGTGTCAACATTACGGGGGGGGGTATTATGCAAAATGGACTTTTTCAAGCTTTACATCATGTTATTATGTCATTCCCTCATTAAAAACATGCCTGAAGTGTTGCCTTGGCACATTCACGTATTTTTGAGTCATCTGTAAAAACTCTGATGGCGGCCATTTTAGGGATAGGTTTGCCTGAGTCCTCCTAGGAACGCCCCCACCTCCTGGAGACGCCTCCGAGCTTTCGTCACCAGCCGAGTAACCAACCACTGCTCCTCAGCAGAACCCCCTCCCCACTGATGCCACAGACAGCGAGTGGAGGGGGCGTGTCGGAAAGGGTCAGAGGTTCTTAAAGAGACAGAGGCCTATTTCAAGACATTCACTACAGCCATTTTGAGAGAGACATTTTATACAAGGCAGTTATTCTAATTTACTGCATTTACAGATCAACAGAAGGTTTGCTCATCATTGTAGTGTGATATAGACTGGTGCTATGGGACTGAAAAAAGCAGAATACCCCGTCTTTAAAAGTTCCTTCTTTATAATGTAGTGATTGATACTGGGAAGTTTTCCCTTGATATTTGGAAAGTAACTGTAAATACTCTCAAATGAAGACCAGAATACAATTACTCAAAATGAGCATTCTAAATACGCAACTTAGATACATGTATTTAGCTACTTCCCAACACTGCCCAGTAAACGATGAGTTTGAGCCGCAACTATATCTCTTAAAACATGTACCGTATACAATATATAATAGATATTGTATATATAAGAGCTCCTTTGTGCTCAGAGCAGTGAAAGCTGAGAACTCTTTAAATCTGTAAGAGAAGCTGTTCTCTCTTGTGGCCTGATGAGGCATTAGCCTGCATTATTTTGCCTTTTTAATCATGTTTTTTGTAAGTTACCCGTGACTTTGGCAGGAGCATTACAATAAAAGTGGTGCCGCATGATATACTGTGTTTTGTTTGCTGGATGACGATGTGTTTTGTGCGTCTTAAAGGTGATGCCAAAGACACATTTTCACCTTGGTGGACAATAAAGTATTTTTAATCGTGAATGATTGAAGTCTCTGGGATTTGCTCATTTCATCCATTCAAGTTCCAATTTTCATTTTGATCGTGATTTATCTAATCTTTTCACATAAACACAAAATAAAACTAATCAGAATACATTTATTGTTGGATTTATTGCGTGCAAACATTAAACAATTCTCAGCATTAACAGATTATATATTGTATCTCCCATTTCCTTGTCTGTTCTCACTGCTGGACCCAATTTCACAGTCATTTTAAACATAACTAACATCTTCATGGCCGGTGCGGTGTGTACTCACCATTTCAAGCAATGAAAACAATAACCTCAACAACCTCTTCATTCAATTTACCATTTTAAATTGACTGGGTGTATTATAAACGTAATCTTTATTATATACCCATCTCTTCAGGCCAGTGCATTACAACACATTGCTCATAACAAAGTAATTTTCTGAACCAATTTCAGAGCCGAGCCGTCCCCATTCAATCTGTGTGTCCACCATTAAATGAAATTGTGTCTCTTTAAAAGAAGCTCCCATGGCATACGCTCTGTAATGGACCGTCAGAGTGCAGAGAATCCGGCCGCGCTCGTTTGATGAGAATGGACTCTGAGTGAAACCGATACTGACAAATGCGGACGGTAAAACGCTCACCACAAGGTCGATGCGCAGACGACAACAACGCTGCCTCTGCTTCTGCAAAAGACGAATCAAACGACTCCCCGTCAGACGTGTCCTCATCAAACAGGTTTAGCACGAGCTGGTTCCAAACTCTGAAGGCACTGCCAAGAGTGAGGTCGTCCTGATCTGCACTCGGAGCTCATGCTGAGTCACTGTCAGAGTTTTAGGCAACACTTTACATTACGGGCCGGTAACTCTGTGGTACTTACAGTGGTAATTACAGGGTAATTATTAGGTTATTATTGTAGTACTAAAAGTCATAATTGCTAGTCATTAGGGTTCGGGGTTAGGGAGACACAGAGTTACAACTGTATCTCTCATTACTAAGAGATACAGTGGTAACTCTTAGTAATGAAGGTCATATTTCTATGTACTTTGGTGCTTTAAATCAGTGGTTCTCAACCTTTTGGAGCCACGACCCCCATTATAACAGTTAAAGAGGTTCGTGATCCCCGCCCGGGTCACACCGTGAGAAATCGGAACGTAAGCCGACATATTTCTTAAAAAACAAAGACAAATTTCAGGCATATTCAAGAAGTCGTGTGCTGAAGGGCGGGGGCTGGATTCGTTTGACACCCCTGATGTAAAGTATAAGTCAGCCTCCAATTATTATTTTTACTTTTATTTCATTTTGTTTTATGTTACTTCATTTCATTTAATTGTATCTCTTGCTCTAATTTGTCTATTGTGACATTGTCTGTCCTTAAAATAAAAAAAAATACTAATTAAAAAAAGAAAAAAAAAAAACGGCTAAAATAAAATATGCGCAAATTACAAACCTATAATGGCACTCTGGTAAAATAGCACACACATGCGACAATAAAATGTTATAATATATGCTAAAAAAAAGTAGACATTTTATCTACATGATCTGGCGACCCCCCAATTTTGTCTCGCGACCCCCCTTGAGAACCACTGCTTTAAATAATAGGTTCTCGTAGTTTCAGTGATACATCTATGGTACTTATTGGGTAATTCAAGAATACTACAGCAGCAATTCATAAGTAGTAAAAGTGGTACTTCTACAAACAGACGTCATAGGATTGTGTGACTATAAAACAACATAAAACAGCATTAGGGAAAACAAGAAGTACAACCTTCATTACTAAGAGTTACCACTGTATGTAGAAGTACATAACTTGTAATTCTCACTATAGTATCTTTTAAGTACCACAATAAGTGCCTAGAATTACCACTGTAATTACCACCATAAGCACCATTGTAAGTACCATTGTAAGTACCACTGTAAGCACCAAGGACTTACCGGCCCGTAATGTAAAGTGTTACCGAGTTTTAAGCTGTGGCTCAGTGGTTGGAGCGTGCAACAACAAAACCAATCTTGACAAGCTTCTGAAAGAGACACACGCTCTATCGTGGCCACAGCTGCCCTGGAATAGGCTGACTGCCAGGCTGCCGATCTGCGCCATCGGCGACCACTCACTGACGTGCCGCATTCACAGAAGCAAGGGCAGGTTTCTCTCTCGAGGACACAAACAGATTCAGAACTCCATCCTTCTCATGATGACCTTCTCTTTTGGAAAAAGGTTCAGACAGGCCACCGTTTTTCCATACGGAGCTTAGACGAGTTGATGTGTACCTGTCTGGTCTTTGTCTTAAGACCAGACAGTTTTAACCACATTTAATGAGTTTTAATGCTTTCAAAGCCCCACTGAAACCCTGTCTTATCAGCAGGATACTAGATCGGTGAATGTACAGCTTACTGCTGATCATTAGTTGCTGACGAATCCTCTTGAAGTGAGTGGCACAATGTCCACTAAAACCATCCAGTGCAGCTGACGGCTTAAGAGCTTTTGCATATTAACCAATTTTATCAATGGTGCACAACAAGGATGAGCGGAGTCAAGTATTATGGACTGGAACAATGACAGGAAATCAACATCTATGTCCCTGAACGATGTTATACCTAAACCTACACCTGGAACGCTGTCCTTTACCAAACATTACCATGTGACGCTTCTGAGGAAAACTACAGGAAGTTGAAACTATTACATTTAGACAATACATTACATTACTCTAAAACAGAAGATATGTCATGTGCAAGGAACTTAGACTACTTATACTATACAGCAAAAGTTCATAAGATTGATACAGAATGATAATACATGGCAACATTACTCCACTCACATTATAAAAACACTTTCGACTTCAGGGAACTATCGCTCACTCACCATTTACACCCATCGTGCCGGTTTGCTTTGATAAGCAGGTAAACAAAAACCTGTCTTACGAAAAGAACAATCTTCAACACTCATGAGCCACTGTGTACAAAACATACCATTTAAGTATATGTCGTAGCACTCTTGAGTCAGAGCAAGAGGAGGAGGAATCCCGGACAATCCCGGACAAAACATGCATAACAGGCTCATTTCCCTGCTCTTTTCTGTATGTGCACTTTTACTGTAAGATATTTTAAATGTGTTAAAGGTGACACTGACATTGCTAGTCCACACCGAGCTCTGGAAATGGGTCCACGGAGACATTGAAGGACGCGTCAAACACAGAGGACACATTTCCCTACAGGGAAACTAAAGTAAACCTTAAACTTAACCTCTTAACTCCCGCCTGAACCGAGAGGATCTTTTTCCTCACATCATCAGATTTTTTTTACATCATTTTTTCTTTGGGTATTCAACTCATTTTTGTAACTTTTTTGTCTTTTTTTTGGTCTTTTTTTGTCACATTTTTGTCATTTTTTTTTGTCATTTTTTTGTCCATTTTTTGTATTTTTTTGTCATTTTTTCGTCAATTTTTTTAGCACATTTTTGTCACATTTTTGTCACATTTTTGTCACATTTTTTGTCTTTTTTTTTTGTCCAATTTTTGTCTTTTTTTGTCACATTTTCGTCATTTTTTTGTCACATTTTTGTGATTTTTGTCACATTTTTGTCATTTTTTGTCACATTTTTGTCATTTTTTAATCATTTTTTTAATTCAACTTTTTGTCCTTTTTTGTCACATTTTTGTCATTTTTTGTCAAATTTTTTGTCATTTTTTTGGTCATTTTTTTATCACATTTTTGTCAATTTCTTGTGACATTTTTGTGACACTTTTGCCACTTTTTCATCAATTTTTCGTTGCTTTTTTGTCACATTTCCATAATTCTTTTCGTCTCAGTTTTGTTGCTATTTTCACAGCTTTTTTCCAGAAGCTTTTGGCCTGGGGTAAAGCCAAACTGGAGAAAATGTGCTCGGTTCAGGTGGGAGTTAAGGGGTTAATCATATGGTTACTGTGAATTCCCCCCCCCCCTATTTCCAAGTCTATAAAACAAACTAAAACCGGCCTATACATCCTCTCCGATATCCCCGCCTCATAGTGTCTGCCCTCTCAGCATAATCCCGCACTTTTTAGCGGAGCTGCATGTGTGGAAGACTGCTTGAGGTGGCACAATAATAACCTTTCCCAGACCACTGTGGTGCACTGATAATGGATTTTTCTACAACTCGTGCACTTACGATGCCACTCCATCTCTAGTCCTGCGGAGCATTTCACTGTCTCCGTCACAAACCAGGCTTCTCTCTCTTTCCACGGCTAATAATGGGGTGAATCTGATGTGGGTCATTCCCCCCCAAAACGCACAAACAAGCTCATTGTCTGGTTGCTGCCCTATTGGTGACCCACACAATACGCTAAGGTACAGTATATTCACAAGCCTATTGTAGCTCCACACTGGCTGGCTGTGTGGGCATTGTACTTTCCCTTTATGCCCTGTGGTTCTCAAACATGTTACAACAACAACAGCCAGGGCTATAACAAGACCATGAAGAAGGGTCAGACTTTGGACAGTGGGTTGAACAGATGCGGCCTGCACTTCTATTAGAAAACTCAAGGAAAAATAGACTGGTTTGAAAGTATTTAGAGACCTTTCATGGTTTTTGCAGAAGTCACAGACTGTAATAGGTGATCAAGAGCAGTGTTAATTTCATCGACTAAAATATTTAGTCTTCATTTTAGTCAAAGTGTTGTTTGTGATGACTAAAATTGGACTAAAACTAAATTAAAAGTTTCTCATGAGACTAAAACTATGACTAAAATGTCTATGTCTATGTATTTTAGTAGACTAAAACGAGACTAAATAAAAATGAAAAGGAGGGACTAAAATCATCCAAACTTCTATTGAGCGTCTGAAAGAGCCTCAGATCAGGTAAATCCTCTGCCAAAGGATCAGCTCTGAGCTTTGTTCATGTGGAGCAGCTCCATGAAGCAGAGGAACAAGATTAAATATGATTATAATGAATATTATCAATGCAAAGTCCACTAAATTCGTCTTAAATTTAGTCGACTAAATTTACTTGCAATTTTAGTCGACTAAAACTAAACTAAAATTGAAGATATGTTTTTGACTAAAACTAGACTTAAATCGGATTACATTTTCGTCAAAAGACTAAGACTAAAACTAAATCAAAATATGTTGTCAAAATGAACACTGATCAAGAGGAGGAACAGTCGAACAGACCGTGATCTGCTTGATGGACCAGGAAATGGTGGGTCTCTGAGAGGGTGTTCTGTTGAATGTTTATGTGTTATTTCAAAAATCTAAAATGACAAATTAACATATTGTTGGATCAGACTTGGAGACCCCAATGTTTGAGGAACATAGCCAACATTTTTCTCGCCTCAAAGACTTCAAATGAGACGCCATAGTGCACGAACAACCTTGACAAGTCTCCCACTTTTATATGAGTGCTGTCTAGTGTCCTTTCCTCTGTCCATCAGACCTTGTGCGTCACAGCCAGGGCTCGACAGCCACATATTCACCCACTGAACTCGTCTTTTTTCACAGGTTGCCACTTGATGTTTTCACCAGCCACAGTTGAATGCGTTTTGCCGTTTTTTGCTTTGCTTAGGCCTGTAGAGTTCGGGAAAGTCTACAGTCACCATGGAGATCGGCCATCTTTGCAGCTGTTAGCATACATTTCCATTGACTAACATTAGCTAAAAACAGTTTATAAAGTGGAGAAAATAGCCGTGTCACTGCAGGTAAATACATCTAACTCACTGTGGTGTCCAAGTGTTTTATGTGAACAATAACTCCAGTATTTTAACTTCTAAAATCTCCATTAGTTTACAATTGCTGCTAATCCCATAATGCTTAGCGATGTGACGTCACATTTAATCCTAATATATAAAATATATATATGGGAGGTTGTGCAGGCGCATTGTTTTGAATGTTGTAATCTGTAAAGCACTTTGTGATGCCTTTCGGTATGAAAAGCGCTTTATAAATAAAGTTTGATTGATTGATAAATAGGTCAAGAATGTGTGCACCCTGTTTGATTTCCAAACGGTTCACAAAAATTTATCTTTTAACCCCTTAACTCCCACCTGAACCGAGCACATTTTCTCCAGTTTGGCTTTACCCCAATCCAAAAGCTTCTGGAAAAAAAGTGTGAAAATAGCGACAGAACTGAGACGAAAACAATGATGAAGATGTGACAAAAAAGTGAGAAAACTTTGACAAAAAAGTGACGAAAAATAACAAAAAAAGAAGAAAAAAAGAAAAAAAAAAGAAAAAAATATTACAAAAAAAGAAAAAAAAATACAAAAGAAATAACAAAAAGTGACAAAAAATGTGACAAAAAATAACAAAAAAGACAAAAAAATAATTACAAAAAATTACAAAAAAAGACAAAAGAAATGACAAAAAAGTTACAAAACAAAATCTGATGACGTGAGGAAAACGATCCATTCAGATGAGTTTTGTAGGTCTTAGCTTTCAAAGGAGGCGTTACACTGGCCTACAGGATTTGGGTAAAGCTGAACTGGAGAAAATGCTCTCAGTTCAGGCGGGAGTTAAGAGGTTAACCTCACATTTTCTCTCATTTACCAGGTTTAACCCAAATCTCAAAGCTTCTCAACTGCAGAGCAACAGTGTAACGCCTCATTTGAAAGGTCAACAAACTTGGTCCTAACCTTTTTGTCCCAGCATTTTTGTCGTATTTTCATTGTGTGTGTGCGTGTGCTTCTGTTGCTTTTTCAATGTTTTTTTTGAAAACTTTTACATTTGGGTAAAGCCAAACAGTAGAAAATGTGCTCGGTTCAGGCGGGGGGTAAAGAGATTAACCCCTTAACTCCCACCTGAACCGAGCATATTTTCTCCAGTTTGGCTTTACCCCAATCCAAAAGCTTCTGGAAAAAAGGTGTGAAAATAGTAACAAAACTGAGACGAAAACAATGAAAAAGTGATGAAAAATGTATGAAAAAGTGGCAAAAATGTCACAAGAAATTGACAAAAAATGTATGAAAAGATGACAAAAATGTGACAAAAAAATTGCAAAAATGTGACAAAAATGTGATAAAAATTTGACAAAAAATGACTAAAATTTGACAAAAATGTGATAAAAATGTGAAAAAAAAATGACAAAAATTAGACAAAAAATGATAAAAAATTGACGAAAAAATGACAAAAATGTGACAAAAAATGACACTAAATTGAATAAAAAAATTAACAAATAAATGTCAAAAATTGGATAAAAATGAGTTGAATACCCAACAAAAAAATGATGGAAATCTGATGACGTGAGGAAAAAGATCCTCTCGGTTCAGGCGGGAGTTAAGAGATTAAATTGAATGGCGAGGATATAATAGCCAAAAGAATCCCCCCCCCCTTTAGGCTACATATGTCTCCATCAAAACCAAGCTCCCTCATACACTTCCAATTAGGATTCAGCGAGCCCACAAACTGACTATACACCCCAACAATGTGGTGACTCTGCCGGGCCGTTTCCCCAAGTGCTCTCCCTCCAAACAGGCCGTATCCCGTCAGCATCGCCTCGGCTCATTGTCTGTGTCCCCTCTGTCTGAGTGTGTGTGAGAGAGAGAGAGAGGGAGAGGGAGAGGGAGGCAGCTCCAGCTCAGCCTCCAGCCCGTCTCCATGACAACAGGATGGCTTTAAAAAACGAGACCGGTTTGTCTTTCAGATTCCCCCCCCCCTCCTCTCACGAAAAAAAAAAAAATAGCCTATGCACCTCTCTGCCCTTTTCCCTTCCTCCTTTTTTTGGTCGCGTTTCAACGATTGACTATCCCCATTAACATGCGCGAAAGGAAACGCTCCTTCCCCCCCCCCCCCCTCTCTCTTTTCAAGCTAAATGGGAAAAACACACGTAGTCGAAAATCCCACGGCCCCCAAGTGCAAGGCAATGTTACATATCCCCCGCCACCACAACAACAACCTTCAGCTCGCGCTAGCTCCCGCCGCTCGCTTTTCGCGTGTGCGTAAACGTGGACACATTTGCAACGCGATATGGAGAAACTGCAAAAAAAAACGCGAATGAAAAGAGGCAAACACTTAGGCTACACACGGGCTTGTCAAACTCACCCACCTCGTAGAGACAAATGGGACTCCTCCAGCGGTGGCTTCTGGTTGAATCTCCCCGGGAATCTGCGCTCCTAGTTCCCCGTCCGCGTCCTCTAAAAGCAGCCCTCCTCCTCTCCTCTCCGCTCCTTTTCCCTTTTACGCACGGCCGTGACTTCCAAATCTCGCCGTGTGCGGACCCAGCCTCCCCTCTCGCACTCACACACCTCCAGTCAGACACGGCGGGGGGAGTTCCAGATCCACTCAGCCGGCGTAGAGCGTTCGGCGCGCGGGCAGATGAGTGACGTCCTCCCCGGTCTCCTCCTCCGCCTCCTCCTTCTGCCCCGAGTGGCTTGAATGGAAACAAACGGGGACTGGACGAGGGGGCGAAAGTGCGGTTCCTTTCGCAGGACGGTGGCCACTCTCTGCCTTCTCTTTCTCTCTCTCTCTCTCGCGCGCGCTCTCTCTCTCTCTCTCTCCCGGAGTGTGGGGAAGAGTGAGGAGGATGCGTTTTGAAGGGGCCCTGTTGATATCCGTGTGTCGCCCGCAGTGGAGATTAAAGCACTGGACGGTTTGATGTTGATACTGTGCGTGTGACGGTGCAGTGATGTGAACCTGCTGCTCCTCGCGCGCTTTGGTCAAATGCCCAAACAATACACTTAAGATCTTAAATTGAAAATGTTTTTTATATAGAGCCTACATTTCCCACGATTTCCTACCTTTTAACCTCTTACCCCCAGCACATTTTCTCCTGTTGGGCTTTATCCAAATCTATAAAGCCACGTGACTGGATTTCACAGCATATAGGCCAGAATAGCGGCTCATTTGAAAGCTGAGAACCCCAAAACTGATTGTTCCTTTTTTGTGGCGTTAACACAGTGTTAATGTCACATTTTTGCACTTTTGTCTCTTTTTTGTCACGTTTTTGTTACTTTTTTGTTATGTTTGTGTAGCTTTTTTGACACTTTGTCTCATTTTTGCCACATTTTTTAAGTTTTTGTTGTATCTTTCTTTTTTGTGTCTTTTTTGTCTCTTCTTCTGCCACTTTTGTGTTGTGTTTTTATTGCTTTTTTGTTGTGTTTCTATTGCTTTTTTGACACTTTATCGTCACATTTTTCAAGTGCTTTGTTGTGTATTCATCTAGTTTTTTGTATCTTTTTGTTTCTTTTTATGCCACTTTTTTGTCACGTTTTTGTCACATTTTAGAAGTGTTTTTGTCACGTTTTTTTTTTACTTTTTTTGTTGCTTTTTTGACACTTTATCGTCTCATTTTCGTGCTTTTGTTGTGTTTTCGTCTATTTTTTGTCTCTTTTTGTCACATTTTTGTCTCTTTTTTGTTGTGTTTTTATTGCTTTTTTGACACTTTATCGTCACACTTTTTAAGTACTTTTGTTGTGTATTCATCAAATTTTTTGTCTCTTTTTGTCTCTTTTTCTGCCACTTTTTCGGTCACGTTTCTGTCTCTTTTTTGTTATGTTTTTGCTGCTTTTTTGACACTTTATTGTGACATTTTAATCACATTTTTGAAGTGTTTTGTCACTTTTTGTTGTGTTTTTGTCTCTTTTTGGTCTCTTTTTTTGTCACATTTTAGAAGTGTTTTTGTCACGTTTTTTTTTACTTTTTTTGTTACGTTTTTGTTGCTTTTTTGACACTTTATCGTCACATTTTTTAAGTGCTTTTGTTGTGTATTCATATAATTTTTGGTCTCTTTTTTGTCTCTTATTGACGTGTTTTTGTCACTTTTTTGTCACATTTTTTAAAACTTTTTTGTGATGTTTTTATTGCTTTTTTGACACTTTGTCGTCACATTTTTTAAGCGCTTTTGTTGTGCATTCATCTAATTTTTTGTCTCTTTTTGTTTCTTTTTCTGCCACTTTGTGTCACGTTTTTGCTGCTTTTTTGACACTTTATTGTGACATTTTCATCACATTTTTGATGTGTTTTTGTCTCTTTTTGGTCTCTTTTTTGTCACATTTTAGAAGTGTTTTTGTCAGGTTTTTTTTTACTTTTTTTGTTAAGTTTTTATGGCTTTTTTGACACTTCATCGTCGCATTTTTTAAGCGCTTTTGTTGTGTTTTCATCTATTTTTTGTCTCTTTTTCTGTCACTTTTTTGTCACGTTTTTGTCTCTTTTTTGTCTCTTGTTGAAGTGTTTTTGTGACTTTTTTGTCTCTTTTTTGTCACGTTTTTGTCTCTTTTTTGTTATGTTTTTGCTGCTTTTTTGACACTTTATCGTCACATTTTTTAAGTGCTTTTGTTGTGCATTCATCTAATTTTTTGTCTCTTTTTGTCTCTTTTTCTGCCACGTTTTTGTCACGTTTTTGTCTCTTTTTCTGCCACTTTTTTGTCACATTTTTGTCTCTTTTTGGTCTCTTTATTTGTCTCTCAATGAAGTGCTTTTGTCACTTTTTTGTCCCCTTTTATGACGCTTTTTGTCTCTTCTTTGCCACGTTTTTTTTTTACTTTTTTGGTTATGTTTTTGCTGCTTTTTCAACACTTTATCATCGCATTTTCGTCACATTTTTGAAGTGCTTTTGTTTTTTGTTTCTGCCTCTTCTTATGACACTTTTTTATCACTTTTTCGTTGCTATTTAATTGTGTTGGCACATTTTTGTCACTCTTTACTTTCTAATCACTGTGTTTTCAGCCTCATTTTCGTCACCGTTTTGACTCTTTCGTTCCAGAAGCGATTAGATTTAGGTAAAGCCAAACTGAGAATGTTAAGAGGTGAACAGTAGAAGAGAAGGTGAACTCTGGCCTGGTTTCTTGTATTCCTGCTGGCTCAATGTGAGTGGCTGATAATGGCTGTTTTTTCATGTGTCTGACGTGATTTGCCTCTTGGGTTTTTCTCAGCTGAGAGAGTTCGGGTTGGTCGACGGTGACGAGTCCGCACAGGCACAGTGACACTGATCCATGCAGTCAGTGGTTTATGTAACAGCTTTATATCTTATTTAGAGCATTTTCCACCAGAAGACATGACGTGAGTTTTTATAATAACAATATTTTTTTACCTTAAAAGGGGGGGTATTATGCAAAATTAACTTTTTCAAGCTTTCCATCATGTTTTTATGTCATTCCCTCATTAAAAACATGCCTGAAGTGTTGCCTTGGCACATTCACGTATTTTTGAGTAATCTGTAAAAACTCTGATGGCGGCCATTTTAGGGATAGTCCTCCTAGGAACGCCCCCACCTCCTGGAGACGCCTCCGAGCTTTCGTCACCAGCCGAGTAACCAACCACTGCTCCTCAGCAGAACCCCCTCCCCACTGATGCCACAGACAGCGTGTGGAGGGGGCGTGTCGGAAAGGCTCAGAGGTTCTTAAAGAGACAGAGGCCTATTTCAAGACATTCACTACAGCCATTTTGAGAGAATCCGCGCAGTAATCTTCACTTTACTGTGAAAATAAAAGAAAAAAGCAGCTGATTTCCACAGTCAGGTGCAGAAGTCAGGAAGCTCGTTATGAACCGAGTTCCTCAGGCGTTTCCCCCAGTTGAGCGAGCGTTCATGTGAACGGGGAAGTCGTTCCCGGGGACAACATGAAAGCACCATATGTAATTTCCTGTCATCAACTTAAAGATGTTGTTCTTCATTAACCCTTTAATGTTGCCCCACAATACACATTTTTTAAGTTTAAGTTTTTAAACTGGTCCAAACCTGATCTAAATTAGTCTAAAACTAATCTAAACCAGTCTAAAAGTTGTCAAAAGAAGCATAAACCAGTCTTAAAGGAATAGGCCACCGTTTTTACATACTAAGATATGTTCTTAGCTCACTTTAGTCGAGTTAATATATCCCCGTCTGGTCTTTGTCCGTGCGCTCTGTCACGCAAACGGAGCACATACGCAGCCTCTCCCACATGTCACATAGCTCCGAAAAAGCTCACGATAGAAGCTACCAAGCTCTTCCACGTGTTCCCTATTTAAATAAAGTTACGTGAAGTGTTTTCATGCGAAGTATATTTACCCAGAAATGTAGCATGTCGATTTTATAAGCAAATAAAAAGGGGGACTATATTGTGAGGCGTAATGATACGAGGAGTAAAACGTCCGCGCAGTAACTCCTAAAGGTTATTGACGGAAGTGAGCGGGGGAAGTCTTTAGGAGTTACTACGCGGACGCTGTGCTCCTCGTATCATTACGCCTCACAATATAGTCCCCCTTTTTATTTGCTTATAAAATCGACATGCTACATTTCTGTGTAAATATACTTCGCATGAAAACACTTCACGTAACTTTATTTAAATAGGGAACACGTGGAAGA
Source organism: Gobius niger (assembly GCF_951799975.1). Lineage (NCBI taxonomy): Eukaryota > Metazoa > Chordata > Actinopteri > Gobiiformes > Gobiidae > Gobius > Gobius niger. The sequence goes on from NC_136856.1 coordinate 7,140,157, forward strand.
GCTTGGTAGCTTCTATCGTGAGCTTTTTCGGAGCTATGTGACATGTGGGAGAGGCTGCGTATGTGCTCCGTTTGCCTGGCAGAGCGCGCAGACAAAGACCAGACGGGGATATATTAACTCGACTAAAGTGAGCTAAGAACATATCTTAGTATGTAAAAACGGTGGCCTATTCCTTTAACTTGATCTAAACCAGTCCAAACTTGATCTAAACCAGTCCAAACTTGATCTAAACCAGTCCAAACTGGATCTAAACCAGTCCAAACCAGCATAAACCAGTCCTAACTGGATCTAAACCAGTCTAAACTTGATCTAAACCACTCCAAACCAGCATAAACCAGTCCAAACTTGATCTAAATCAGTCTAAACTTAATCTAAACCAGTCCAAATTGGATCTAAACCAGTCCAAACCAGCTTAAACCAGTCCAAACTGGATCTAAACGAGTCTAAAGTTGAACTAAACCAGTCAAAGCTTGATCTAAACCAGTCCAAACCAGCATAACCCAGTCCAAACAAGTCCAGCCCTTTTCTAAACTGGATATTTTGAGTACTACACACTTCGTAGAGAATGGTAGAGATAGGCAGAAATAGAAACAACACATAATTCAATAAAGTCTGCTCTACCAAACGGTTGAGCAAACTATTAAAGGGCTAAAATGGCTGCTTCACTGAAATATGTAACATTATGCAGCTGATGAACTTGCAACTGAAGTCATCCGTCTAAATAAGTCATATTTTCAAAAGCATTAAAACCTGCCATATGCACTTTAACGGTTCCTCCGGTCATACGTCGCCACGTCAGAACAACTAAACCGTTCACTAAATAGGTCGACATAAACCACAGTGACGTATAAACATGATCTTGAAGCTTGGCTGGACACAGTGGACACAGTAGTGGACGATCGAAATACAGCATTTGGAAGAGTCTTTAGAGCTCATGTTTGGCCACCTCTGTTCAAAGCAAAGCAGATCTCCATGGACCGGCCTGGTGCTGATGACTGATGTTACCCAAATCCTTCTACTTCCTTCAAATTCTCTTGATTTGGGGAAATGTTGAGCTGTGATGAACTAACCTCGATGCATTTGTCCTCCATACCATGCAGGGACTGAAAAACAGCCCTGGACTCTGGTCAGCCTGGCCCAAATTAGCGTAAATGTGACACTTCCACAAATACACATGTTAACCACTTACCCCCCGCCTTAACCGAGAGCATTTTCTCCAGTTCGGCTTTACCCAAATCCAAAGGCTTCTTGACTGGAGAGCAACACTGTGACGCCTCATTTGAAAGCTGAAATCTAGAAAAGTCATGGTAACTTTTTGTCACGTTGTCGCTGCATTTTTGTCATGTTTTTGTTGCTTTTTCATTACTTTTTTGGTGTGTTTTTGTCTCTTGTTTTTCGGGGGGGGGGGGTTCATGTTATTGTTGTTTTTTCATTATTTTTTTCATTGCTTTGTCGTCACGTTTTCGTCACATTTTGTTTGTCTGTCTCTTGTTTGTTTGTCACTTTTTTGTCACTTTTTTGTTGCTTTTCCAGCACATTTTTGTTTTTCGATGCTTTTCTTTTAACCCCTTAACTCCCACCTGAACCGAGCACATTTTCTCCAGTTTGGCTTTACCCCAATCCAAAAGCTTCTGGACAAAAGGTGAGAAAATAGCAACAAAACTGAGATGAAAACAATGATGGAAATGTGACAAAAAAAGTGAGAAACATTGACGAAAAAAAGAAAAAAAAATGACAAAAAAAATGACCAAAATATTTGATAAAAATTGGACAAAAATGGACAAAAATGTGACAAAAAAAAGAAAAAAAAATGATAAAAAATTTGACAAAAATCTGAGAAAAAACAATGTATGAAAAAATGACAAAAAAGTTACAAAAATGAGTTGAAAACCCAACAAAAAAATGATGGAAAAAAAGTCTGATGACGTGAGGAATCCTCTAAGAGGTTAAGCTTTTAGATTTGGGTAAAGCTCTTCATGTTAGTGAGGCGGGACTGGTGGCCCTAGAGCCAGTGGCCCCTCTGTGCTCTTCCAGAATGGACATAAGGCCAGTCTGCCCCTGATACCATGTGTTTTCCCACCTGAGGTACAGACACCCCTGGGGATGCACTTTGCAGGGGGTACATGGAGTTATTTAAAGAAGGTGAGCTTGTACGCTGCTTGAACATACTTTTGAAAGGAAAGGCTATTTAAATAACATTTCATACTAAGATTTGCGACAATTCTAGCTTCATTTTGAAATCCACACCTTGTCTTCGCACATTTTATAAATTATCCTCAACAACCTCAGGGTAGGGGGTACACGGAGAGCAAATAGAAGGTCCAAGGTGTACCCAAGACAAAAGGTTTGGTAGCCACGGATCTATTCTTTGTGAGTTCATTTTCTAGTATCTGCATGTAGTAGTGAATGAACTGCACGGCCCAGCACATCGATGATTTACAGAGGGCTGCTCAGTGTCCAAGGTCTAAAGTCTGCAGCTGTCTTGGCCTGTGTTTGTAAATAGTGACGTTTTGGCTTCATCCGAGTTGCAACAACTGGTTTGCAACACTTACAGACGTCAGTGTCAATGCAGCTCTGGTTTAGATTTGGGGTTTTCCAAACTGAATTAGCGACATTATTGAGGCAAACATTTACAAGACCTGGTTAAATACTTGCGATTGTGAATTATTTCTTTTGTTTTTAGACTGGATCTGGCTTTGGTTTTCCCTTGTGAAGTTCGCATGCTCTTCTTGTGCCCGTGGAGATTTCCTTTACCACTAAAACACGTACAATAGGGTCTCACCTGAGGCAGAACTATAGATAGCATGTTTGGTATCACTGTCATATGTTCTGAGGTAAATGATGTTATTGCTACAGTAGCTTTATATAGTTATATCTGCAGGGGCTGGACTGGGACTGAAAAGTCCAGCCCTGGACTCTGACCAGCCTGGCCCAAATTAGGGTAGTTGTGACTTCCACAAATACATATTTTAACCTCTTACCACCCGCCTTAACATTACAGAGTGCATTTTCCCCAGTTCGGCTTTTTATTATTTATTTTTTTATTGGTATCATCAGCAAAAAGAATGGGAAAGGTGGTCGTAGAAACAGAAGCAAAATCATTAATATAATGTGTGCTTCACAGCTAGAAGGTCCGGGTTCGATTCCCACCAAGGACGGGGCCTTTCTGTGTGGAGTTTGCATGTTCTCCCCGTGTCTGCGTAGGTTTCCTCCGGGTACTCCGGTTTCCCCTACCACTAAAAACATGTACAATAGGCCAGGATTTATGAGAGTGTGTTTGAGAGTGCGCATGGGGGACGACAGATGAAAATCCGGTGTGGCTTGTTCATTAACTTGCACTGTCAAATAAACCATAAAAAAATAAAAAATAAATAAATAATAATGGTCCCAAAATTGAACCTTGTGGTGCACCATACTCCACGGAATTCCTTTTAGATTCAGGTTTTTTTCATACTGGGCTTTACCCAAATCTAAAAGCTTCTCGACTGGAGCTCAACAATGTAACGCCTCATTTGAAAGCTAAGACCTACAAAAGTGATGGAAACTTTTCGTCACGTCGCCACATTTTTGTCATATTTTTGTTGTTTTTTAAATCATTTTTTCTATCATTTTTTGTTGTGTTTTTCTCACGTTTTTGTAGGGTTTTTTTGTCCGTGTTTTTCTCATGTTTTTGTTGACTTTTCATCCTCTTTTTCTCACTATTTTGATGCTTTTCTTTTTAGCTTTTAGATTTGGGTAAATCTCGGTTGCGCCCGGGGGTAAGGTAAAGTGAGGGGCCAGACCGGTGGCCCTAGAGCCAGTGGCCCTTCTGTGCTCTTCCAGAATGGACATATGGCCAGTCCGCCCCTGTATATCTGGAAGGTTCTGCAGTGTTTGACCCGGTTTAAACCAAAAGATATCACTGATTAATCGTGCGTTGAGTCTTGTCTGATCACGCTGAGATGATGTGAACTGATGGTCAAATCAAACACTCGTGACTGTCCCTCTATATCTGTTTCTCGGGTCAATATTCTCTCCGAGCCGCGAACACATGATCAATACTTTGGTCTTTGTGGTGAGACTTTAATCACAGCTTTTCCACACGACACTTCTCGGACCTCCCCTTCATTTTCAAGTGTCAAGTCAGTCATTAATCTATATTTGTCTGTTTTTTGTGCATTGACTTTATATTTCAGTTTTTGTGCGTCTCGTGACAAAAACACCACCCGTCGCTATATTGGATGATGTTTCTCAGGTAAATATCGTCAAACTGAACCTGAATTGATCTCACAAAGCTACAAACTGCTCATCTATCCTGCCTTACTCAGTATTCCATCACAAAGAGGCAACAGGAATTACAACCAAGCATAAAAATTGCTATATTATGAAGTGCTTTGCTTAAAATGCTAACGAATGATTAGCAACTGTGATTAGCTTGCAGGGCTAACACAATGCAGTAAAAGCCCCTAGCATGGCATTAACTTTCCTGCGTTACCATGGAGATCAGCTGGGATACATAGGTTTTAATAAAAAGATAAAGTTATTTATCCAATGCATTTGCTTTCTGCTCAGTTAAGTTGCCTTTATTTACAATACCACATAAGGCGCACATATGGAGAACGGAAATTAAAGCAGAACTACTGGTGAGTAACTCATGCCCCTAGAGGCCATAAGCGCCACTGCAGGTGTTGTAGCATGTTTTTTTTTACTTATTAATTGTCCGTGAGAGAAAATACTACGCTGACAGAAAAGACAAAGGGAGAGAGGGATATTATTGTACATCCAATTACACAATTGACATATTCTTTTTCACTCAGACGTGGCTGTAAATACTGTTTAAGTGGCGCTAGTGTAACGCTTAATTAATGTGTAATAAGGTTAGGACTTGTATTGCAACGGGAGGAATATGACTGACCAGAAAAAACAGGTTCGTTATAGGAGCTTGGGGGAAATGATGAACACGATGCACAGAAATAAGATTTAAAGTGAAGTATATTCAAGCAAAAAAAAAAATAGTAACACACAGTAACAAATAAATATAAATAAGGCCTCGTTTAAAGTGCACAACAACGACAATAAGGGAAAGAAATGTTCACAAAAAACCCTTATGACCTTGGGTCAAAATAGTCTGGTTTTAGTTCTTGTTTTAGAGTTCAGTTGATAAGTTTTTTTCCAAAACGCAATATTTAGTTTGGCTTACGATCCTTTTATCCAAAATGCAAAGTTCAGAGTTTCGATCCTTGTCCAAGAAAGTTCAGAGTTCAAAAAGGAAAAAATAATAATCCAACAAAAAGTGTCCAGCGGAGGCACCAGAAGAGGAATGATAAGTTCCTACCAGTTTTGTTTCGTTTCAGCTCGCCTGGGGCAGGGCGCTAAGAAAAAAAAAACCTGACCTGAAAACAAGATCAGGAAAAAAAACATAAGTTCACGATAAAACTATCGGTTAGTAATCGGTTACTAGTAACATTCAGTGAATTCATCAATACTGAAGCCAAGTATAGCTCATTAAAAATAAATGTAAACATCAAAACAGTTGCGCAACATAATCAAAACAATCAGAAGCTTCATTCATTGTATGAGCTAACAAAACCCTATGTGTTTCAATGGGCCGCTAGCATTCTGGTAGCATATGAAAACATGCATATTTAATCTAAACATTTAGCCCATAGTTAGCTTTGCACATTAGCCTTCTAGCTTCTTCTTCGTGATTCTATTAGTGTGTATTGGGGCCTTCGACCCAGAGGCCACGAGTTGCATTTGTGGTTTTCTGGCCAGAGACACCAGGGGGAGATGAAAGACCCCCAGTCATCTCATCAATACATGTATTACCCACAGACTGACTACGAAAAGGAATAATTAAGGTAAGCAAGTTACTTAGTGCTGCTTTAAGTCACTGTCAAACCCTCGGTGCAAAAAACTTAATAGTTAACACAGTATATAGAGCATTATCGAAATAAATGTATAGAACAGGCACCGGAGGGAGGCAAGGGGGGAGTTCATGATAGATAAAGACTTTTGCAGTTCCCCATTTCCCCAGTTTATGTAAATCTATTCAATTTTCCAGAAGGAGTTTTCTAATTTTGCATTTTCACATTACCTTCCTGCACTGGGCTGGACGTGAAACGCCGGTGCAGACATCTATTATCACCTCCGTCTGCCCAACGCCGGGCCCTGAGCTATAACGGTCCACCTTCATGTGAAAAACCTGCGCTCACTTTTACCAGTTCAATAAATCAAGTCGCTTTGCCCTTCACCGACTCCGAAGGACAGATGGAAATGACCACATTCTTCATCTCCGGGTTTCTGACCAGCATGGGCAGCAAAGTCAGCGGTGTTAATAACATTAGCCAGACATAGGCAGGTGAGTCGGGGGCTGTTATTTTTTAATTTGATCACCCTTTCTCCTTGATAAACAGTTGAAAAATGTTTGGCCAATCATCATCAGTCCTTTTCATCGGCGATCCACCCTTCACCCAGTGCATTGTGGTCTCTCTCTTCATCTCCTTCCCTCAGTATCTCTTCTCTCACATCTACATTTCTCTTTGCGGGCCGTTCCTCCAGAGACCACTCCTCCTCCGTCCTATAATGCGCTATTGATCTCTGGACGTCACTCGATCGGACCCTGATGTCCCCGATCCATACAGCAGCCTGTTTTTGTTGAATATCTCACTTAAACAGCACCCCGATGCACAGAAATAGGATATATCTCTAGAATCAGCTTTTACAGCCTGGGATACAACATCACAACCTGTTTTTGTTCCTTTACCGACCTCTTGTGGCTGGAGTATTTGGGTTGTTGCGACTAATATAACTTTAACTTTTCAATTTACAATGTAGTTTTCCATCCTCGTACAGTATGTCTGGAGGCTTATTCCCATCATGGTCCATGTTGAGGCCCAAGGGACACATTATGATAACATCTGGACCATGTGCTCCCAGCTGTCCATCTGCAGTCTGCCCCACTTTATATTTTGTACACAGTTTATAGCCACTTAATTCGCACAATCTCATATTTATTGCTTACTTTACATGCAAAAAACAGGATAATTCATCAGGAGATTTGCTAAGTAGCGACAGCAAGCTAAAAATATGCTTTTTTAAGGACATGTTGCGCCTGAACATTTGAAATCATGTGCACGACTATTACGGCCACAAATCTGAAACATAAATGAGAGTAAAGTCCACTTTTATTCGTACTACTCGCTCAGTAAATAACCCCCATAGTGTGTAAGAGTTTTAGCACAGTTGTTTGAAAAGTAGTTACAGCTTCTGCTTTTGTAGATTTATTTGTTTAACCTGTTACTTGCCATCCTCCCTGATCAGGGTAAGGGTTCGGAACGGCAAATGTGATGTAAGTTCTGTTTCACTCACATATTTTTAGAAACTAGAAGGTTTTGTCTTTCAAATGAGGTGTCACACTGGCGTATAGGCTGAAAGCTCTCCAGTCAATATGAGATTGGGATATCACTGATTGCTAACTAACCCTAACCCTAGGTGGGAGGTAACAGGTTAACCTTTTTACTTTTTTAGGCAGAGCACGAGAACAATACTCGTTTACAATGCTGAACTTAAAATGGCTCATGAGGAAATCATAGAAGAGACTTTTATTCTAATAGATACAGACGGCATCTCTGGAATCGCCCATATATGGTCATGTTTGAAAACAGTTAAGGGGGAAAACAATTTTGAAAAAATCTAAACTTTCTCTAATTATTCAAAAACTACTTTAACAAATGTTGAATTATGAATATAGTTTCTACTAAATAAAGATACAAAGACATGGGGAGGAGCAAAGTGGTTCAACAGCCCATAAATACATTAAAAAACAGAGAATGCTCACATGATGCTACATGTTAGCAATGGTAAGCTAGCACTAGCTACAACTGCCATTTTTTCACTTCTACTGAACAATCTGCTGTGAGAAAATATCCACATGGGCCCGATTTACACTTGACTTTATTTGCATGTGATAAATAAGTTCATATTCCACCGGAAAATGGCTAAAAAGGGTGAAAAATTGTGTTTCCCTGAAGATTCTATTTTCCCCCTTGGCGAAGCCACGCCCCCTTCTATGACGAGATGCCGTCTGTATCTATAGTTTTAACATCCTGTGAGTGTGGTCCTCTGTGTTTTTTATTTTGCTTTATTTCATTTTTAGTCCATCCATCCACACCAGGCCAGCTCGGAGACATAGTCCCACCAGCGTGTCCTGGGTCTTCCACGAGGCCTTGTCCCACTAGGACATGCCTGGAACACCTCCCGCGGGAGGCGACCAGGAGGCATCCGGAACAGATGCCCTAAAGCCACCTCAGCTGCTCCTTTCGACGTGAAGGAGCAGCGACTCTACTCCGAGCTCCTCCCGGGTAAGTGAGCTCCTCACCCGATCTCGGAGGGTGCGCCCAGCCACCCTGCGAAGGAAACTCATTTTGGCCGCTTGTATTCGCGATCTTGTCCTTTCGGTCATGACCCAAATCTCATGACCATAGGTGAGGGTGGGAACGTAGATCGATCGGTAAATCGAGAGCTTTTCAATCAATCAATCAATCAATCAATCAATCAATCAAATTTTATTTGTGTAGCGCCCAACAACAACCAGAAGGTGCCCAGAGCGCTTTCCAGGATAAAAACAAAGATCACAGTAGACAACAATAAATACAAAAACACATAAAAACAGCAGTCGAGTCGGTGGCTTTGTATCGAAAGCTTTTCTGAAAAGATGTGTCTTCAACTGTGATTTAAAAACACTCAACTCAGTGATGTTTCGAAGCTGTACCGGAGGTGCGTTCCACAGCTTTGGGCCTTGTGCGGCAAATGACCGGCCTCCAAACCTTTTGTTTTCCCCGACTTTTTTCTAATTTTTAGTGATTTCATTTAATCATATTGCAATTCTTAATGTAATTCTTTGCCTCTTTAAATTTCTTTACAATATGGCAACAAAAAAGATCTGAAACGAAAGGTGTTATGCTTGAAAAACAATGCCATGTAATTCTGTATCAGTTTATTCGAGCTCAAAAGGGCATTGTCCACACATAAAAGGACATTACGCATAAAACCATCCAAAGAGGCGTCATTAACCATTTGTAAAGCCCAATTTAAAAGTCTAGCTTCATATGTGGCCTCCACAAGCAGCAAGGCAACTTTATTTATACCGCGCATTTCGTACACAAGGCAACTCAATGCAAAGTGCAGCCAATGGTCCTGCTGCTGAGTGCACACTGTGTGGTTTGGACACTCTCAATTATGCAATAGCAGAAGCTTGATTCTAACTACTAAGATTCTAGTATTTTGAGTAAATTCTCGAAGCTGCGTAAAAAGAAGAGGCCCTGTCTCACTTTCACAATGTAGTAGTAGTATAGATACAGGCGGCATCTCGTCATAGAAGGGGGCGTGGCTTTGCCGAGGGGGAAAATAGAATCTTTTGCCATTATCTGGTGGAATATCAACTTATTTATCACATAAATAAAGTCAAGTGTAAATCGGGCCCATATGTTTTTGTTTTTTTCCGCAACAGATTGTTCAGTAGAAGTGAAAAAACTGCAGTTGTAGCAAGCGCTAGCTAACCGTTAGCATTAGCCCGATGCTAACATGTAGCATCAAGTTAGCATTCTCCGTTATTCATGTATATATGGGCTGTTGAACCACTTTGCTCCTCCCCATGTCTTTGTATCTTTATTTAGTAGAAACTATATTCATATTTCAGCGTTTGTTACAGTAGTTTTTGAATAATTAGAGAAAATTTACATGTTTTCAAAATTGTTTTCCCCCATAACTGTTTTCAAACATGACCATATATGGGCGATTCCAGAGACGCCGTCTGTATCTATAGTGATTCCTTTTGTGACAATAATCCAAAACAAGTTTTGCATTTTGTTTTCTTTACTCCATTGAACAATCATCACAACAGCATCTTTATTTTGAAGTCTGGACATGTTTCTCTGCAGGAACAAGAACAATGAGGACAAATAATGACTGGTCCAACCTCAGAACCCTTCTCCTCCTGCATCTCTCTCATGCATCCAAACCAACTGAGTCTGGAAACTTCATTTGAACAATTCAGTCCATCAGATGCGCTCATTTTAAATCCTCTCCATCATCATTATGAACTACACATAAAACAACCACTTGAGTCTTTTCCAAAATCTCTAATTCACCTAAAATAGCCGCTCTCTTCATGGCCATAAATCAGGCGACGATGACAGTCCAGCAGCCACAGCGTTGACACAAAGACACCCACCCTCATGTCAATCCTAATCACTAATTCATTGAGCTCCTCGTCCCCTACCCCCCGTCCCGTTCTGTGTCGTCCCATCGGAGGAAGTCCCGGGAGAGGCGGAGGGGAGAGGTGTGTCCCGGGTAAGTGGCATCTGTGGAGGTCCTGATGGAGGAGACGGTATTCCCTGGTGGGACGGAGCAGAGGGGGGGGAGGAGAGAGATGGAGAGATTAGGGGACACATTAGAATGCATTGAAATTACCAAACTGAATGAATATGTGGATGTTTATTCACGTGTTTGGTTTGACAATATAGAAGTTTATTCAGTTTCGCAGATACTGGAGGGAAAATGGGTTAATTGTTCTGCCCAAGGATTCAACAGTGTGGACTATCGTATGCTGGAAACTAACCCCAGACCATTGGATCAACTAAAAACATATATTGTAGGTGTTCAACGTAGTCGACTGGTTGTTTGAGCTGAGGGCATTTCCCATCTCATTCGAAAAGTTCTTGTTTAGTTCTGGAAGCTGCATTACGGCCCTCCTCGAGGATGGACAACTCTTGGATACTGAGAGTGAGCTGCTATTTGAAGCCCCTGAGAAGATAAGTGTTTAGTGTTTAATCTAACTGTCTAGACTCTACGCTGCCTGAGCAAAAAGAAGAAAAGTCACCACCTGGATTTCTCTATCTGATCTGGGGTCGCTGCAGTTGGTCAGGTGAGACTGAGATCATCTGAGGACCTGAACATCCTGAATGACCAGGTTATTCCATCGATAGATCGGTCCTCTGATCCATCGATGGATCGAAGAAGAAGAAGAAGAAGAAGAAGAAGAAGAAGAAGAAGAAGAAGAAGAAGAAGGAGAAGAAGAAGAAAAGGGGAGTAGAAGAAGAAAAGGGGAGAAGAAGAAGAAGAAGAAAAAGAAGAAGAAGAAGAAAAGGGGAGAAGACGAAGAAGAAGAAGAAGAAGAAGAAAAGGGGAGAAGAAGAAGAAGAAGAAGAAAAGGGGAGGAGTAGAAGAAGAAGAAGAAGAAGATGAAGAAAAAGGGAGGAGTAGAAGAAGAAGAAGAAAAGGGGAGGAGTAGTTGAAGAAGAAGAAGAAGAAGAAGAAGAAGAAGAAGAAGAAGAAGAAGAAGAAGAAGAAGAAGAAGAAGAAGAAGAAGAAGAAGAAGAAGAAGAAGAAGAAGAAGAAGAAGAAGAAGAAGAGAGAACAGTGGGGGGATCGTTCCTTAGGCCAAATTACCTTTGCTCTGCCCAATCCCGTCAGCTCAGCAGGAAGGGCCTGGTGGGTACTTGGATAGGAGAACGTTTGGGAAAACCAGGAAGCCTGGGTGAATGTAGTGAGTGAGTGGTGGTCGGAGGGGCCAATGGCACAGACCGACAGCCTCGCTTCCGTCAGTCTGCCCCACATCGGTCCAATCACGCACCAAGACACGGAAGCCGTCACCAAACATTAAAGATGGCGGCGCAGCAACCGATACACTGGCTCAATCCGAAACCATCAAATTGTAGCCTCTAAGCACTAACACTAGCAACTAACTCCTTAACCTTTCATGGGGTCGACTGTTAGACCTCTACGCAGTTAGTGAACTAGACCTTCAGCAGCATTTGAACAATCCATCCATCCTTAAACAGGGGAAAGGGAAGTGACATCACCAACAGCTGTTTTTCTTCTTCTTTAAAGTTATTGGTGGAGTGCAAGCCAAACAAAAGTGCATGTCGCCCCCTAGTGTCCAACAACAACACAGTGTCCAAACAAAGACATTTAAGGAGAAAAATAAATCCAAATGATCCAAACATTTCCCTTTAGTGTTATTTTATTTCAACAGCTGTTTCATAAAGCTACATTATGCAAATGATCCATGTGGCTTAAGTTTCTACTAAATGAAAACAAAAGCATTTAATCCGTTTACTGAGTTTACTCTTTAACACTGACATGTGACTGAGCTGTGGGGACGACAACATGGATTTATCACTTTTATAAAGTTTGGCTTGTGCAGAATCTTAATTTTTAATTATTATTATTTTTATTATTAAATGTGCTCCCGTCAATCAACAGTGGTTCCATGAATCACTGAGGGTGGGGGCGAGGGGGGTGGGGGGATTTGGCGCAGTGGCTTGTGGGATGGCACATAGCTCCTAATCACCGGTTAGTTAGCATCAGAGGTCCCTATGCTAAAGTGGCTATGATAGTTAGCATCAAGGCTCCTTTTCCTAACTACTTCCTAACTGACTTACCAATTCGGAGGCAACTTGCCATGGCGGATGCTGACGCACATCCGGTTTGGCGTAAGAGCTCTTGGCAATCTGCCCGTTTCGGAAGCAGCCATCGTCTTCTTCTGCTCTTTCGTCTGTTTTAAATCATTTGGAAAATATTAAATCCCTAAAACTGGAGCAAGGAACGGCGTTCGAAGCGTTCCTCGTAAAAAAGGACGTTTTTGTTACATAAAATGTTACATAACTATATGTATCCAAAGCTATTTTTGTAGATGTCACTGACGGAGGAAATTAGCAAATATGTTTGTTCTGTCTATCACTCTTGTCTACCAGTGTTGTTTGATCTTTTTATTTATTTTATTTTATTTACCATGCCTGGACAGTAGGGGTGGGACATGGGGGGTGTGAGTGAATGTGTGTAGTAAGTGTGGTGTTGTCTTACTGTATCTTTATTTCCTTAAATTATACATGAACATGTATTGTGCATAACTGCCCATACTAAAAGACCCATTATCACAAAGGGTGAGGGGGGGGGGAAATATAAAAAATCTTTGCTGCATATGGAATTGTTATGTAAACCTGATAACCCGCACAACTCAATAAAAACTTGATCACTTGATGTTACTGCGACGTATCCAGCGTTGCTCTGATTGGTTGAAGCCGTCTGTCAATCACACCCACCGGGAAATCGTTGAGATCATGTTTGCTCCCAGACTATATGTCTTTGAAATATCTATGAAAAAGCATGTTGTTTGGCAGGCCAGGCAAAGGGCAGCTATGGCTACAATAGTAACTTACCACCATCTAGTATGGACTGATTGAACAATGCAATGAAAAGTGTCAAGAAGGCACTTAATAAAACCAATGCTACATTATTATTTGCTGTTGTTGTGCCTGACCTGTACAACCTGCATGTTCTCACCTGTCCCTTTCTAAATCCAGGTTAATGACTCATCTTTTCAAACTGGCTTTTAAAACCAAGGAGTCACTGACCTCGGGCATCAAACATGTTGTATCTTTCTGTGAAGCACTTTGGTCTTCCTGGTGTCGTCATCAAGTGTTATATAAATAAACTTTGATTTATTGATTTATTCTTCCCTGATGACATATGCACTGCCAGGGAGCATAAGGCATCATTTTCACACATGGACTGACCACAGAGTCCAGATCTTAATCCCACTGAGAATCTTTGAAATGTGCTGGATCCACTGGAAGGAAATAAATCTTTATTGAAACAATGCCGCAGTGAAAATACAAAAGTTGTGATATGCTAAAGGATTACACACGGATTACATTTAAGATTAAGAACTCGCTTGGTTGATACACATTTTGATTGAAAAACGGCACCACAAGAGTCAAAAATGAAAAAGGAATATTCCATCAGTGTAAATGAATTGAAGCATCAGTCCAGATGGGCCCGGGGGCTGCTGTGTCTTCATGCGTGCAGCCGGACTAACGTGTTCATATAAAGTGCAGATGTGGTCCGTGGGAGGGGCGCATTTGCATATAAAACGAAGCAGGTAGAAGATAAATCAATCAGAGCCGTGGCCTGGGAATAACCGTGTAATCAAAGTGAGGGGGAGGGGCCTGAGGGAGGCTCCGGGATGAGCTTTGTGCACTGTGTGTCTGTACAGGCTTATGGTGACGCACAGACTTCAGATCTGCTTCATATCTGCTTCATATCGTTGTGGGGAATAAACTGACACTCTGATAATCCTGAGCGAAATTAAAGCTCTACATTTGGAGATGCATCCACTGTTCCTGATCAGTACTGGCTGAAGGATTGTAGTTTCTCTCTCTCTAAAACCAAAAAATCAGGTTAGAAATCTAGGAGTAATCATGGACTCAGACCTGAACTTAAACAGCCACATCAAAGCAAAAACATCAGCAGCTTTTTACCATCTGAAAAACATGGCTAAGATCAGAGGAATAGTGTCAAAACCAGACTAAGAGAGACTTATCCATGTGTTTGTCTCCAGCAGGTCAGACGACTTTAACGGCCTACTCACTGGCCTCTCTAAATGAGCTGTCAGAGCTGCAGTACATCCAGAACGCTGCTGCTCGAGTCCTGACAAGAACCAGGAAATACGACCATATTAGTCCAGTGCTCCGGTCTCTGCACTGGCTTCCTGTCACTCAGAGAATAGACTTTAAAACAGCTCTGCTTGTTACAAGTCTTTTCATGGTTTAGCACCAAAGTCCATTTCTGACATGTTAGAGCCGTATGAACCATCTCGGGCCCTGAGAACTTCAGGGAGGGGTCTCCTGGTGGTTCCCAGAGTCAATAATAAACACGGTGAGGCTGCGTTTCAGTTTCATGCAGCTAAAATCTGGAACAGTCTTCACGAGGATGTGAGACAGGCCTCAACTCTGACAATGTGCAAATCCAGGCTGAAAACAGTTCTTTTTGCCCGAGCATAATGACTGAAAGTATTTTATCTGCACTCTTGCCTTTTACTGTAATTGATTAATTCCATGTTGATGTTTTTATTGATTCTATTTCCTTTCTTGTATTTATGCAACTGTGAAGCACTTTGAATTGCCTTGTGTATGAATTGTGCTCTACAAATAAACTTGCCTTGCCTAGTTTGAAATGAAATGAAAAAACTTTTTTATTTGTCGTATTTTATAAAAAGTCCCTCATTTTTCAATATCTTACTGTAATGCAGTGGTAAACAATGGTAGAAAAGATGCGTATATGTTTTATAAATGATGGATGAAGAGTTCACCAATGCGTTATAACCTGCTAAATAATGCAGAGTCACCAAATTCAGAATGGAGTTTATCCCAAAATGTGGTTTTATTACACAATAAATGAACATCTGATCACATTTTGAGCTGTTGTTACATATTGTGGTTTTACTACAAACTGTGGCGAAACAAAGGGTGGGTCAAATGTGGCCAATAAAGCCAACAAAAACAAACAAAAGTCAGATATTTTATTCATGCATGTAGTCAAATATTGTCATGTTACGGTCACTTTTTTGAGGATTTTTGTCCATTCAGGAAATGGACAAATGAAAAAAGTCCTGATTTTCTCAAGTATGTCGAGTTATGAGTTTGACACATTGCTGTGAGCAGTGTTCATTTCGTCGACTAAAATATTTAGTCTTAATTTTAGTCAAAGTGATATTTTTGACGACTAAAATTGGACTAAAACTAAATTAAAAGTTGTTCATGCGACTAAAACTATGACTAAAATGTCCAGATATTTTAGTCGACTCAAATGAGACTAAATAAAAATGAAAAGGAGAGACTAAAATCATCCAAACTTGTATTGAGTGTCTGAAAGAGCCTCAGATCATGTAAATTCTCTGCCAAAGGATCAGCTCTGAGCTTTGTTCATGTGGAGCAGCTCCATGAAGCCGAGGAACAACATTAAATATGATTATAATGAATATTATCAATGCAAAGTCGACTCAATTCGTCTTAAATTTAGTCGACTAAATTTACTTGCAATTTTAGTCGACTAGAACTAGACTAAAATCGAATTACATTTTCGTCAAAAGACTAAGACTAAATTAAAATATGTTGTCAAAATTAACACTGGCTGTGAGATTTGTGCTTTTCTTTCAGTAAATTAAACATATTATAGACTCGCTGCAGTGGCTGGAGGTTGGATTTTTGGGCTGGAGCCTGAACAGTGTGGAGTTTGCATGTCCCCACCCAAACATTGCCTCAGTGGTGTCCAGGGCTATGAAGCAATGGTCACATTCTGGAATAAAGAAGTATTCAAGAATACTCTTCAGACTAAAATCACAAGTTATATTTAGTCTGGGGACCACCAATTCATTTTCTCGTAGGAGAGGTGTGGTTTACGATTGTCTAGAGCTGTATTGGGCGCTACAAATGTCTATCATGCGTCTGCACGTAGTCATAGCAAATCGTATCATCGTGTCAGATGACGTATGACGTACCCGCTGTAAACTTTCGAGCTAAACTATTTAAAGCTTGATCGAAAGATGGCGTCACGTCTGTTGCTGTCATGTTGGATCCGTAAACAAACTCCAAGCTTCCGTACGTCGAATAGCGCGTCATCGTCCTGCCGTCGCTCCTCGTTCTGTGATTGGTCCCCAAATACATGCAAAGATGTCGGCGATGGTCCTCAGGCTGCTGTGCAGTTGAAAGTGATTCGAGTGCACACAGCAGCATGGGGATTCCCGGGCGAGCTGCCGACATGGTCCTCAATCTACTTGTTTGGACCCAGAGCTCTCCTGTGTCCTGGTAAAACAACCATTATCTCTTCAGAGGTGGCACAAAACTCTCTCTGGATTATCATTCCTCAGCATTTCTCCTACCTGTGTGCGCAGAAAGGCCTACAACTGTCACTGTAATCACTATCCAAAATGGCGTCTATGCTACTGGACAAGGATTATTACACTCCCTTCTGAGGTGACACAGAACTTTCACTATATTACTATTACTCATTATTTGCTTGACCTGTGCACGTAATTTCAACCAATTTCACTATGGAAACCTTAAAGAGGGGGTATTATGCTTTTTTCAATCACATAGCACCAGTCTATATCACACTACAATGATGACCAAACCTTCTGTTGGTCTGTAAATGCAGCAAATTAGAATAACTGCCTTGTATAAAATGTCTCTCTCAAAATGTCTGTAGTGAATGCCTTCCCCGTTCACATGAACGCTCGCTCAACTGGGGGAAACGCCTGAGGAACTCGGTTCATAACAAGCTTCCTGACTTCTGCACCTGACTGTGGAAATCAGCTGCTTTTTTCTTTTATTTTCACAGTAAAGTGAAGATTACTGCGCGGATTCTCTCAAAATGGCTGTAGTGAATGTCTTGAAATAGGCCTCTGTCTCTTTAAGAACCTCTGAGCCTTTCCGACACGCCCCCTCCACACGCTGTCTGTGGCATCAGTGGGGAGGGGGTTCTGCTGAGGAGCAGTGGTTGGTTACTCGGCTGGTGACGAAAGCTCGGAGGCGTCTCCAGGAGGTGGGGGCGTTCCTAGGAGGACTCAGGCAAACCTATCCCTAAAATGGCCGCCATCAGAGTTTTTACAGATTACTCACAAATACGTGAATGTGCCAAGGCAACACTTCAGGCATGTTTTTAATGAGGGAGTGACATAATAACATGATGGAAAGCTTGAAAAAGTCAATTTTGCATAATACCCCCCCTTTATAGAAATTCCTACAATTGTAACTATAATCATTCACCAAAAATGTGATGCACAAAACCCTTTCTGGCATCAGCAATGTGAGTTACATGTTGCAAGCTGCTGAAGGAGGTTTTCTGATTGTTAGAAGAGTATCCAGACTTCGCTCTCCTCCTGGGAAACACCAACATTCCCCTCACTGTCTGAACAAAAGGAGCCGCCGTTGCTGGAGTTGCTTGGATCAGCATTTCTTTATCTCTTATGTGGAAGCCACGTGTGATGCCCACAGACGAGGGACCGCTCGCTCTCACGGTTAACTCAGTTACGGCCCAGGCACATGTGCACAGACACAAAGAGCAGGAGAGGAGTGGGCTGGAGGAGGAGAAAGAGCTGCTGCTGCTGCAGGAGGAGAAAGAGCTGCTGCTGGAGGAGGAGGAAGAGCTGCTGCTGGAGGAGGAGAAAGAGCTGCTGCTGGAGGAGGAGAGAGAGCTGCTGCTGGAGGAGGAGAAAGAGCTGCTGCTGGAGGAGGAGAAAGAGCTGCTGCTGCAGGAGGAGAAAGAGCTGCTGCTGGAGGAGGAGAAAGAGCTGCTGCTGGAGGAGGAGAGAGAGCTGCTGCTGGAGGAGGAGAGAGAGCTGCTGCTGCAGAAGGAGAAAGAGCTGCTGCTGGAGGAGGAGAGAGAGCTGCTGCTGGAGGAGGAGAAAGAGCTGCTGCTGGAGGAGGAGAGAGAGCTGCTGCTGGAGGAGGAGAAAGAGCTGCTGTGGAGGAGGAGGAAGAGCTGCTGCTGGAGGAGGAGAAAGAGCTGCTGCTGGAGGAGGAGAGAGAGCTGCTGCTGGAGGAGGAGAAAGAGCTGCTGCTGGAGGAGGAGAAAGAGCTGCTGCTGGAGGAGGAGAAAGAGCTGCTGCTGGAGGAGGAGAGAGAGCTGCTGCTGCAGAAGGAGAAAGAGCTGCTGCTGGAGGAGGAGAAAGAGCTGCTGCTGGAGGAGGAGAAAGAGCTGCTGCTGGAGGAGGAGAGAGAGCTGCTGCTGCAGAAGGAGAAAGAGCTGCTGCTGGAGGAGGAGAAAGAGCTGCTGCTGGAGGAGGAGGAAGAGCTGCTGCTGCGGATGTGAGGAGTTAAAGGGAAAACTCAAACGAGCTTCGATCCAGAGTTTACTGCTCCATCGACAGAGTCAGTACAAGCACTGCAGTGAGTTCACGGAGGAGGAGGAGGGGGAGGAGGAGGAGAAAGAGGAGGAGGAAGGTGAAGAGGAGGAGGAAGGGGAAGAGGAGGAGGAGGAGAAAGAGGAGGAGGACAAGGAAGGGGAAGGAGGAAGGGGAAGAGGAGGAGAAAGAGGAGGAGGAGCAAGAGGAGAATGAGGAGGAAGAGGAGGAGGGGTCTGAGCGTCACACGGAGAATGTTCCTATAATGGAAATCTCTGGACTTTTGCAGGTTTAACCCCCACACAGCCGATAGGCCAGTGTAAAACCTCATCTGAAAGATACAGATCTAAACTCATCTTTTTCACTCTTCTGTTACTTTTTTGCGTTTTCATCACATTTTTCATCGTATTTTTGTCACCTTGTTATCACTTTTTTGTGGCTTTTTTGTGGCTTTTTTGTCACATTTCTCTCAGTATTTGGTTGGTCTTTTGTCACTTTTTTGTTGGTCTTTTGTCACTTTTATGTCACTTTTGTGTCACTTTTTGTCACTTTTTTGTCAAATTTTTGTCATATTGTTGTCACCTTCTCATCGCTTTTTTGTTACTATATTGTTGCATTTTTTGTGTTGTGTTTTCATCACATTTTTCATTGTATTTTTGTCACATTGATATCACTTTTTTGTCCATTTTTTGTCACTTTTTTGTCCATTTTTTGTCACTTTTTTGTCACTTTTTTGTAGCTTTTTTGTCACTTTTTTGTAGCTTTTTTGTCACTTTTTTGTCACTTTTTTGTCTTTTTTTTGCTCTTTTGTCGATTTTGTGGTCACAGTTTGTCACTTTTTTGTGGCTTTTCTGTCACTTTTGTCGCTCTTTTGTGGCTTTTTTGTCACATTTCTCTCAGTATTTGGTTGGTCTTTAGTCACTTTTTTGTTAGTCTTTTGTCACAGTTTTGTCACTTTTTTGGCTTTTTTGTCGCTCTTATGTGGCTTTTTTGTCAAATTTTTTGATACTTTTTTGTCACTTTTCTCTCAGTATTTGGTTGGTCTTTTGTCACTTTTTTGTCTTTTTTTCTCACTTATTTGTCACTTTTTGGTCATATTTTTGTCATATTTTTGTCACCTCATCGCTTTTTTGTTACTATGTTGTTGCATTTTAATTTGTTTTTGTTTATTGTTTTGTTTATTGTTTTTGTCACAGTTTTGTCTCTTTTTTTTTCTACCAAACTGGAGTAAATGTGGTGGGTTCAGTTGGGGGTTGAGAGGTTAAAACCCCCCAGTAACTGAGAAAATCTATATTTGGTAATCGACAAATGAAAGCCCAGAGCTCTTCACTCTCACCGGTGGCTCAGTGGTTCGAGCGTTGGCCACACGTCCCATAGTCAGAGGTTTAAATCCCGGCTCCATGAACCTCCCACTTGGCAGATTGTACGGCGTATTATAAAACACAAACCAGAGAGAAGACAGAAAAACAGAAATATTTAGGTGAAATTCTCCCGTTTTCTCTGTGACTGCTCATGCTCATCCGCTAACACCAGCTGAGTCTGACGCGGAGCTGCTTTGCTAAATGATGATGTCTCCGCTCAAACGGGGCAGTGCGCTTCCTTCATTTGGACAAAGATAAATGTGCGGGAACCTGTCCAAGATGTCCGCCCGCTGCCAGCTTCCTCCCCGAGAGATCCCCTGCCATTATCTCCGCTAAACAAGCCCCTAATGTCTACTCTGCTTCATCATCGCTTCACTAGGCCTGCTATTTAGAGGCTTCTTTACAGGTGATGTCATCAAGAAGAGACACGCCCTGCGCAGCTAGCAAAAAAAAAAAGGCGGGGGAATTCTCATGATAATACAGCGACATTTTTTAGGATCCTTAGCAATGAGTAAAGCTGTGAGGGGGAATAAATGCTTTACCTCATGAGTCCAGGCTGTTTACACTGCAAAAAGAACCCTCCTAAAAACAAGGAAAAAAATCTTCAAATAAGACATTTTGTCTCGTTACAATATAGTCCCCCTTTTATCCGCTTAGAAAATCAACATTGTTTAATCTTGTGTAATTATACTTTGTAGTGGAACACTTCACGTAACCATATTTAAATAGGGAAAACGTGGAAGAGCTTGGTAGCTTCTATCTTGACCTGTTTTGGAGCTATAGAGGAGAGAGGGAGAGGCTAAATGCTAACGCCGTCTGTGCTGTGTTTACGTGACTGAAGGCACGGGGGAAGATCAGACAGGTCCTAAAGAACTCGTCAAAGCTAAGGTAAGAACATATCTCAGTATGTGAAAACGGTGGCCTATTCCTTTAAGCCCCGGGGCCTATATGGGTACATTAAGGTGGGCCTGTTGCCTTGGACTGAAGGGAAGGGAGTTTTGAAGGTACTGCCTTTAACACCAAGGCAAGACCCAGGCTTTGGGAAACAGCTGTATATATTTCTATGGGAAACAGCCAGGATGAGCAAGCGCCTCCTGAGGATCCACTCGGAAGTCACATGATGCTTACGTGCATGGAGCCTATCCATCTCGGCCTGGTGGTCAATTAAGTCACATATTTAATTACATGATGTGTTAAGCTGAAGAACCTCTGTCTGTTGGATGAAAATGCTCTGTGGTAAATCACCACACTCCAGGTGCCACAGGGGTGAACGTTTCACCGCAAAACTCTCATTCTCCCATGACGTTTGTTTGCCACCGTTGCCATGGCTCCCCCTGTGTCACGTGACCTGGCCTTTAGCTCCACATTTGTACCCACTCCAGCGCTGCGAACAGATGGCATTTTCAGACGCCATGTTGTAAAGGTCACAAATGTTTTGTTTTTGCTTCTGTGACACACACAAAAAAGCGGTGTGTGTTTTTTACCCTCTTTTGTTCTTGAGGCTACAGTGGAGACAGGTGTGAGCGCAGCCCCTCCCCCTCCTGTACTGGGGTCATTGTTTTGAGGATTTCTGCAGAGTACGGACAAATTCCCATAGACGCGGACAGACTGCGCC
The DNA here is from genome assembly GCF_951799975.1 of Gobius niger. Lineage (NCBI taxonomy): Eukaryota > Metazoa > Chordata > Actinopteri > Gobiiformes > Gobiidae > Gobius > Gobius niger. Next base: position 7,161,797 of record NC_136856.1, read on the forward strand.
CCCAAGTCTAGACTCGTGATGCGAATGAGGCGTCAGGGGTAACGCTCACCTGTGCAGCCTGTCCAAACACGGGGTCAGGTCAATATCAATGCGGTAATGGCAGTCTTTTGAAGAGTCGTGCGTCATCACAAATGGGGCCACAGTGACAACCGAATATTAATCTTCTGCGGCGGGAGATGACGACACTTGAGAGAGGATGCAATACTACACTCCCAACATGCACCCTTGTTTAGTTTCTACTCCTGTGGAAAAAAATACACAACAAAAATTTTAATGCAACAATTTCCGTATAACTGATGCACAAACACAACATATCGAATGTGTAACTAAAGTGAGAAACTATGGCCTGTAACTACAACAAAAGGGAACAAAGAAGAGGAACGAGGTGGAACAATGTCTACGCCTTTATTACCCCTTGTACGCCTGCCTGTACCTACACATGGAACTAGCGGGCTGTGATCTAAAGTGCTAGTGTACTTTAGGCTGTCTACAATAAAAGGACAGGGGTTCGAGGGGGGTCAGTGTGAGAGCAGTGTTGCGTTGAGTGTGATAAAGTAATAGAAACGTTTTACTATTTCTGCTAAGCAAGCGGAGCCGGACAATGAACATAAACGCTGTTTACAAGAAGCCTGGCCTCATTCAGGGTCTGTTCTGAGTTATTGTACATGTTTTATCCGTGTCCAGTGTCCTGTTGTTTGTTGGGGGGGCAGTGCAAGGAAAAGGGTTGAACCGGCTCATTAATAAGGCGGGTTCGGTGTTTGGACAGGGCCTGGGCTCAGTGGAGAAGGTGGTGGAGCAGAGGACGCTCTCCAAGATCAGGGTGATCCTGTCCAATCACATCTACCTACCTACCTACCTACCTACCTACCTATCTACCTATCTACCTATCTATCTATCTATCTATCTATCTATCTATCTATCTATCTATCTATCTATGTATCTATCTATCCATTGTGTATAACCTATAGAGAGAGTCTGGGTTATAATTTTGTGACAGATTTGGAGACTCACTTTCTGCCGTGCATCAGAAAGTGAAGACGGTCCAGTCTGGTGCTTAATCAGTGACTTCTCTCTCACACGCTGATGAACTGCGCAGGTGCCACTCAACAACATCAGCCTAAGAGTCGTCGGCGCAGACTGGAGCCGGATGTGGAGAGGTGGATTAACATGCAAAGTGCCTGATTCATCTGGACGCATTAAATGACATCGATAATGATTTTAATGACGATAATGACGAGTGGCAAAACTGATCACGTCACAAACTCAGCCCGTCTCATCCAGTCAACGTCAAACACTGATGTCTAATGCACTTCAACAATATTAGCCTGGATAATTCCCCTTTGGTGTGTTCACTGAGTGAGTCTAATGAACGACATGAGAGCACTACCCCACCTAATGGCAAAAAGCGGTATAACATCATGCCTGCTCAGCTTTTGCAGGTTTGCACATGTAAACATTGTTTACATGTGGTTCTGGAGGCAAAAAGTGGCCCACACGTCCATTTTCAGTACTGCAAAAAGTAATTAACTAGATCAGTATAAACATCTCAATTTGAGCATAATAATCCAAATTTTAGTTGTTTTGACTAGTTAAGAAGTTCTTGGGCATTTGTCCTAGATTATTTCACTTGTTCTGAGATGTTTCTGACTCGTTTCGATACATTTCGTCCTCATTTCAGGTCATTTTCTTTGCCAATGGGGTAAGAAAATTGGTCTTATCTCATTGGCAACTTTACTTTCTTATTTCAAGCGAGATTTACCCGAGAACTGGTCTGAAATGTCCTCAAACAAGCAAAGTAAACTTGGTCCGATCAGGAAAAGTGTCTAAATGAGTGAAAACCGCTCAAAACAAGATACATTTCCTCAATTCAAGTTATTTAAGCCAATGCTTGATATTTACTTTCTGTAGTGAGTGGCACTCATAAATGTGACTTTTTAAAAGACGTTCAGGCTCAGGAAAAGTCTGAGAAATCAAAACATTTCTTACATTTCTTACTGTAATACAGATTGGCCGATGTTTGGTGACCATGAGTAATCTTTAACACCTGTGCATTTGTCTGTGTCATCACCTTATCTAGGAGAAAAACAACCCTGGAGAAGTGATCTGGTTGATCATGAAACATCTGCAATCGGGACATTGAAAAGATCAATGTGGTTTAAGTGTGATACTGAACCGATAACTGCTTTGTGCTGACACAGACCACTACAGTTACAAATTACAGATGAAATGTTCAGAGGAGGAAGGCTGTCTAAGATATAAGTTTCAAGTTTCAAGTTTAATGGTTTTGTATAGCCCTCACAACAGAAGTCGCCTCACAGCTGCACCAAACATTAAGGCAATAAAACAGAGCAATAAATATGACAATTAAAAGTTCAGGTAAATATAATGGCAAATATAATGTCCAATAGGAGGTAGCGACGAGCGGCGTGGGCATCCCCCGTCCTTAGACTCTCCAGCACGGCAAGGAAAAACTCAAAAACCCGGCAGGAGAAAAGAGAAACGTTGGGGAGAACCACAGAAGGAGAGATCCACTCCCATGGACGGACAGGCTATAGAGACCCAGGGCCAAAGGATCCCTCAGCAGACGGGCCAAGATCACAGACCGTCCAGTCCTCAGATTCCAGAAGTTCCTCCGTTCAGGCGGGTTCCTCCGTTCGATCAAGACAGGCACTCCCGAGGGGGGGGGGGACAGGAGACACCATGTGAATAGTGATGAACAGACTACAGATAAATTAAATATTGTATCATGATAAGACAACGTCTGCAGTCAGAAGAAGAGCATAGAGCTCAGTGGACCGTACTTCCCACAGCAGTGTTCCTCCTAAGTTACAAGTGCATTTTAATGTACGAATGAAAAAATGCTCCCCTCAAATAACCTGCAACGTGTGTCGAACAAAGCTGGACTCTGGTGTAAAAGATCTGCATTTACAAAACACAAGAAATGGAGGAAAGTGAAGGAAAAAGAAATCTCCTACTGCACTTTTGCTCGGTGACGTTTTTGCCAAAAGTAACTCAAAAGTAACTCAAAGTAGTGTAACTCAGCTATATTTCTGAAACAGTAATATGTAAAAGAAACTTATTACATTTTAAAATCTGTAATCACAATATAAAATATATTAGAATTTTGAAGTAACTTGCCCAACATGGTGACAGAGCAGTGCAAATGACTGGAACAGATTATTACATTCATGAGTCTGATGGTGGACGGGAAAAAAACTGTTCTTGTGGCGGCAAGATAAGCATATTATTAATGCTTATCAATACTTAACGAGCACAGCTTAATATAAAGTGTACTGAGCTTCAAGGTTGTGTTCATCTATTCTGGGAATTCCTGTTTAATGTCAAACTGGAGGAAATGTGTTTGGTTAAGGTGGGGGTTCAGAGGTGAAAATAATGTGCTCTGAGTCATAAGTCGGACTCTAGACAAAGCCTCACGTCTCACATCGATGTTCAGGTTATAAAGCACCAAAACAGCAACAAACAGCCCCACACTGACTGAATTCTAATAATGTTTACGTCGAGCCCTTTAAACCGTATTATGCAAATCTGATGCAAATATTCAAGCTGCCAACATGGTCCTGAATCTATTTGTCTGGACCTAGTGTCTGTCTCACTATTAAATAACCATTAGGACCAGTCGACCAGATTATAATAATCCCCTTCGAGGTGACACTAAACTCTCACTAGATTATCTTTTGGCATCATTTCTACAATTTTCTGCGGAATCAAAGGAGAAAATGTCCACATGTATCGCTGTAATCACTAACCAAAATGCTTCTTTTGGGCTTAAAACATTGTCTTGCTGGATTATTACTTACTCATTATTTCTCCTGTCTGTGAACTCAGTCACAATAAATGTCACTGTGTAAATCTTGAGGGAATTGAAGGTGAAAATGCCAACACTGTCACTGTAATCATCAACCAAAATGTCATATGTTTAGACAAGGATAATAACAGGGAAAAACTACTGGAAAAGGATGTTCCACTTTATTAAGCAGACCACCATTTTCAAGCAACATGGGAAAGAAAAAGGATCTCTCTGCTGATGAAAAGCGTGAAATAGTTGAATGCCGTGGATTATGGATGAAAACCTTCGATATTTCATAAAAGATTAAGCGTAATCATCGTACTGTTAAGAGATTTGTGGCTGATTCAGAACACACACAGCGGTTTCTGCCAGACAAACACATCAGATTAATGGATTAACAGATTAACAGCTGCTCCAAACTTAACATCAAGGTGTAGGACCCTCCAGAGTCTGCAGTTGTGCATAAACCGTCTATCTGGCCTCCCCTAAACTGTTAAAGGAATAGGCCACCGTTTTTACATACTGAGATATGTTCTTACCTTAGCTTTGACGAGTTCTTTAGGACCTGTCTGATCTGACCAAGCTCTTCCACGTTTTCCCTATTTAAAAATGGTTACGTGAAGTGTTCCACTACAAAGTATAATTACACAAAATTAAACAATGTGGATTTTCTAAGCGGATAAAAGGGGGGACTATATTGTGAGGCATAATAATACCAGGAGTAGTAGGAAATCCGCACAGTAAAGTGAAGATTACTGCTAAGGTAAGAACATATCTCAGCATATAAAAATGGTGGCCTATTCCTTGAATGCATGAAGATGATGAAAGCCCGGTTCTTCTTATTGTACCATGGAAGAAAGTGGTCAGTCAGAAACTAATGATTCTGGCCCAAAACATGACTCCGCCCCCTCCTCACTGACGTCACAGCCTTGTTGGGACATGGTGGCCATTCACCAACCATCCACTACTCCATCCATCTGACCATCCATACATGATACACCTTGATGCTTGGCTTTGTAGCAGCTGCTCTATTAATCTTCTATTAAAGGCAAAGGGCTGATAATATTCTCTTAAATCGTTAATGGTGATTGTGTGAACCTGAGTGTAGTTTATTACTGCTCAGACTTCACCCTGATGACACCATGAAGGAGGAGTCTTTGTAATGGTATTCCTGGATCATTTGCAGAAAGGTGCCAATAATGAACGAGACGCGCTGTATAGATTAGATTATAGATTATATCGCGTGTATAGATCGTGCAGATTAGGTCCCAGATAATAATGATTCATCGACCGCAGCAGATCCCAGTGTGTTTTCCGATCAGAGGGGTCAAAGTTCCCGTGACTGTGATTGACTTGGCGTTATTACTGACACCGAAGGGAAATCCAGGTCAAGCAATAACCTACATTTACCGCACTGCAATTTCACACGACTAGGAAGGATCGTTTATTACTTTCCAGTAATATACTACTAATATAACTTAAAAAAAAAAAAATGAGTAGGAATGTGGGGTCGTGTTTAAAAAAATCAAATTCCCAATAAAAAGCCTGGTATTCCCGATAATAAACCTATGTATCATGAAATATATAATACTGGTGTTACGTTATATTGTTGTATAATATTGTCCACATAAAATAACTTGGACATGGATTTTTTTCTCTGTTTTTTTATACTTTTGAAGATTATTTTGTTTAAATCATGTTTTATGAACAATGTTTGCAAGTCTCCTGTAAAATGATGGATTAATATGGAAATCTTGGACTCGGTGACTCTTTTAGAAAAGCATTTGAAGATCTTGTGATTTAAGAACGGATTTTTCACTATTGTTATCGACTTTATGTTTTTTCTTCTGTTGTTTTAAATGGAGATAAGAATTTATATTTATCTGAGGTTCGAGAGCCGGACCACACCTCCTATACGCCTCTTCCGGCTACTAACCTCGTCCACATGTTCGGAGTTTCCGGCCCCACCCTCCCTCCGTTTAACTATAATATTATTCTGCTTTTCCTACAGGTAGGGGACGAGAGCCCGTGAGCTTCCCCATCTGAAGCCCCAAAACGCCAACGCAACGTTCTAAAATAAAAAAAATGTTCATACATCATACCTGAGGTTGTGGTCCTCGTGAGCGAATTTACCCATATGATGCACTTTGATCTGTGAAAGTGCTCTATAAGTAAACTTTAATTACGATGGTGATGGGACAGACATGAGAAATTCAATGCATTGAAGCGTTTCCTTTGCTTTTTTTTGGCCCAAAATCACACATACAGATATAGATCACAATATGGGTATAATACCCATATCATCTCCCCCGGGTTTAATATAGGTCACAATATATTCTAATCCGGAAAGTTGGGGCACAATATTCTGCATTTTACGCAAAATAATCAACAAACAACATCTATTCATTTATCATTTCTAAAAATGTGGAAAAATTAGAAGAGGAATAAAGAGCACATTTAACATAATAGTCCTATGTCATCAAACCCATCAATATACTAAACTGTCAATATAGTAAACTCCATCCATCCATTCACTTCCGCTTTATCCGGGGCCGGGTCGCGGAGGCAGTGTCTCAGCAGACAGACTTCTCGGACACCGCCTCCAGCTGTTCTGGGGGGGCCCCGAGGCGACACCAGGCCAGCTCGGAGACATAGTCCCACCAGCGCGTCCTCCACGAGGCCTCCTCTCTCAGGAGGTGATCCAGGCATGTCCTATAGTAAACTTTACTAAGTACTTTTTCTGTGAAACTGTAGGTCTACATGGCAAAACTGCATCTCAAGAATACATAAATTAATACAACATTTAAATATAGAGTGCAGTTGTTTGACTGCTGTCGCGCTGTCGCTGTTCTGTGCATGTCCAGCAGAGGGCGCTGTTGACATTGGTCATACTGACTGAGCTCAAGCCTCAGGTGTCCGCCCATGTTTGTTTTTGTCTCAGTGACAATGCTATTCCCGCACCTCAGGCTGGAAGTTCAGGTTTATTAACAATATCCTGGTTCTGTAAAGCTACACTTCAGTTACAGTAATTGTAATTTAGTAATGTTGCCTTTGCCAGAGCAGAGGTAGATGAGAAACACTCCAGGCAAAACTCATTTTCAGGTTTTGGGCCAATTTAGTCTCTCAGTATAAAAACTTTTACCTGGAAACTTCCCAATGACTAGTTTAATGATTTCACATAGTCAATGTTTCGCAATAGATTTATATGGAAAGTGTAACACAGAAGTAGCACCGACCAATGAGATTTTTTTAATATCTAATTCCTCAAGTTTTGAATATTAAAAAACAAGGAGAAATGTTTTCTTTTCTTTCTTTTTTTTTTACAGATTGTTCCACTAATTAACAGCTTATTTTAAAACTAAACTAAAATCCTCTCAAAAGTACTTAATATGTCAACAAAATAAAACCACAAATTGAAACTTGGCTCCATTTTTCTGATGTCGGTGAAATTATAAGAAATTTGGGGAATCTTTGGGTTGAACCTGTTAAACCCCTTAACAGATGGCATTTTCTCCAGTTCAGCTTTACCCAAATCTAAAAGGTTGCAGCCTATAGATCAGTGTAGCACCACATTTGAAAGCTAAGACCTACAAAACTCATTTAAACTGCGTTTTTGTCGCGTCGTAGTGACTTTTTTCGACGTTTCTTCTCATTGCTTTTTAGTCACTTTGTTGCCACTTTTGTGTTACTCTTTTGTGCCATTTTTGTCACTTTTTCGTCAGGTTTTTTGTGCCAAATTTCTGTCCATTTTTTGTCACTTTTTGTTTAATTTTCAACTTTTTTTGTCGTTTTTTTGTCCCTTTTTCATTCATTTTTTGTCAATTTTTTGTCACTTTTTATTTAAATTTCATCATTTTTTGTCGTTTATTTTGTCACTTTTTCATTATTTTTTTGTAGATTTTTTGTCACATTTTTGAAAAGTTTTTTTTACCACCATTTTTTTCCAAGACGCTGCCCAAATTTTGAGCAATGCAGAAACTAAACAAAATGTGCTCAGTTCAAGTGGAGGTTAAACCAAAAATAATATCTCCAACTTTTCACACCGTTGCTTAAAACAACTGTATTTGACTAAAGTGACCCTGAGGACCTGCACAACATCTCACTTTCCACACAGCTGAGCAGTTGTTCTACAGACTCACATTCATATATTCCAGACTCCACCTGTAATAACTCTCCCAGCTTTGTCTCACATGTGTTTTAAGTGTCGTCTTTTGATTGTGAGGCAGTAAAAGTGTGATGGTGATTGTGTTGCCGTCAGGGGCTGGACTGGGACTAAAAAACAGCCCTGGACTCGGACCAGCCTGGCCCAAATTAGCGTAATTGTGACTTCCACAAATACATATTTTAACCTCTTGCCACCCGCCTTAACCAAGTGCATCTTCCCCAGTCCGGCTTTTTATTATTATTTTTTTGACTGGTATCATCAGCAAAAAGAGCGGGAAAGGCGGTCGTAGAAACAGAAGCAAAATCATTAATATAAATAATAAATAATAATGGTCCCAAAATTGAACCTTGTGGTGCACCATACTCCACGGAATTCCTTTTAGATTCATATTTTTTTATATTGGGCTTTACCCAAATCTAAAAGCTTCTCGACTGGAGAGCAACAGTCATTTGCCTCATTTGAAAGCTAAGACCTACAAAAGTGATGGAAACTTTGCGTCACGTCGCCACATTTTTGTCATATTTTTGTTGTTTTTTTAATCATTTTTTGTTGTGTTTTTCTCACGTTTTTGTTGACTTTTCATCCTCTTTTTCTCGCTATTTTGATGCTTTTCTTTTTAGCTTTTAGATTTGGGTAAAGCTCGGTTGAGGCGGGACTGGTGGCCCTTCTGTGCTCTTCCAGAACAGACATATGGCCAGTCCGCCCCTGGTCGCCGTGACCTACAAGAGTGTTGATGTTTTGGTCTTGTGCCTCGTGTTGTTTCTGAAGGGAAATGACCTCCAGCTCAGACTCAGTGTTTCCGGGCTTTGGTTTAAAGAGAAACTCTTTAAAACTGTTCAAGCAGCTCAGACCAAACCAATGCAAACTGAAGACGCAGAAGCAGGAATAAAACTGCAGACGCTACTGATGGTTGATTATAATTCATGATATTTATTCATTGACAAGAATAGAATAGAATAGAATAGTTTCATTGTCTACCATGCGCAATGCTGGCAGAAATTTGCCTCTGGCTTATATTCACACATATTTTGATTTCATTTTATTTATGTATTTCATTCAAAAGTGATGTTATGCAATCACAATAAAACCGCCAAGCCAACACAGTATGAATGAAACGGAGCAGAGGAGAAGAACAAGTCTTATAATATCTGCCCCTTTTGTTACTTCACACTTTACACTTCACACTGTTGTCCTATATACGAGTACTTTTGGCCAAACAAATATAATAAAGCACGGACTGAGCAAAATTAAGGGTTAATGTGAACAACTTTTTTGGAAAATAAATTCAACTCAAGTGAATGCTTTGTGCAGCACAGCAACCACCAGACCAGGACTGGGCAAAAACGATGCCAGTATCAAAAACAAAAAGTTTAGGCGCTAAAGGTAGGGCTGCACAATATATCATAAAAAATATTGTATCGCGATATTAGGTGACGCAAAATCCATATCGCAACATCACTAACGTCGTCATCTGACTGAGATGAAAACAAACAATGCATTGAACTTAAAACATTTCCTAATTTAGTCCAGTTTCTTGTTTTGGTCCTGATTTAGTGTTTCTTAAAGTGCATATGACACATGAGTTGGAGGTTCCTCTGTGACTTCAGCATCTGTGAACACGTGAGAGTTTCTGTTTGTTTGTGTTCAGTATCAGGTCAATGAGCTGCAGGTCTGACCCAGTTCACACATGACACTGGGAGTTTCCTCTGACCCGCAGCTGTTTGCCAAAACTGTAGCAGACGTTCCTCAAGGCTTCCTTTGGAGGCCGTCCTGAGCAGGAGAGGTTTTCTACTGTGTGTGGTGGAAACGTGGTGGAAGATGAGTTTACTTTTGTTTTGTATTGTCTGCTTTACTCTGAATTGCGGGAAATGTTGATCCAACAGGTGCAACATGAAAACCCTGATGTTCTGTTTCCACATGCAACATTGTGAGGCAGCTTTTTGAAAAGCACGTTTTTGCTTTAGGCCATATTATCCTCCTGTGTGATGCTGATGTTGTTCTGTTATGATTGATGTACAGTCTGTGAATTTGATGACTCTTACCACGCGCCTTAACCGAGTGCAGTTCCTCCAGTTGGGCTTTTGAGAGGCCAGAGCGGTGAACCGTCTGTGCTCTTCCAGAACGGACACATGGCCAGTCTGCCCTGCAGTGTTACTTTTGACAACATATTTTAATTTAGTTTTAGTCTTAGTCTTTTGACTAAAATGTAATGTAATTTTAGTCAAGATTTAGTCGAAAAAATATCTTCAATTTTAGTCTAGTTTTAGTTGACTAAAATTGCATGTCAATTTAGTCGACTAAATTTAAGACTAATTTAGTGTACATTGCATTGATAATCTTCATTATAATCATATTTAATCTTGTTCCTCTGCTTCATGTTTCTGCTCCACATGAACAAAGCTCAGAGCTGATCCTTTAACAGAGAATTTACATGATCTGAGGCTCTTTCAGACGCTCAATAGAAGTTTGGATGATTTTAGTCTCTCCTTTTCATTTTTATTTAGTCTTATTTTAGTCGACTAAAACATCTGGACATTTTAGTCACATTTAATCTCATGAAAAACTTTTAATTTAGTTTTAGTCCAATTTTAGTCGTCAAAAATATCACTTTGACTAAAATTAAGACTAAATATTTTAGTCGACGAAATTAACACTGCTGCCCTGGAACTGATATAAAGTGATTTGTAAAGCTAAAGCAGCATTAAGTAACGTGTTTACCTGAATAAATCATTTCCGTAGTCCCTGTGGGGGTAACACAAGTGTTTATGGGATGATTGGAGGGTCTTTCATCGCCCCCTGGTGTCTCTGGTCAGAAAACCATGCTTGCAACTTGACTGCCACCGGACCGGAGCCACCAATACACACTAAAGGAATCACGAAGAGGAAGCTAACAGGCTAACAGACAAAGCATCACTTTAAACAGTATTTACAGCCAAGTTTGAGTGAAAAGAAATGTTTCCATTGTATAATTGAATGCACAGTAACCCTCTCTCCCTTCGCCTTTTCTGTCGGCGTACTCTCCAAGACGATTAATAAGTCAAAAAATGGTGTCACTTAGTGCTGCTTTAAAGGGGCAGATATCATTACTCCTCTCTCTGCTCCTTTTCATTCAAACTGTGACGACTTAGCAGTTTTGTTTCATATATTTTAATGTCACTTTTGAATGAAATAAACAAAGAAAATAAGGAATTCAACACTGACCGAGCCCGTGTTTCGCAAGTGAGGAATTGACTGAAGGCATTTCAAAATCTTCCTCTTTGATTTGTATAAACAGCTTCCAGCATGACTGTTTTGGAGCCAAAGGTTTCCGTGTATCAGATAAGACGCCGGGAACTCCACGATCATGTGAGTGTTTGTAAACTCACGCATGACACACGCTTACATGTTTCTTCTTCATTACTGTGACATTATCAGCTGAAAAACCACTCCCTTAAACTCCGAGCAGACCGACTTCACGTCACTGGAAACGGCCGTAAAACGAGATCATTAACACTCGTGATTAAAGGCTGAGGACGCAGTGAAGTTTCCACAGAAGGACTCGGGCTGATCTAAACTGGGCTCGTTTCCTGATAAAACAAGTTGAAAGTGGAAGGGATTTCTGGTCCGTCTTGTTTACCGCGCTTTACTCTGTTTACAGCACGAGGAAATGAAAGCTCAGTGCTTCCCTTTGCAGCGGCTGATCCAGGACATACTCATGCCCGGGAGGGATGTCTAAAATAAAGTTATCTGAGTTTCCCTTTGGAGCGAGTTATGTAACGGTGTGTGTGTTTCTGTGTGAGTTTCACCTCGGCCTGAGCTTCCAAGGCTTAGAATTTCCTCACACTCAAACAAGTAACTCATTTTTAAACAACCCATTGCTGAACTCTCCCCTTCCCTACCGCTGTTGCCCCCATTGCACAGAGCACTGTTGTCTTTTTGAAGTAATGTATTGCGAGAAACAGACTTTATATTCTCCACATTTACATCAAAAAAACAACTCCTACAGTACACGAATATTGTTCAGTAAATGTACTTCAAGTGTACATGACACATTTGCCTTATTCCGGACGTTCGCGTGGGCGCCGCCATGAATTGTGCCCGCCCCTTTTCTCCTATGTGTTAACATGGGGCTGGAGAAGTCCACATAAAATCAGTCACTACACGAAAACAAAGCCGTTTTTCGGCCGCACAGAGAAACGCTGCAGTGTCGACATGTCGGTGCAAATGAACATCAGACATTTTACACAAATCAATCGACTAAACATCAGATTTGAGCGGAGAATATTTTCCCTCGTTCTCCGTTAAAATGAACGGGCTTCGCGCTCGACCGGAAGTGTCTGGACAACGAGGCGCCGAGACAACGCAAAAAGTGGCAAAAGTGGGCGGGGCGGAATGAGGTGAATAGATACAGACGGCATCTCGTCATAGAAGGGGGCGTGGCTTCGCCAAGGGGGAAAATAGAATCTTTAGAGAAACAACATTTTTCACTCTTTTTAGCCATTTTCTAGCGAAATATAAACTTATTTATCAAATATAAATAAAGTAAAGTGTAAATCGGGCCCATATGGATATTTTCTCACAGCAGATTGTTCTGTAGAAGTGAAAAAACGGCAGTTGTAGCTAGTGCTAGCTAACCGTTAGCATAAGCCTGATGCTAACATGTAGCATTATGTTACCATTCTCCATTTGTTTTATGTATTTATGGGCCGTTGAACCACTTTGCTCCTCTCCGTGTCTTTGTATCTTTATTCAGTAGAAACTATATTCATAATTCAACATTTGTTAAAGTAGTTTTTGAATAATTAGAGAAAATTTACATTTTTTCAAAATTGTTTTCCCCCTTAACTGTTTTCAGACATGACCATATATGGGCGATTCCAGAGATGCCGTCTGTATCTATTGTAAAAAGGGCTATACAGACGGCATCTCTGGAATCGCCCATATATGATCATGTTTGAAAACAGTTCAGGGGGAAAACAATTTGGAGAAAAATCTTTCTTTAATTTTTCAAAAACTACTGTAACAAATGCTGATTCATGAATATATTTTTCTACTAAATCAAGATACAAAGACATGGGGAGGAGCAAAGAGGTTCCACAGCCCATAAATACATAAACAACGGAGAATGCTAATCTGATGCTACATGTTAGCATCGGGCTAATGCTAACTCTTGGCTAGCATTAGCTACAACTGCCGTTTTTTCACGTCTACTGAACAATCTGCTGTGAGAAAATATCCACATGGGCCCGATTTACACTTGACTTTACTGATGTGTGATAAATAAGTTCATATTCCACCAGAAAATGGCAAAAAAATGGAAAATTGTGTTTCTCTAAAGATTCTATTTTCCCCTTCGGCGAAGCCACGCCCCCTTCTATGACGAGATGCCGTCACTGCATGTACTCAATGAAGCACTAACCCGAGCTTATCTATGATACAGAACCATCAAACTATACAATCATGAGAAGAATCAGCTTCTGCAGGTCTGTCCGAGTCGTCATTGTTTACTCAGATGTTGCTCCTTAAATCCCGAGAGCAGAGATCTCCAACCAGCTGTTCTCCAAACTCCAAACATTTAGTAGATATCATAGAATAAAGAACGGAAACTCAAGTCATTTTCTTTAAATGTGCCGAGATACTATCACGGCAACTCGCTCCCCAGGGTGCATTTGGAAGAGCGTCTTCAAAACATGAGCAGCTCTTTCACACGCTAGAAAAGGTTGGAGCCCCCTGCTGGTGAAAAACGAATGTGCGACAGACATCTCTTCAAACACATGCCTTTCTCAACAGTGAATCATGGAGATTTTCAGACGTTTTCAAACCTGTCACAACACACCTATAGTCCATCGGCGTAATAGGGCACTGTATGTACAAGTCTGAGTGAATCTTCCAGAGAAAGCAACTCATGTTCTCAATAGTATCTCCATAAACGTCATTTCTCCGTGCAAGTGAAATCCTCCTCCTCAGGCCTAAACAATCGCAGCTCCTTTTCCTTTTGCCTTTAAAAGTGTGTCAAGTCCGCAGCCTGTTTTGACGGAAGAGCGGACGGAAGACTCGCTCCTTCCCGCACATGTGTGGATCAGATCCGTGCCCTGATTCAAATTCAGAAGCACTTCCCACAGGAACTGGGGAGAGAGGTTTCAATTGAAGTGTGGGCCGAAAAAGTCCTGTACAATAGACAATAGAACCCGCTCGACCTTATATAGGCTTCCTGTAGGTCTGAGTCCAGGCGTTTGGGCTCTTATTATGTCTTTGTTTGCACATGACGGTTAGTTTTCCCATATGTTGTAAGTTAACCCCTTAACTCCCACCTGAACCGAGCACATTTTCTCCAGTTTGGCTTTACCCCAGTCCAAAAGCTTCTGGAAAAAAGATGTGGAAATAGCACTGGAAAAATGATGGAAATGTGACAAAAAAGTGAGAAAACACTGACAAAAATGGGACAAAAAAATGACAAAAATGTGACCAAAAAAACACAAAAATGTGATAAAAATGACCAAAAAAAAGACAAAAATGTGACAAAAATGTGACAAAAATGTGACAAAAAAAGGACAAAAATGTGATAAAAAAAATACAAAAATGTGACAAAAAAATGACAAAAATGTGAAAAAAAATGACAAAAAAAAAAAGACAAAAATGTGATAAAAAATGGACGAAAAAATGACAAAAAAGTTACAAAAATGAGTTGAACACCCATCAAAAAAATGATTGAAAAAAAAACTGATGACGTGAGGAAAAAGATCCTCTCGGTTCAGGCGGGAGTTAAGAGGTTAAGACACTTTGCATTTGACCCAGTGGGAAAATAGGTCAAGGAGGTATTGTCAAATTTACGGCATTGTAATATACTCCATTGACTGGTCTTTCATCCTGCAGGGATTGACTTGGGTTTCATTCACACGGGCTATAAGGGCAGTGTTTTCTATCTTGTAGCAAATATTGGATATCAGGAAGTTTTCTCACTCGTGGGCGAAATTTCTCATAGTCAGGAAATGAGATGTGGTGTCATAGGGCTGTATGTTATAATATACACCCTTCATATTTGACCAGTGTAATGTAAAACAAACATATACCATATTCAGTCCCATACAGGGCTGGACTGGCAGAAAAAATTCGGCCCGGGACTTTTGGGTCAAGACCGGCCCTCTAAAAAATAAATTCAAACAAATTCAAGCTAACGCCTCAGAGACTCAACACTTTAATCTTGTCATTTATAACTTGAAGGAACTTTTGTAAAATTACTTAACAATCTTAAAATGTGCGTTCCATTAATGAAGTTCCTCTCGCGACTGCAACACAAATAAACTTCTCAAAACCACCAAATTATCAAACTGTAGATGAAGATGAAACGGTAAAACTCACCACAGAGTTCAGAGAGGTGTGGAGTGAGAACAGAAATTCCAAAAAGGCCAAACATTGTAAATCCGTTCAATGGAAACTAGAAGATTTCCAAACTGCACTGACAACGAGGGGCAAGACGGAGTCACCTGACAACTCCCAGCATGCACTTCTTTGCAAACATTTGTCTAAAATGTATACAAAAATAGAGGTCTGAGGTTCTGTGGGTCCTGGAGGGAGTTACAATAAACTATTTCCTCTTATATTCGCAATGTGAGGGGCATGAGTGTGATGTCCCAGAGGCCCATCGCTCATTAAACGAGATTATCTGGGAACCATGACTCAAGAAAGCGCCACCAGAGGGGAATAAAAGGCGTCACATCCCGTGCATTGAGTTGCCTTGTGTACGAAATGCGCGGTATAAATAAAGTTGCCTTGCCTTGCCTCTAGTGGAGGAATCGTGATGGCTCTTCCCGCTAGTTGTGGGCTGGTGAAAATTATTATGGGCCATTATCTCGATCTGACTGGGCCCAACCGGCCCAAAAGTATGTTGGCCCACCGGGAAAACTTCCGAATCTCCCGACGGCCAGTCCAGCCCCATGGTCCCATGTACTGAATTGTAATAACGGTCAAACACAAACTTGTTTTGTTTAATCAGAGGTCAGAAATGTGTTTATAATGTGTTGATTTGTGTCTAACCTCTGAACCCCCACTGAACCGAGGACGTTTTCTCCAGTTTGGCTTCACCCAAATGGAAAAGCTTCTCGAAACAAAAACATGACTAAAAAGTGATGAAAAAGCAACAAAGCAGCAATAAAAGAGCATCGAAAAACAACGCTGAAAAGCAACAACAACACAACAAAAAAATGTGGCAAAAGACAGACAAAAAAGCAATGGAGAAAAAAATTTGAAAAATAAAATGAAAACATGACAAAAACGCTTCAAATATCTGACGGCAAAGCAGCGATGACGCGAGAAAAGAAAGTTACAATCAGTTTTGTATGAAGCACTACACAGAGGCTATAAGCTTCTAGATTCAGGTAAAGCCGAATTGGAGAAAAGAAGTTCATGTACTGTTAAATTTTTGTGTGAAGGCCCAACTATGGCTGGACACTGAGAATTAGCTTCGGTTCGGTTGTAGCAACATAAGCTTATGCATACTAAAAATATACTATATAAATACACTGCAAAAAGTGGATTCTAAGCAAGTAAAAAATGTCTTACTTTAAGAAATAAGTTCTTATTTTTTCCCTAAAAGTAATAATGTTTTGCCGAGCAAAGTTTTCTTGAGAAAAAAAATCTTATTTTAGGAAATAAAATGTAGCCATTTCTTGTTCAGATAAATTTGCTAAAAAACATGCAAATTTTTCATGTAACAAGAAAGAAAAACTTTTTGAATCTTCTTCTTTAGACAAAGAATATTTTATTTTATTTTAAGAAAAACTAAGATCACAACAACTCTTAATGTAAGAACTGATTCTCACAGAGAGATAAGACATTCCATTCTTTAAAGTGGGCGGCTCGGTGGCACAGCGGTTAGAGCCTCAGCTTCACAGCTCGAAGGTCCTGGGTTCAATTCCCACCAGAACGGGGCCTTTCTGTGTGGAGCATGTTCTCCACCATGTCTACCACTAAAAACATGTACAATAGGTGAATCTTCCAGCAGGTGATTCTGACCATCAGCCTGGCTCCACATCATGGAGTTGGGTCTCCGGGCGCGGGCAATATTTTCCTTAAATATTAGTATTTATTAAGAACATTTTGCTCAAAAATGTGTGTAATTTAGAACATTTTGCTTAAATCAAGCAACATTGAAGTAAAATATCCCACAATTTTTCACTAAATAAGAATTTTTTCCTTAAATCATTCCATTTTCTGAGGACATTTTGCTTAATTCTAGCTATTTATTTGCTTAAATTTAGTGTTTCTTTCTTGTTTTATGATGAGAAAAATATTCTAGAAATAAGAATTCTTAGCAAGAAAAAAATGCTGACCCCATTGGCAGAATTTTTTCCAGTGTAGGCCTACTAAAGATAGAGAGCCCATTTTGAATCCTTTTGTTTATACATATTGTTGTTGTTTTTTGACAATAACTCCTTCTTTGTTCAAATCCCAAATAACTCGAGTCTGCATCATAATCTGCCCGCATGTCCACCTCCCTGCGTCACTGCAGCCTGAGAAACAAACCGCGCTGTGTTCTCCAAATCCCCCGAAACTATGCGCGCGCGGAGTTAAAGTTCTCCCTCGACCACGACGCAACAGACTTAGCCGTTTTGTCGCGTTCACTTGTCGATGCGCAGGAATTCGGGAGGACGAGGATGGAGCTGGAGAAGGGGGAGGAGAGAAGCCCGGCAATGTCACGATGTCAGTCCAACCCACTCGTAAGCAGGCACAAAAACGCGGAGGCGCACTTGGGACTTGCACACAATTACGCCATCACCCATTACGCACGCGTTACATTAGCCGAAACCACCGGACTGCCAGCCTTTACGCACACATCCACGGCGCACCAGAGCTAAGGTAGGTGTGTGTGTGTGCGCGCTTCCCTCTCTGTCTGTGTTTTCCCATTCCAAGAGCCCATTTATCTCAATCTGCCGGAATAGCTGCCGTCTCTTGGCTCCGGTATAACTTTATCCGCTCTGTATGCCGCGCCACGCGCACCACGACAACTCCCCTTTATGTCTTTCTGCCGTTTCTCACGCGCGTTTGTGTCAGTGGTCTCCCTGGATATACGAGAGAGAGAGTGAGTGAAGTGGTAACAGGAGGAGTGTTTGCATTCTGGAGCGTGGCCAGGGAGACCCGATGACCGCCGGAGTGTTTGGGTAGATGTGGAGATCTGCGCGCGGCTACTCACTGGGTCAGGGTTCGGTGTCGGGTTTCCGGTTTGTAGGTCATTTAAAAGCTGGAGTACATTTACAGTGAGTTGTTTTTAGGGTGTTGGTTTGGACAAGTTTCCCCTTTTCTTTCCTTTGTTTTAGAGGCTGTTTCTAAATAACATTGAAATGAGTATGACTGATTCAATATAGACACAACATCCCAACAAACATTAAGCACATGATCAGTGATTAGTGCGTTTACATGAGTGTCCAGGTTATTCATGGGGATTTTAAGTTTCCTGGTTTTGTCTGGTTCATGTAAACACAGAATCCTGGTTTCAGTTCCCTGGATAAGCCAATATCCAGGTTATTATAAACCTGGATATTCCCACAGTTTCCAGGATAACAGATGAGCCTGATTTATCCCCATCGCTGACATACTGAGCATGTGCAAACTCTTTAAACCGATATGGCAGCAGCAAAAACTCCTACAGCCATTTTGGTACCTGGGCTTTTAAAACGTCATTTTCAATTCATTCTCACGTCTGTTGTTGAAGCTGTGAAAGAACTCTCCTGTTTTAAAAGGAGATCTTTGCATAGATCTGGTCTAGAGAAATGTCCGAAACAGCCATGTGTTAGCAACGTTGCTAAAGTATTTAGCTCCTTACCATAATGGTCATTAGCTCCGCCCCTCTCTGGAGCCTAAATATCCAGGATACTGTAGTTGCTCATGTAAACAGGGAGTGTCCTGGTTTCACATGTAAACATTATCCAGAATACTGTCATAACCAGGATATTCTGAATAACCCGGTAACTCGAGCGCGTGTAAACACACTCACTGTTAGTTCTAACCTTTAGCCTTTACAATTCAAAAACACACAACATATGCACATTGCCATCATAAACATATGGCCCAAAAGCAATGGCTTGTCCAGCTGCATTAGACACTCAAATCGCTCAAGGAATCAGTCATTCACTACACAGACACTGGAGGCAAGTTGGGTGAAGTGTCTTGCCCAAGGACACAACGGCAGCACCTGTGGGACCTGGGTCCACGGGTCCACCAACCCTCTGGTTTTACAACGACCCACTCGACCAGCTGAGCAGACTTTGATTAAATGATTCATATTTAATATGAATCATTTAACATGACAGTATTTGAGCTGTAATTCCACAGAACAATTCAATACAACACAGTGAATTTCTCCTTTGTGAGATCAATAAAGGTTTATCTTATCTTACACAGGGACAACAGGGATTTTGACTGGGGGGATTTAGAAAGGCAAAACACATTTATTTATTAACATGTAAACCAGTGTTTGGTTTCCAGTCATTGTGAGTATAGGCCTGTCACAATAACACAGTCTGAAGTTTGATTGATTGAGGAGGGAAACTCTCTGGTTGATCCACAGTGGCGGCTCAGTCGCAACGGCTCAGGACTAACACCTGAACACTATTTAGTTGTACAGTTGTACGATGACAAATAAACCACTTACTTACTTAATACTGCGATACTGATGCGATATTTACCCAAATCTTAAAGCTTCTTCACTGGAGCTTACAGCCAGTGTAACGCCTCATTTGAAAGCTAAGGCCTCATTCTCTTTCCTTGTTTTTGTTGTCAAGTTGTCGTCACATTTTTCATTGCATTTTTGTTGTTAGTCTGTTTTCATCCAATGTTTTGTCGCGTTTTGGTCTCGTTTTCATCACTTTATTACAGTTACATTTCACTGAAAGACAAAATGCAGCCAAAACCCTAAAAAGTGACAAAAACACAACAAAATCAATTTAAGCAAAACAAGGAAGAAGCTTATGAGTTTTGTAGGTCTTAGCTTTCAAATGAGGCGTTACCATGGCCTATAGGCTGTAAACTCCCAGGTCAAGAAGCTTTAAGATTTGGGTAAAGCCGAACTGGAGAAAATGGGTCAAACTAGCTCTAAATCTTAAAAATGACAAGTTAATCTCAAGTATTGCAAACTGTGGTAAAGATAAATAATAGACAAACACTGAGCGTTGACATAGTAATTATCACGACGGCTCTAATCGCAGATGTCGCTTTTTACGTGATTTTAGCAGCAAAATAAAAACAGACACTAAACACAGTCATCTCTTTGACTGAACTAATGCCGGCTCTTCTCCAGCTCCTCCTGCACTGCAAAAAGTGCCCGACTAAAAACAAGGAAAAACAAGGAAAAAATTCTGCCAATGGGGTCAGCTTTTTCTTGCTAAGAATTCTTATTTCTAGAATATTTTTTCACATCATAAAACAAGAAAGAAACACTAAATTTAAGCAAATAAATAACTAGAATTAAGCAAAATGTCCTCAGAAAATTGAATAATTTAAGGAAAACATTCTTATTTAGTGAAAAATTGTGAGTATTTTACTTAAATGTTGCTTGATTTAAGCAAAATGTTGTAAATTACACACATTTTTGAGCAAAATGTTCTTAATAAATACTAATATTTAAGGAAAATATTGCCTGGGCCCGGAGACCCATCTCCATGATGTGGAGCCAGGCTGATGGTCAGAATCACCTGGCTGGAGGATTAAACTATTGTACATGTTTTTAGTGGTAGACATGGGGAGAACATGCTCCACACAGAAAGGCCCCTTTGGGAATCGAACCCAGGACCTTCGAGCTGTGAAGCTGAGGCTGAGTTGTTGTGATCTTAGTTTTTCTTAAAATAAGAAAAAAATATTGTTTGTCTAAAGCTGAAGAAGATTCAAAAAGTTTTTCTTTCTTGTTACAAGAAAAATTTGCATGTTTTTAGTAAATATATCTGAACAAGAAATGGCTAGATTTTTTTTCCTAAAACAAGATTTTTTTTCTCAAGAAAACTTTGCTCGTCAAGACATTATTACTTTTTAGGGAAAAAATAAGAACTTATTTCTTAAAGTAAGACATTTTTTACTTGCTTAGAATCCACTTTTTGCAGTGTGTTCTTCATCCTAGGATTGATTTTCTATATTCGTCTCCTTCTGGTAACAGGTGCGGGGTTTTATAAATAGGCCGTGGCTGAAGTGAATTGAAATATGAGGGCGATGCTCCTCTCTTTGTGCTCAGGTTATTGTTACTGAAAACACATCTGATGACGGGAAGGGAAACAAAAACAATGGCTTTGTGTTTCTAGTTCAAGCAGCTTCAGGGCTCGATGTGTTTATGTCATACTGTCAGTGTGCTGTGTTTCTGAGGATAAATAACATTGTTTTCTTCTCCTGATAATCCTGATCCCCCGAGTAAGCGCCGCACTTTCCCAACAACAACACTGATCCTGTTAATATTCAGTGAAATGCGAGGTTTCAAAATCGCCCCGGCCGCTCCTCTCGCACTTGTTTCCATTCACTCACAGTCTCGTGGTGAGAAAACCTCCCCTCAGCGTCCGATTGGCTCGTTCTTATCTCGCAGACAAACGATTGGAGCGACGCTCGGCCACTCGCCGCGACCCAGAGTTTCAAAAAGAGCGAGGAGGCGTGTGTGGCGTTCAGTTTCAGGTGAAAGGACTGAGGAGAGTGGACTTCCCCGTCGACTGGTATGTGCTCTGACTAAGCAGAATCTGATCTGACAGAAACGGTGCTGGAATTAAGACGGTTTATGCTGGTTTGGAGCAGGTTTGGACTGACTTGAAATGAGATAATCAATGGTGCAAGCATTTATAATAAGAGGAATGTATGTGTACCTTTAAAATAAGACAACAAACACAAATCATTCTTGTTCCAAACCTGCTCAGAATCAGCACAAATGCAAATATTCCAGGCACTTTTAAGTTGATTTTTTTCAGTGTAGTTCCAGTCAATAGTATTTCTGAGGTACTGCAAAAAATATATATATATATTGAAATAAGTAAAGAAGTAAAAGAGTAGCGTACATCTCATTGCGCTAAAGATACAACAATAAATCTAACTTGACTTGAAATCCTTAAAACTAATCTTTCTCGCGTTGTTGTCACTTTTTTTAAACTCTTTTTCATTGTTTTTTTGTTACGTTTTCATCACTTTTTTGTTACTCTTTTATGTTTTTTTCCTCCTTCTTTCAATCACTTTTTCATCGCGTTTTAGTCCCTTTTTTGATGGGGTTTTAATCACTTTTCCCTCCCTTTTTTTTATCACTTTTTCATCGTTTTTTGTCACTTTTGTATGAGCTTTTGTTCCTTTTTTGTTTGTTTATCACTTTTTCATGGCGTTTTTGTCCCTTTTTTGATGTTTTTTTTTCACTATTTCATTGCTTTTTTGTTGCCTTTTAATCTTCGTTTTCGTCTCTTTTGTTAGTCTTTATTAAAGGTGCTTTACCTGATTTTTTTTCCTAGTAATACGTTTGCTAAGTGTGACGTCACGACTTCCGCTTCCGGGTCCTAGCAAACCGGCAAATATGCAAGAATAAAAACATAAAAAACTCTTAAAAACAACCATCAATATTTGTGAAACTCAGCAGAGAGTTACTGAACATACTTATTTATCAGGCCCATTAACAAAAAATGCCGCACCTACTGCTAAAAAAGTAATATTTACTAAAGTCACTACTTCCGGGGTTAGCGTAGCTGCTGCGCCGTTAGCATTTATCTCCGCTAACTAAGCTATGTACCGATTTTGGTAAATATTACTTTTATAGCAGTAGGTGCAGCATTTTTGGCTACTGGGCCTGATAAATAAGTCTGTTCAGTAACTCTCTGCTGAGTTTCACAAATATTTATTGTGGTATTGAAGAGTTTTTTGTAGTTTCTCGCACGTCTCGGGACGGAAGTCGAGGATTTTGAACAATTTTATGAACTTGTAGGTTAGTTTTGTTGCTTTTCTGTGAAAGAGACACTAAAAAGTGACAGTACAAGTTGACACAAATGTGCTGATGAACTTGTCCCATTATATTTGCTATTTTATGTGTGTATGTGTGTCATTTGAAAGCTAAGACCCACAAAACTGATCTTTTCCCCCCGCATTGTTGCTGTGTTGTGTCACCTTTTGTATGTTTTTTTTTTCTTTTTTTTTCTTTTTTCATTTTTGTGACATTTTTGTTGAGTTTTTGTCACTTTTTGGTTGAGCTTTTTGACACTTATTGTTGAATTTTGGTCACATTTTTGTTGAATTGTTGTCACATTTTTGTTGCGTTTACATCCTTGTTTTCTTTTACATTTGTTGTGGCTATTTTGGTGCTTTTTTCCCCAAGAAACTTTTTGATTAGGGTAAAGCCAAACTGGAGAAAATGAGATCCGTTCAGGTGGAAGTTAAGAGGTTAGCGCATTTTCTCCAGTTTGGCTTTACCCAAATCTAAAAAGCTTCTCGACTGGAGAGCAACAATGTAACGCCTCATTTGAAAGCTAAGACCTGCAAGAGTGATTGTAACTTTTTGTCGCGTCGCCATAATTTTTAACCTCTTTTTTTGTTTTGTTTTTTCATTACTTTTTTTTGTGGCTTTTTGTTGTGTTTTTGTCACGTTTTTGTCGTGTTTTTGTCGTGTTTTTGTTGTGTTTTTGTCACATTTTTTCTATCATTTTTTGTAATGTTTTTGTGGCCTTTTCGTTGCTTTGTTGTCGTGTTTTTGTTGACTTTTCGTCACATTTTTCATCGTTTTTTGTGTTGCTTTTCCGGCACTTTTTTGTTTTCTTTTCATCCTCTTTTTGTCGCTAATTTGATGCTTTTCTTTCTAGCTTTTAGATTTGGGTAAAGCTCGGTTAAGGCGGGACCGGTGGCCCTTCTGTGCTCTTCCAGAATGGACATATGACCAGTCCGCCCCTGCCTGTGAGGAATTGTTAGAAAAGTAAGGAATGAGTTTGAACCACGGCTAACGTTTAAATTCTGCGGCTTCCTCTTTCATTATTTGTTATTCACAAATCAGGGATAGGGCCTTGAAGAAGCTTTTAGATTTGGGTAAAGCCAAACTGGAGAGCACGTGCCAGGGTTCAGGTGGGGGTTAGGAGGTTAAGTGCAATAACGCTCGTAGACGTTCTGGTAGATTTCGGTTTGTAATGTGGTTGTGGTTGCCATGGTGACCTCATAGTTGACTGCAGTGTATGAAACCGCAGAGCGAGGGCAGACAGACTCCCTGACACAATAGTATTTGTTGCTTATCAGTGGTTTTGTGAGTGAACTTGCCTGTCACTTGGAGATAGCAGTGGCGGAAAGTCTCCTCCCTTTTCGCTCTGAGGTCGCTCTGGGTAAATTGTTTACATTGTCAATCTGAGGACAAGTGTGCGGACAGAGCAGACGGCCCGAGGGCGGAGGTGGCTCTGAGTGTCGCCGTTAAGAGGAAGTACTTGTGTGAGCGAGTGGGTAAAAGGTCCTGTGTTTGAGCTTAACATAGTCTGCAAACTGGCAGGTCCTGGCAGGGATCAGCTCAGGATTTTTATCGCCCCACAGTGAAATTTATGGCTCGATTTCTACGTTTATGATGTTGATAAACTTTAATCACTGCAAATGTTTATCTTTTGGCTCAACCGTGCAAAGAAATAAGCTACATTTATTGAAATAATTGCATTAAAATAAAAAGACCTCAGTGGTTTGCGCTCGTGCCCTAAAGCAAGAAGGTCCCGGGTTCGATTCCCACCTAGACGGGGCCTGTTGTCCCTGTGTCGGCGTAGGTTTTCCTCCAAGTACTCCCCTACCTCTAAAAACATGTACTATAGGTTCCCCTCTGAGGCCAGGACTCCCCCGGAAAATAGATTCATAATCTCAGACAAAAAAAATCTTATTTTAAAGGGGCTTCATGCAAGTTGGCCATTTTATGCTCACTACTGCCACCTCAGGTCATGCATGTAACTGCACCTTCTCGGATTTTAGAGGCAGTTGTGGTGAACAGGTCTGAGCTCATTCTGGAACATGTAGGGGGAAGAAAACACATAATTTTAACATTTTTTTAAAACTATGTATTGTCCCTGTAATTGTTGTTGATGTTTTTCTTTTTGTTTTGTTTATTTAAGTGTAAGAAAGTGGCCCCATGACCAGATTTCTTGATATGAGTGACTCAAATCAAGGACAAATGTACAAATAAAAAACAAAAGGAACATTTCTTTGCACAGTTAGGCCAAAAGAAAAAGAAAAAGAGGTTCCTAATCTCAGTGGGACTTTCCTGGTTAAATAAAGGTCAAATAAACATGTGCAGTTATTACATTTTATCAACATCATAAACGTCAACATCAAATCACTTTTGCTTTTTGTAGCGTCCACTAAAGATTACAGTGAGTGGGCTGAGTTATTACTTTGTGTTTTGGCAACGGCGTGTTTGTAATGTCATCAAGATCTAAACGATACAAACGCTGGGCGAAAGGAGAAGCTTGAAGTGAAAACATAGTTAACACGATTAGATTTAAGATTGTTCCCAGCTTTCTTTAGTTTGGCCATTTTTGTGATGTTTATAGTTTCACTTCTTTATTGGACTCAGACAGGAAGTGACACAGGTGAAGGTAAACAATTTTAACCTCTTAACTCCCGCCTGAACCGAGAGGATCTTTTTCCTCACGTCATCGGATTATTTTTCCATCATTTTTTTGTTGGGTATTCAACTCATTTTTGTAAC
Source organism: Gobius niger (assembly GCF_951799975.1). Taxonomy (NCBI): domain Eukaryota; kingdom Metazoa; phylum Chordata; class Actinopteri; order Gobiiformes; family Gobiidae; genus Gobius; species Gobius niger. The sequence continues at coordinate 7,187,405 of NC_136856.1, forward strand.
TTTTTTGTCCTTTTTTTTTTGTTGCTTTTTTTTGTAATTTTTTGGTCAAATTTTTATCACATTTTTGTCATTTTTTATCACATTTTTGTCATTTTTCGTCAATTTTTTATCAATTTCTTGTCACAGTTTTTGTAATTTTTTAGCATTTTTTTTGTAATTTTTTTGTAAATTTTTTATCAAATTTTTGTCACAGTTTTTGTAATTTTTTTTGCACATTTTTGTAATTTTTTTGCATTTTTTTGTAATTTTTTGTCACAATTTTTCCTCACTTTTTTTCAATGTTTTCTCACTTTTTCGTCACATTTCCATCATTGTTTTCGTCTCAGTTTTGTTGTTTTTTTCACAGCTTTTTTCCAGAAGCTTTTGGACTGGGGTAAAGCCAAACTGGAGAAAATGTGCTCAGTTCAGGTGGGAGTTAAGGGGTTAAGCTGTTGCCGTGCCGACCATATTAAATCAATGAGAGTCAAACTGCTCTGAAACTTCACCTCCATCGATGTCACTTCCAGCAGCTTAAAAATTCAAATAAAAATAACTTTTCTGTCCTTCTGAATAAGTCACATTTTCAAAAGCAAAATCGTTTTGTGTTGAATCTTGGCAGGACGATGGAAAGAGTTGAGTTCTGATACAAGCTGAGAGTTATCTAAACATTTGGCTCGTGTTCATGAACCTTTATGAGCGAAAGTCGTCCGTCCTCATACCTGCGACACATTCAGAACATTGCGTTTCCCACTGACTCCCGGCTCAACCTGTTAAGGGCCGTCCCAGCGAGGGATGGGTGTTGTTTATCTAATACAGCTTTTGATTAACGTAATTGAGCGGTGGCCCTGTCCACTCTTTCTGTGCCACTTACAGTAAATAAATAGAACATAGAAACAGGGGGGGTGGGGGGAGACTATTGTGCCGGTGCCAGGGCTGAATTGAAAGCCGCCAGGTCCCGGGACAATGGTCGATAATGATCTCCTGTGCCTCTCTATAGGACCAGGGAAAGCGAGGAGACAAAGGACCAACCTCCAGCTGGTGGCGAGGAGGATTGAGTGCCGCAGACGCTTTCGCCAAACAAACGAGGGAAATCCACTCTCTGTAACAGACAAAGGGATTCGGTGGGTTACACGCATGAATAAGTCAAGTAGTGCTGGCGTACAAGGCTGAACTGCTGTTACTGTGTCCCCCCCTGTGAGAGTAATATAGGATTACATTGTCTGTGAGTGGTTTGGCTTGTTCCAATGGTGTCTCTCTACAGTAGACCGGGACTGTATTTGCAAAAAAAAAAACGTGCAAGTTGCTCCTTTGACGCCGTACATGAGTCATTCATTTGACATGACTTGATTTCCTATTAAAAATCCCTTTCCTAAACTCATATTCACATTAATAAACATTCTATGGGCTTTTTTCAGTCCCATAGCACCAGTCTATATCACACTACAATGATGACAAACCTTCTGTTGGTCTGTAAATGCAGTAAATTAGAATAACTGCCTTGTATAAAATGTCTCTCTCAAAATGTCTGTAGTGAATGTCTTGAAATAGGCCTCTGTCTCTTTAAGAACCTCTGAGCCTTTCCGACACGCCCCCTCCACACGCTGTCTGTGGCATCAGTGGGGAGGGGGTTCTGCTGAGGAGCAGTGGTTGGTTACTCGGCTGGTGATGAAAGCTCGGAGGCGTCTCCAGGAGGTGGGGGCGTTCCTAGGAGGACTCAGGCAAACCTATCCCTAAAATGGCCGCCATCAGAGTTTTTACAGATTACTCAAAAATACGTGAATGGACAAAATTGACGAAAAAATTACGAAAATGTGGGGGAAAAATGGACAAAAAAATGACAAAAATGTGGGGGAAAAATTACGAAAAAATGACAAAAATGTGGAAAAAAATTTACGAAAAAATGACAAAAATGTGACAAAAATATTACAAAAAAAATACAAAAAATTGACGAAAAAATGACAAAAATGTGACAAAAAATGGACAAAAAAATGACAAAAATGTGACAAAAAATGGACAAAAAAATGACAAAAATGTGACAAAAAATGGACAAAAAAATGACAAAAATGTGACAAAAAATTGATGAAAAAATGACAAAAATGTGACAAAAAATTGACAAAAAAATGTGCCAAGGCAACACTTCAGGCATGTTTTTAATGAGGGAATGACATAATAACATGATGGAAAGATTGAAAAAGTCCATTTTGCATAATACCCCCCCTTTAAGATCTGGACTCTGTTGCCTAATCATCTCATGCTCCCTGAACCGCTCTTTCACAATGTGAGTCTGATGAATCCTGGTATTGTCATCTTGGAATATGTCTGTGCCATCAAGGAAGAAGAAATCCATTGATGGAATAACCTGCTCATTCAGGATGTTCAGCTGATCTCATTCTTTGTGCTCATAGTGTTGCTGAACCTCGACCCCAGATCAGAACAGTTTGTTAAATCCAGGTTTTTGGTTGTGTCTCTTTCAGATCTCAGATACAGCACAGTAAGAAGACCGTAAGAGGCCGACTCCCTCTCAGATTGTACCCGCACACAGAGGCAGGATGCTGGCTAAGATCCTCCAGGACATGTGGGTGGACCCTGACGTGCTGGAGGCTCTGAATGAGGAGCAGAAGAGGGTCCTGTTCGTGAAGATGAGGGAGGAGCAGGTCCGACGCTGGAGAGTGAGAGAAGAAGAGGAGGAGGAGGAGCAGAGGAGCACAGAGAACTACTGCAGCAGGGCCAACAAGAAAGGTACTGAGGGTTTATTCATGTGTTTATCAAGCACTTTTACTGCTACGAAGGTGATCAAAGTCCAACAAAATTAACTCAAATCAAGAACAAAGGTAGCACAAGGCGTACGGCATATTTTACTGGCAGTACCTTTGGGGACTTTCTCCATAACGACGATGAAGTAATATTTTGGCAAACCATCTACTGCTTAATTCACATTGCTCGTGTCCTCTTTCCCCATTATTCACCCACCCACCCACAACTTTTATACAATTATTCTCCCAGTCTTTCCCAATTTTACCCATTTGAACCCTATTTTTCCCTATAAAAAATCTCCTTTTCTCCGAATCTTTACCCTTTGTTTTACCCTTTTTTTCCTTTTTTAAAAATGTTGCCCCATTTCTGCCACTTTTCTGCCACCAAGAAAAGGTTTAGTTACTACTGGTATCGACAAAGTAAAAGCATCTAAAGCAGGTACCGAAAAGAAAGATAAAATCTTTCTTTTGATGCTGTTGGTCATCAACATTAAAAAGAAAAAAAAAAATGGAAAAAAAAAGTTGGGGAAGTGGAACAATAGGTTAAATTGGGGAAACAATTTTGAAAATGTGGGGGGAAAAACGAGGAAAAAAATGGAAACATTTTGGGAGAAATTGGGGGATTAAATGGGAAAAAATTGGGGGGAAATTTTGGGGAAAAAAATATATTTTGGGGAAATTGGGGAAAAAACATGTAGAAAAATTGGTGGAAATTTTAAAGAGAGTTTAAAAATGTTAAAATTAAGTATTTTCTTCCCCCTACATGTTCCAGCCATGTCCTGTATCTGCCCCTTTTAAAGAGACTAAATGCAAGTTGGCCATTTTATACTCACTACTGCCACCTCAGGTCTTACACGTACAGGACATTGTTGGAACATGAAGGAAAATCCTGCACAATAAAGCTGTTACTTTGGGTCTGAAGTGCCGTCATGCACAGGCTTAATATAGAAGGTGCAGCTACACGTGTGACCTTAGGTGGCAGTAGTGAGTATAACATGGCCAACTTGCATCTAGTCTCTTTAAGGAAAATGATGGAAAATTTTGGGGGGAAAAACGTAAAAAATTTGATCAAAAATGGGGGAAATATAAACTCGGAAAGTGTTTTTTCTGCCCTTTTGTAGTTAAAGGAAGTTTCTTGGTTATTTCACCTCAAACAAATGATACAAATGTAAAAGAAGTGAAAAGACTAGATTAACATTATTTATCTATTTTATGGTTCTATATGACAAATATTTTAGTATAGGTGTCGAAAAAAGTATATTTCAGGCGTCGGTACCAAAAACCAAGAATCGTCAAAGTACCCTAATCATCACACTCCTCGGTTTGAGTAAAACAGCCTCTCCAAGTGTGTGAACGCCGTGTCCTCGTGTCAGTCCTCCCACACGTCCCGTCCTTGAAGTGAAGCCAGTTTGTCTCTGGTCGGACTGGTTCAGATAAAGGGAAAACCCACGGCTTAAGCCTCACGGGAGACATGCCTCTGCGGTTACAGTTTAGAGGAACTCAACAATGAAGAGAATGAGGACTATTCTTAGAGCTTTAAAAATATCCTGGAATGTGGCATCAAATACGCAACAAAAACAAATGATCACGGTGTCATTATAGGCGTAACTCGTAACCAGCACACGACACTCGGCCTGAATCTTTCACATATCTTCTGTCGCTTCATTAAAAACATGTACAACGTGTTTTTCCATGACCGTTTGTTCCCACGCTGTGTTTACCTGGCGGTTTGATGCGTAATACTTGTAAAAACTAAATTTAGCTTCAGCCAATTGTTCAGATGCGACTTAATGACATGGTAATTTAACGCTTATTAACGGCGTTATGTAACATTGCCGTAGGAGGAGAAATCAGAGGCTAAACCAGGACCAAAGAAAGGACTACGCTGCTAAAAGTACCCTACTAATAACAAGGAAACAAATCTTAAAATAAGACATTTTGTCTTGTTTTAAGCAAATAAATAGCTAGAATAAAGCAAAAAATGTCCTCCATGATGTGGAGCCAGGCTGATGGTCAGAATCACCTGGCTGGAAGATTCACCTATTGTACATGTTTTTAGTGGTAGGGGAAGCGCACGCAAACACGGGGAGAACATGCTCCACACAGAAAGGCCCCGTCCTCTATACTAAGCTCGTGCATGACGGCACTTTGGACTCGAAGTAACAGCTTTTTGAGTGACAGTGCAGGATTTTCCTTCATGTTCCAACAATGTCCTAATGTGAAGAATGAACTCAGACCTGTTCACCACAACTGCCTCTAAAATCCTGCTCTGTCGCTCAAAAAGTAGTTACTTCGGGTCCGAAGTGCCGTCATGCATAAGCTTAGTATAGAAGGTGCAGTTACACGTAAGACCTGAGGTGGCAGTAGTGAGTATAAAATGGCCAACTTGCATCTCGCCCCTTTAAGGATTAAATACACCTATTAAACTAAAAATCACAGTCAAAAGAACTTGGCACTTGTCATTTTAACAGACTCGGGTCACCTTGCATCTAGTCCCTTTAAAGCAGGGGTAGCCAAGTTTTCCTGGCGGAGGGCCAATTGTCTTTATTGTAAATAGACAGAGGGCTGAAGCCGCTGATTATTAGCCCAAAGTAATGCACAACACTGGAAAAATTACCGTTAAATGAGATAAATGACTTAAAATTGCCTGAATCAAAGTTCCTCTATGTTGAATTTGAATTTGTTTGAACTAATCCAAGATACAAATGCTATAGCGCCGATGGAACAAGAATAAAAAGAGAATAACTACTAGAGGTTTAATCTCGTCTAAGACCAGACCAAATCTACTCAAATCTTAGATTTAATCTCTTAATTTAAGTAGATTTATGTCATTTCTTCCTTAAAACGATTATTATTTTTCCAGTGCACTTCCTTCAAACGCCAGTGTTGTACATAATATATGACCTAATTGGGTGCATTGACAGTATTTCTACCTTTTTTTCTCCCATTTAACTCTAATAATGTTAAAAGAACTCTCTGATTTGGGTAATCATGTTTCTCAAAATCATTTTGAGGGCCAGAGGTGCTGTGCTGGAGGGCCGGATTTGGCCCCCGGGCCTGACGTTGCCTACCCCTGCTTTAAAGAGAGATTCTACACATTAGGACTTTGCAGGAACATGTAAATGAAAATACTTCGTCCCTTTAAATCAATGAGAATTTGTCGGAAAACACAGGGTTTTTTTTTGGATTCCAACTGCACATGGTTGGAATATATTCGTATTTGGGTCACGGCCTGTTATCCTGGGGTGATGCTGAAGCCAGACCAGATAAGAACCGCTGCCACTGGAAACCAATAAGACTAAAGATAGGACTCAATCAGGCTTAAACCAACAAACAACGAAACCAAGATTAAAATCACAAACTAGGCCCAGAGAAAGACCATACCTCGTGTTTAATGACCTTCACTGATCCGCCGTCTTAGTCCCTTCTCCATTCTTCACAAAACAAAACAAATCCTATTACATATTCACCCCCCTCCTCCGCCACCTGCCCGCTCCCGCTCACGTTTTCCGCCTGCGTATCGCGCCGGCTGAAGCAAACAGAGCTCGGGCCATTGTATGTTGTGAAACTCAAGCGATCGGTCTCAATGTCCGTGCACAGATTGAGTAAACACGAAAACGTAACTCGATATATGTGTGTGTTAAAGCCCGCGCTGCGCCTAAACTGTAGTCACACACTGGTACACACTGAAGGGCAGGGAGGTCCGAGCGATTCAACATGATGCTGGTTTGCAACGGAGGATTAAAGGCAAAATGAAAGGATTCTATGCAGCACAGAAAATCACTGAGTAAGGATCTTGTAAAAGTAGTAAACACTTTATTTCATACTACACTTAGACCCTTGTTATGTACCTCATGTGCAAAACAAGCTTGTGCAATAGTGGATACGCAGCAGAGTCATTCACTCAGCACTCTCTCATTTACATATCAAGGCAAAAATAAACCCTTTGAGCCCCAGGGCAGCGTAGTAGATAGTCCTGTCGTAGAGGTAGTAGTAGTAGAAGTAGTTCTTAAAGGAATAGGCCACCGTTTTTACATACTGAGATATGTTCTTACCTGAGCTTTGACGAGTTCTTTAGGACCTGTCTGATCTTCCCCCGTGCCTTCAGTCACGTAAACACAGCGCAGACGGCGTTAGCATTTAGCCTCTCCCTCTCTCCTCTATAGCTCCAAAACAGGTCAAGATAGAAGCTACCAAGCTCTTCCACGTTTTCCCTATTTAAATATGGTTACATGAAGTGTTCCACTACAAAGTATAATTACACAAAATTAAACAATGTGGATTTTCTAAGTGGATAAAAGGGGGGACTATATTGTAAGGCGTAATAATACCAGGAGTAGTTTGGCATCTGCACAGTAAAGTGAAGATTACTGCGCGGATTTCGAACTACTAAATTAAAATTCATCAAATTACGAACATATAATGGCACTCTGGTAAAATTACCACACACATGTGACATAAAAAAACTATATTTTATCTACATGATCTGGCGACCCCCCAAATTTGTCTCGTGACCCCCTTGGGGGTCCTGACCCCCAGGTTGAGAACCACTGGTTTAAGTGATATAGATGCAGACGGCATCTCGTCATAGAAGGGGGCGTGGCCTCGCCAAGGGGGAAAATAGAATCATTTGGGAAACTAAATTTTCCACTCTTTTTAGCCATTTTCTGGTGGAATATGAACTTATTTATCACATAAAATAAAGTCAAGTGTAAATCGGGCCCATATGGATATTTTCTCACAGCAGATTGTTCAGTAGAAGTAAAAAAACGGCAGTTGTAGCTAGCGCTAGCTAACCGTTTGCATTAGCCCAATACTAACATGTAGCATCAGATTGGCATTCTCCGTTTTTTTATGTATTTATGGGCTGTTGAACCACTTTGCTCCTCCCCATGTCTTTGTATCTTTATTTAGTAGAAACTATATTCATAATTCAGCATTCGTTAAAGTCGTTTTTAAATAATTAGAGAAAGTTTAGATTTTTTCAAAATTGTTTTCCCCCTTAACTGTTTTTAAACATGACCATATATGGGCGATTCCAGAGACGCCGTCTGTATCTATACCAAAATGTATCAACAAATGTAAATTATGTTAAAGACCCAAGGGTAAAAAAAATGACCTGATCGAGCAAAACCAATGTGATTCGTTGATTCAGAATCGAAATTGTCCAGCTTACTAAACTTAGACACCAAATTTGTTGTAAACCAGTGCAGTCTTTATTATTTCTTAACCTAGAATGATTAAAATTTAAGGAAAAATAATTTACTTAGAGCATGAATAAAGCTGGATATAAAATCTTATCTGGCAACATTATGTCTGAATCAAGTGTAATTAAACCGTAAGCTCCAGCAAACCCACTATAAATCAGACGGTGCAGTAAAGGCAGGATGAGTGGCTGTAAAGTCATACAAACAGTATAAGTAATGGGTCAATAGTAGAGCTGAAACACAAAGAAACGCTGCGTGACCTCTGTACATATCTACACAAGTGTCATCTGGACTCGGTAATCGAACTGGTAACTCAAGATGGCGCGAAGCTTTTAAGGCTCAGTTACAAATCTCAGGTGGGAACAGGACACGGGGGTAACTAACACGAAGAGCATCAGCGCGTGTCGGTCTGGAAGGGCCACATGTGCATTCTGGAAGAGCCTCAACCGAGCTTTACCCAAATCTAAAAGCTATAAAGAAAAGCATCAAAATAGCGAGAAAATGTGGATGAAAACAAAACAAAAACGTGAGAAAAACACAACAAAAAATGATAGAAAAAATCATTAAAAAAACAACAAAAATATGACAAAAATGACGTGACGAAAAGTTTCCATCACTTTTGTAGGTTACATTGTTGCTCTCCAGTCGAGAAGCTTTTGGATTTGGGTAAAGCCCGGTATAAAAAAAACATGAATCTAAAAGCAATTCCGTGGAGTATAGATTGATACAGACGGCATCTCTGGAATCGCCCATTTATGGTCATTTTTGAAATCAGTTAAGGGGGAAAACTATTTTGAAAAAATGTACATTTTCTCTAATTATTCAAAAACTACTTTAACAAATGCTGAATTGTGAATTGTGAAGTTTTCTACTAAATAAAGATACAAGGAGAGGAGCAAAGTGGTTCAACAGCCCATACATACATGAATAACGGAGAATGCTAACAGGATGCTACATGTTAGCATCGGGCTAATGCTAGCGGCTTGCTAGCGCTTGCTATGACTGCCGTTTTTTTACTTCTACTGAACAATCTGCTGTGAGAAAATATCCATATGGGCCCGATTTACACTTGACTTTATTTGTGTGATGAATAAGTTCATATTCCACCAGAAAATGGCTAAAAAGAGTGAAAAATTGTGTTTCTCAAAAGACTCTATTTTCCCCCTCAGTGAGGCCACGCCCCCTTCTATGACGAGATGCCATCTGTATCTATGGTGTGCCACAAGGTTCAATTTTGGGACCATTATTATTTATTATTGATATTAATGATTCTTTTTGCTGATGATACCAATCAAAAAAATAATAATAAAAAGCCGAACTGGGGAAAATGCACTTGTTAATGTTAAGGCGGGTGGTTAGAGGTTAAATCATGAATTTGTGGAAGTGTCACAATTACGCTAATTTGGGCCAGGCTGGTCAGAGTCCAGGCCTGTTTTTCAGTCCCAGTCCGTAATACAGACTATGTGGCACAGAAGAACATAAGAAGGTGCAAATTTGACAAGAGAATTTGGCAATGAAGTGAAAAGTCAGGCGTGCGATATAGGGAAGAGGAAACTTTGACTTCTTGGCAAATAACAAAAGAGTTTCATCAGACTTTATCGTAGGTAAGAGGTCCTTTCCAAATCATTAACCTCTGAGTCAACTATCGGGCAGGAACTGGTGTTGACAGTGAACATAAAGGCGCGGCGTCTCACTGAAGGCCTTTGTCCCGTCGGGAGAATTCCCATCTGAAGCAATTTATATGTGTCAGCCCCGTCTTAAAACGATACAGTCTGTGTTAAAACCAGGGTCAGATCAGACCTAAACCGGGCGCTAAACCAGGTCTGGACCAGGACTAGACTTGGTGCGGGTGACTTTACGCCTGGACCCAGACGGTGACATCATCCCTCGAGCCGTGTCTTTGAGAAACATCATGGAAAACACCGGAGAGACACGGAGAGAAGAAGGGTCATGTGTCGGTCACTGGGAAATATCACTGCACTTTCATACACTACAAAAAGAGAATATCAAGCATTGGTTTAAATGACTTGAATTGAGGACGTTTTACACAAATTTAGACTTTTTTCCTGATTGTGCCAAGATTACTTTGCTTGTTTGATGATATTTCAGACTAGTTTTAACCCCTTAACTCCCACCTGAACCGAGCACATTTTCTCCAGTTTGGCTTTACCCCAGTCCAAAAGCATCTGGAAAAAAGCTGTGAAAATAGCAACAAAACTGAGACGAAAACAATGATGGAAATGTGACAAAAAAGTGAGAAACATTGGCAAAAAAGTGACGGAAAATTGATGAAAAAGTGGCAAAAATGTCACAAAAATGTCACAAGGAATTGACAAAAAATTGACGAAGAAATTACAATAATGTTACAAAAAAAATCAAAAAAATGACAAAAATGTGACAAATGTGGCAAAAAATGACAAAAAAAATGACAAATAAGTTACAAAAATGAGTTGAATATCCAACAAAAAAATGATGGAAAAAAAAAATCTGACGTGAGGAAAAAGATCCTCTCGGTTCAGGTGGGAGTTAAGAGGTTAATAATCTTGGTAAAGCTGGAGTAACATTAGAGTGGGCCAAAGTATTCTGGATCACCTGGACCAACGCTCCAGGCACAGCTTTTATATTATTTATCATTGGAACAGAACGTATGAGAGAGTCTCCATTTCCTTATGACACAGCACCATCTAGTGGCCACGCGCCGCACCTGCGCTGTAGGCTGAGTCTCAGAGCCTCGGTGTGACCATGTTGTTTGTCTCATGTTTTCCAGTGAAGTCCAAACAGGTGAGCTGGCTCCTCGGGCGAGACGGAGACGTGAGCGTGATCGTCATCGGAGAAACAGAGGAGTTCAGAGGCTGCAAACTGCTGCAAAACATCAACAACAGGTGAAGAAACATGCTGCACTGGCACATGTTTGTTTGAATTTACTTACTGGGCCTTAGGTTATAAAAGGTTTCCACGGGGATTTCATTACATTATCATTTTTCATATAATTGTGCCAAAATAAAGGCCTTAACCTCTTAACTCCCGCCTGAACCGAGAGCATTTTCTCCAATTTTTTTTGTCCATTTTTTTGTCACTTTTTCGTCAAATTATTCACATTTTTTTGTCAAATTCTTATCACTTTTTCTGCCATTTTTTCTCAATTTTTCGTCAAATTTTCTCACTTTTTTGTCATTTTTTTGGTACATTTTTTCTCAATTTTTCGTCAAATTTTTCTCACTTTTTTGTCAAATTTTTGTCACTTTTTCGTCAAATTATTCGCATTTTTTTGTCAAATTCTTATCACTTTTTCTGCCATTTTTTCTCAATTTTTCGTCAAATTTTCTCACTTTTTTGTCAATTTTTTCTCAATTTTTCTCATTTTTTTTCATCCATTTTTTCTCAATTTTTCGTCAAATTTTTCTCACTTTTTCGTCAATTTTTTCTCACTTTTTCATTTTCTCACATTTTCATCCTTGTTTTCGTCTCAGTTTTGTTGCTATTTTCACACCTTTTTTCCTTTTGGATTGGGGTAAAGCTGGAGAAAATGTGCTCGGTTCAGGCGGGAGTTTAGAGGTTAAATGTCACTAAAAAGCAATAAATCGGATTCTGACTGGCATCTAAATGCCTTGGAGACTAATCACATTGCTGGACTATTTTGTCTATTGTACTGCATATGTTAATCAAAAATACAGATGTTACCTCTCTTTTGACCTTCTCAGAAATGTGTGCTCTATAAATCAGGGGCCGAATTAAATAATCTCAAACCATAGACTGTAAAAAATAATGGACGTCTTCTCCTCACTCCTCCCCTTTTACCATAATGACCACAGTCGAGGGGAAAGTCATGGAGGATTTACAGACTCCTCCTCCCCAGCTCTGACGAAGCATGTTCCTAAAAAGGGCATAAGGGCGGGATCTTCACTGTAGACTCCGCCCTTGCGTGACGTGTAGCTCGCGCTGCTCCAATGCTAACAGTCCAACGCTCATTAAGTACGAGATTTTAAAAATTCTTATTACGAAAACCAGCCTGGTTTCGTAAATTGTGACTAACCCAGCGTTATCTCAGGAGGAAGATCCAGCCTAGTCTAGTGTTGAAAAAATTGAAACCAGGCGTTAAAGTTGTTAGGTTTGGTTAATTTATTTGTACCCGTGGGTAAATTTGTCTTGCAATTCTGAGAACTAGTCAACACATTAAAACACATTATACAAAGATAAAACATCACACATATTTAAATATAAAGCTTGTAAGTGCTCCAGATACTAACAGGAAGTGCCTTTGTTACAGAAACAACTGAAGTTTAAGCCACTTGACAGCAACAAAGTTAAAAAACCCGTGTCTGGGGTGATTTGATCCCTGCTCATAAAGGAAAGGGCAGCGAGAACAAAGCTTTTCTTAAAACGGTTCGTGTGGCTCATTGGCATCAAAAACCGACGCCCAGACGGAAGCATCGAAACTCTGAATGCAAAGGATGCTCAGAGTCTTTTACAATGCTTCGTGCCGTCCTCTCTGTCTATCATGCAGAAAGTCCAAATTTGTTTCTAACAGAAGAGCTCCCGTACCAGGCGACCAGGCAAAGCTCGGGTCCCTTCGATGAACGCCCCATAGAAAAGTGACATCACAGTTTTATCTACATGAAAGAAGGACAGTTTCCGAAGACAATACAGTCGTTGGTGGCCCTTTTTACAAACAGCAGCACAGTTTTCATTAAAATTCAGTTTGCAATCTATAATTGTACCAAGATAACTGTAGGACTCCACACACTCCATGTGTTGTCCCTTTATATATGTTACAACATGTGGGAGAGCGCTCTTTTTAAGGTGTCTAAACTCCAATGCTTTTCAATGGGGGCCTAGTGGCGATATGGAGGGACAACAGCAATGGAGGCCCCCAGTGTCGTGGTCATAAAGCAGAGCAGCCAGCGCCCATTGTCTCAAACACATGGCCCGATCATTGACTGTAATGTAGAGTCAAAGATCCAGCAAGATTTTGTACATTATTATACTAACAATACCTGTTTAATCGCTCTAAAGGGGCTGAAAACACAGTCAACCCCCTCCAAACCCTCCTGTTCGGTCATTTGAGGAAACACCCTGGAAAGTGGCGTTTAACTTGGGTCACGAGTTTGTTGATGAGGAAATAAATCAACCTGCCATTAAGCCAAAATGCCTTCCCCTTTTGTAGCATATGTTCAATGTTGATTAGCAAGCATTGTCCTAACCAATAAGGCCAATAACTAACTTTGGTAATCTTTGTCTCACATTCATATCTCAATATCTACTGAACCAGAACTTGGGACAATGCATAAAGCCATGTTCTTCTTCTTCTTTCTTCATCTTTCTTAAGAGCAGCCGCATGTCTCTTTCTTCTTGGGTTAACCTGATTATGTAAAGGTTAATTCCAGCTGCTAATGCCCCGTTGACTGCGGCACATTGACGTGTGACAGTCATCTCCTTGTCTTTAAAGAAGCCCCGGGGCCCGGTCTGTTCGTTAGTCTCATGGTCCCGATAACTGAGCTGAAGCGCCGGCTCCTGCCCCTGATTAGATTACATGGGACTTGTTTTCCTAAATGACAAACTGATTCAGAGGCTGTGGGGTCAGTGGGATGTCACGATGTTAAGTTTTAATGGTCAGGTTCAGAGAGAAGAAAATATTAGTCGTGTTTGGCGATTTGAGCGCTGAAATGTGGCACGAGCTCTTCAGGAGACAGAGTGAATATGCAGGATTACTCAATCATGCATGAACGAAACTAGAGATGCACCGATCCAGCTTTTTTGATACCGATACTTGGTTTTGAGTATCTGCCGATACCCGATATTTACTGATACCACTTTCTTAAAGGAACAGGCCACCGTTTTTACATACTGAGATATGTTCTTACCTGAGCTTTGACGAGTTCTTTAGGACCTGTCTGATCTTCCCCCGTGCCTTCAGTCACGTAAACACAGCGCAGACGGCGTTAGCATTTAGCCTCTCCCTCTCTCCACTATAGCTCCAAAACAGGTCAAGATAGAAGCTACCAAGCTCTTCCACGTTTTCCCTATTTAAATATGGTTACGTGAAGTGTTCCACTACAAAGTATAATTACACAAAATTAAACAATGTGGATTTTCTAAGCGGATAAAAGGGGGAACTATATTGTAAGGCGTAATAATACCAGGAGTAGTTTGGCATCCGCACAGTAAAGTGAAGATTACTGCGCATCTGCTTTCAAAACTACCATACTATTATCGTTTACCGGGACCCTGCCCTGTTGGCCCTGTAGCCGAGCAATACCTTTTTACATGATCATCACACAGTTACAGTGTTTCTTCTCCCGACATTTTTAACAATGCATTCTATTATTACAGTAGAACGTAGAATGCACAGTCAGTAATCAATAGTAAAACTGGATTGATCCCGAGAGGCTGGGTTTTCACAGCGCGCTCTTTTGTTTGCAGGCTGCTGGGCGATAATCTGAATGGCATCCAGACACAGCCGAGTCCAGGAAACGAGGCGCAGGAACCAGGGCTTAAGGAGGAAGAGGAGGCGCGCGGCACAGATGTGAGTGGGACAGCGCTGCCTTTAGTCTTCGCCGGGTTTTCAGGAGGGTTTGGGAGAATATTGTTACGTAGGAAAGGCAGAAATACACAGAGAATCCGGACTTCTATGATACATTTCCATAAAAGTTGAGTTTGTTGGTTGAGTTTTGACCCTTGAAGGTTGTTTTTACTCACACAGACAAGGGCCATTTTCTAAACTTGCTGACTATATTGAAATATTTTCATGTGGAAGTGTTTAGAAATGGCCAAAAAGCACTTCTTTATTAGTCTTTGAATAGCCTATTTTAATGGAAAAATCTAATTACAAAACAAACAAACTAGAAAATTCCGCCTTTAACACTCAATAAGGAAAGAAACTAGATATTGAAAAATCCTTCAAAACATTAAGTAGATTGTGGTGTAAGAAAAATGGCCTCAGTAATTACTTTCCTAATAAATTCATCAAGAGATTTTGACTCAATATTTAAGCGCCTTATTCTGCATATACGGCATTTTCGGTGTTTCAGGTGGAAGTTTATCTATAACTAGTTCCCCTTTTACCCCCCACTTTAATCCATTTACTCCAGTTCAGCTTTACCCAAATCTAAAAGCTCCTTGATGCCTATAGATATGTTTCCAATGACATCACACATTTCAGTGGCCATTTTGAATACCGAAGTAGAATTATGCAGTACTACAACATGTAACAATATCTCTACTCAGGATGAAAATAAAAGACGACTGATCGACAGTGGCATTTCTATGAACTGGTAATCATTGCTCAAGGAGAAAACAGTTAAAATACGACCCCAGCGATGCACGTTTATGTGATATAACCAGAAAATGTGGCACAGACGTAGCAGCTCCGTCTGTCAAGCCACAGCAGGATTTACTAAAGATCTGCTTCACTAAATGAACACATTTAGATTAAACACAAAACCTTTCTCTGTGATTTTTACAGTTTGTCATGTCGACAGAGTCTCAGTCTGAGTCAGTGTTTAAGCTGCTCAAGACGTTAGCATGCTACCGGTTAGCAACTGTCGACTGTCAATGGCTTCAACCTGATAAACACATGTGGGCCAGATCTTGTGGCGGCGCACGGGGCGGCGCAGGCTCTTGGCGAATTATTTTCCGAGTGGCGGCGCTATATGTGCCATTGGCCTCCGCCACCTGTGAGGGGGCGTCACTAGAGGAGGCGACTGCACTGATGGAAACACGGCTGACATTCACTTCCTGGTTTACATTGCGCTGTCTTGCGTTCTTTCTTAAGCCTTAGGCTCTCACAGGTCAAACTAAAAACTATATTTACCCCATCGTGAGCTAAACCATGTTCACGTCTCGAGAGAAAAAGAGCTACAGCGTCCGCTGTGGCGCGGATCGGCCGCGCTTGGCGTAAACGCGAAGCAAAACAAAAGCACATGTTCCCCCCACACAACCACACAACCACTCTCCTGGACGCGGAGTCGATCTGGTTGGAGGAAAATCTGTGTCTCCTCCCACTTACATGCGCTAAGTCTGGAGTGTGAGCGCAAAATGTCACGCTATCGTCTCCGTTTTGATGCACAAGATCGGGCCCATGTGTGTCTCACATCTGTGACACTGAGGAAAAACTACAGTAACAGCTCTGACCTCTGACCTCTGTCACATGTTGTATCCAAGGCTAGATGTTTGTGGTTCAGGGCTTTCTCTTGGAGAGGTCAGAGCTGAGCTGTTGAAGCTAAATGCTAACCGGTAGCACGCTAGCGTCTTGAGCAGCTTAAACATTGACTTACTGGTTTCTTCATATAAACGTGCATCTCTGGGTGTGTCTCTCAGTCGTCTTTCTTTTATATCTTGAGTAGAGATATTGTTACATTTGTAGTACTGCACACTTCTACTTCGGTATTCAAAATGGCCACCATAACAACAAAGGTCACATGACTGAAAAGCATGTATTGGCCAGTAGTGTAACACTTAATTTGAAAGCTACAAAACTGATCGTAATTTTTATGTTGTCATGTTTTTATAGGCTTTTTTGTAGATTTTTCATTGCTTTTTCTTGGGGTTTTTACGTGTATTTGTCATGTTTTGTCGCTTTTTGTTGCTTTTACTTGTGCTTCTGTTGCTTTTGTATTGTGTAGTTTGACGGTATTTATACAAGAAGCTTTTACATTTGGGTAAAGCCGAACTGCTAGAACAACTGTCCCATAATAAATAACAGTAAATAAGTTTTATATCTGGGTCTAACTCCTCGGTTCCCCCCCAGGACGTCGCTTCGTCCCCGCCCTCGTCTTCGGAGGAGGACATGGACCTGAAGGAGACCGACAGCAGCGACAGTGAGTCGGGCAGCGGCTCGGACACCCCCGCAGACTGGGCGCCGCCCCTCTACAGGACCCATCTCCGTCTCCACGACAACAGGACGACGACAACAACAGCGAGGGGGGAGGGTTCAGGCGAGCGACGGGAAAGAGGTGAGAGGCACCGAGTGCGGGAGATCAGAAAGAGCTGCAGGACAGAGAGAAATGTCGAATTGTGGCGAGTGTTAAGAAAGTGATTCGCAATTTATACTTTAAAATGTAGCTTTGGTTCCATGTGCGGATTTTAAACACCTCGAAATTCATTTAAACCAGAGAGAAGAGTAAAAAAGGAACTTACTAATACAAAAGGCCTAATGAATAATATGCATGGCTCACCCTAACCCTAAGAAGATTACTAATGCTTATTAATGTCTTATTAAAGGAATAGGCCACCGTTTTTACATACTGAGATATGTTCTTACCTTAGCTTTGACGAGTTCTTTAGGACCTGTCTGATCTTCACCCGTGCCTTCAGTCACGTAAACACAGCGCAGACGGCGTTAGCATTTAGCCTCTCCCTCTCTCCTCTATAGCTCCAAAACAGGTCAAGATAGAAGCTACCAAGCTCTTCCACGTTTTCCCTATTTAAATATGGTTACGTGAAGTGTTCCACTACAAAGTATAATTACACAAAATTAAACTATGTGGATTTTCTGGCGGATAAAAGGGGGAACTATATTGTAAGGCGTAATTATACCCGGAGTATGGCATCCGCACAGTAAAGTGAAGATTACTGTGCGGATTTTGAGCTACTCCTGGTATTATTACGCCTTACAATATAGTTCCCCCTTTTATCCGCTTAGAAAATCCACATAGTTTAATTTTGTGTAATTATACTTTGTAGTGGAACACTTCACGTAACCATATTTAAATAGGGAAAACGTGGAAGAGCTTGGTAGCTTCTATCTTGACCTGTTTTGGAGCTATAGAGGAGAGAGGGAGAGGCTAAATGCTAACGCCGTCTGCGCTGTGTTTACGTGACTGAAGGCACGGGGGAAGATCAGACAGGTCCTAAAGAACTCGTCAAAGCTAAGGTAAGAACAAATCTCAGTATGTAAAAACGGTGGCCTGTTCCTTTAAGTCATTTATCTAATTTAAGATGGTCATTTTTCCAGTGTTGTGCTTCACTTTGGGCTAATAATCAGCGGCTTCGGCCCTCGGTCTATTTACAATAAAGAAAATCAGCCCTCTGCCAAGGAAACTTGCCTACCCCTGATATAGACCCTTCATATTTGACCTGTGTAATGTAAAACAAACATACACCATATTCAGTCCCATCCATCCATCCATCCATCCATTTTCTTCCGCTTTATCCGGGGCCGGGTCGCGGGGGCAGCAGTCTCAGCAGAGATGCCCAAACTTCCCGATCCACACACACTTCCTCCAGCTGTTCTGGGGGGACCCCGAGGCGACACCAGGCCAGCTCGGAGACATAGTCCCACCACCGTGTCCTGGGTCTTCCACGAGGCCTTGTCCCACTAGGACATGCCTGGAACACCTCCCGCGGGAGGCGACCAGGAGGCATCCGAAACAGATGCCCGAGCCACCTCAGCTGGCTCCTTTCGACGTGGAGGAGCAGCGACTCTACTCCGAGCTCCTCCCGGGTAGCTGAGCTCCTCACCCGATCTCGGAGGGTGCGCCCAGCCACCCTGCGAAGGAAACTCATTTCGGCCGCTTGTATTCGCAATCTTGTCCTTTCGGTCATTACCCAAATCTCATGACCATAGGTGAGGGTGGGAACGTAGATCGATCGGTAAATCGAGAGCTTTGCCCTCCGACTCAGCTCCCTCTTCACCACGACAGACCGATACAGCGACCGCATCACTGCTGACGCTGCACCGATCCGTCTGTCGATCTCACGCTCCATCCGTCCCTCACTCGTGAACAAGACCCCGAGATACTTGAACTCCTCCACTTGAGGTAAGGACTCCCCACCGACCTGGAGAGGGGAAACCACCTTTTTCCGGTGGAGGACCATGGCCTCGGATTTGGAGGTGCTGATCCTCATCCCGGCCGCTACACACTCGGCTGCAAACCGCCCCAGTGCGTGCTGAAGGTCCCGGTTTGTTGAAGCCAACAGAACAACATCATCTGCAAACAGCAGAGATGAGACTCTGAGGCTCCCAAACCGGACACCCTCCGGCCCCTGGCTGCGCCGAGAAATTCTGTCCATAAAAGTAATGAACAGAACCGGTGACAAAGGGCAGCCCTGGCGGAGACCAACACGCACCGGGAACAGGTCTGACTTACTGCCGGCAATGCGAACCAAGCTCCTGCTGCGGTCATACAGGGAACGGACAGCCCTTAGCAGAGGGCCCCGGACCCCATACTCCCGGAGCACCCCCCACAGGGCACCACGAGGGACGCGGTCGAACGCTTTCTCCAAGTCCACAAAACACATGTGGACTGGTTGGGCGAACTCCCACGAACCCTCGAGCACCCGACGGAGGGTATAGAGTTGGTCCAGTGTGCCACGACCAGGACGAATATTCAGTCCCATGTATTGAATTGTAATAACGGTCAAACACAAACTTGTTTTGTTTAATCAGAGGTCAGAAATGTGTTTATATTGTGTTGATTTGTGTTTAACCTCTTAACCCCCACTATGTAAAAACGGTGGCCTATTCCTTTAATACTTAATGAGCACCCCTTAATATGAAGCGATACAGAATCTGGCCCTCCAACTCAGAACTTTTGGCCCCCCAAGATGATTTATTAAATACTATTTTCACATCTTTGTCACTGTTGCGTCACATTTTTGTTGCCATTTCAACACTTTTTTTGTAGCCTGGCCACCAATTCATGTTCTCGTAGGAAAGGTGTGGTTTACGATCGTCCATAGTCGTTTTTTGGGCACTACCAATGTCCATCATATGCACGTCGTAGTCATAGCCAATCGTATCACCGTATCAGATGACGTATGACGTACCCGCTGTAAACTTTCAAGCTACACTATTTAGAGCACGGTCTAAAGCTTGATCGAAAAATGGCATCGTGTCTGCTGCTGTCATGTTGGATCCGTCCCTCCTCGTTCTGTGATTGGTCCCAAATCCATGCAAAGATTTCGGCCATGGTCCCCAGGCTGCTGTGAAGTTTGATTTGATTCGAGCGCACACAGCAGCATGGGGATTCCCAGGATAACATTATCAAGAAGCTTTTAGGGTAACACTTTGCATTACGGGCCGGTAAGTCCTTGGTACTAACAGTGGTACTTACAGTGGTACTTACGGTGGTACTTATGGTGGTAGTTACAGTGGTACTTATAGTGGTACTTACAGTGGTACTTACAATGGTACTTATGGTGGTAGTTACAGTGGTAATTCTCTGTACTTATTGTGGTACTTAAAGGATACTGTAGTGAGAATTACCAAGTATGTACTTCTAGACACAGTGGTAACTCTTAGTAATGAAGGTTGTACTTCTTGTTTTCCCTAATGCTGTTTTATGTTGTTTTATAGTCACACAATCCTGGAAATTACTTCTGTTTGTAGAAGTACCACATTTACTACCTATGAATTGCTGCTGTACTATCCTTGAATTACCAATAAGTACCATAGATGTATCACTGTAATTACTAGAAACTATCATTTAAAGTACCAAAGTAAATAGAAGTAGACCTTCATACAGTGGTAACTCGGTGTCTCCCTAACCCCTTACCCTAATTACTAGTAATTATGACTTTCAGTACCACAATAATAACCTAGAATTACCACTGTAAATACTAGTACTTACTACTGTAATTACCACTGGAAGTACCACTGTCATTACTAGTCATTACCACTATAAGTACCACGGACTTACCGGCCCGTAATGTAAAGTGTTACCGCTTTTAGATTTGGGTGAAGCCTAACTGGAGAACATGTGCTCGGTTCAGGTGGGGGTTAAAGATAAATGACAGTTAACAATGCAATACACTTAAAGAGCACAACACATTTCAGTTTGGGGGCCTTTAATCTGAATAAAACCTGCTAAATCTCTTCATGCATGTCATTGTTGCGTATAAAAGTTTAGCTTCGGTTCATATTTCAGTCTTTTCTCAAACATTAATGCTCCCGGATGTGTTTTAAATGCTCCCTGTTTGGATTTACAGTTGTTTTCGCTCTCTCTGACCTCGTGTCTTTTCGTCTGTTCCTCCCAGAGCTCACGTCCCACGAGGTGAAGCCGACATCGGGCAGAGGTCGCGTGGCCGAGCTCCGGAAAGCGTTTGCATCCGACAGCTCCGCCCCCTCGTCCTGCTCCAAACCCCCCGTCCCGAGCAAACCGCTGCACCTACGGACACAGACGGCGCCGTGCATTCACTGAGATCAGCCGGAAATCAGACCCTTTTTCTGCTCAGGCCTGGATTGAGAGACTGAACAATCCATACTTTAGCCTGAACTACTACTTCTACTACCACTGCTACTCCTAATTTCATGTATTTTTAGCCGGGAACTGTCAGTGAAGCTTGAGCTGAAAGACAAAATGATGGGACTTTGATGTTTTATTCAAAGAAAGATTTTCAAATGCCCACAGCACAGCACAGACAAACTCAAGCTCAAACTTCGTTATTAATTGAAATGAACATCGTGGCAGGTCAGTTATTGAGTCCGATCAGTCAAAAACAGCTGGATTTGGCTTAAATTTCCGCCTAATTTCAAAATTCTTTCAGTTGAACTTTGACATGAGGCCGCCCAGTGTTACGTCTTGTGGGAGACGCCCGTGCAGCCCATTGGCAAGTGTTTGTTAGCCTCTCTAATGTATTTCCCCTATAGCCGTTAGCATTTAGCCAGCAAACATCGCAAATTATGAACGATCCGGATGTTTTCAGCTGTCAACCCATCGACCACATTTAAGCCTGGTTAGGAATCATGAACGAATGTTCTTGAATGAACTTCATCTAATAATATGTTAATGACGGAGAAACCACAGACTTGATACAAACGCCATTAAAACGGACACACCTCGTCATACTCTTACGTAAGGCCTGGCTTCTCCATTCATGATTCAATCCAACGACTTCTGGAGCACAAATTCTGTAGTGGAGTTTTGCGTTTTTAAAGAAATAACCAGAACGCTCACTCCAGCCACGAGGCAGCAGCTTAAATTGATAAAAAAAAGAAAAAAAGGAAAGAATTCCACATGTGTCCAACAGAGGGCACTGACATAATAATAGATCGGGATATAAACATCACATTATAGCCACGTGCAGTGTTAATTTCGTCGACTAAAATATTTAGTCTTAATTTTAGTCAAAGTGATATTTTTAACGACTAAAATTGGACTAAAACTAAATTAAAAGTTTTTCATGAGACTAAAACTATGACTAAAATGTCCAGATATTTTAGTCGACTAAAATAAGACTAAATAAAAATGAAAAGGAGGGACTAAACTCATCCAAACTTCTATTGACCGTCTGAAAGAGCCTCATATAATTTAAATTCTCTGCCAAAGGATCAACTCTGAGCTTTGTTTATGTGGAGCAGCTCCATGAAGCAGAGGAACAAGATTAAATATGATTATAATGAATATTATCAATGCAAAGTCGACTAAATTAGTCTTAAATTTAGTCGACTAAATTGACATGCAATTTTCGTCGACTAAAACTAGACTAAAATTGAAAAAATCATTTTAGACTAAAACTCGACTAAAATTAAATTACATTTTAGTCAAAAGACTAAAACTAAAATAAAATATGTTGTCAAAATGAACACTGGCCACGTGGTGAATGGACAGGCGGCTGCAGTGAATGAACAATGACTGTGGTGAAGCAGAAGCTTGTGACACGGGCTGGTAAAGTGCAATACAAGTGTGAGCTGTTTTTTTACGAGGCCACAGTCCGGCTCATTATTATTCATTTATTCAAAAAATAACTAGTTGTTAATCCACAACTAGTTTGGGTTTACCCAGATCTAAAAGCTTCTTGAAAAAAAGCGTCAAAACAGGGTCAAAAACAAGGATGAAAACGCAACAACAACAACGTGACAAAAAAGCCACAAAAAGCCACAAAAAAGCAACAAAAGATAAACAAAAACATGACAGAAAAGAGACAATAGCACAATTAACAAAGCAACAAAAACTTGATGAAAACGCGACAAAAAAGCCACAAAAGATAAACAAAAACATGACAGAAAATAGCACAACTAACAAAGCAACAAAAACCTGATGAAAACACGACAAACAAGCAACAAAAAGCCACAAAAAGCAACAAAAGATAAACAAAAACATGACAGAAAAGAGACAATAGCACAATTGACAAAGCAACAAAAACCTGATGAAAACACAACAAAAAAGCAACAACAAAAAAACCTACAAAAACGTGGCCATAATGCGTCAAAAAAGTCACGATCAGTTCTGTCGGTCTTAGCTTTCAAATGAGGCCGATAGGCTGTAAGCTATGGTCGAGAAGCTTTTAGATTTGGGTAAAGCCGAAGTGGAGAAAAAGCACTCAGCGGCTCGTCTTTCTGTGGGGAGTTCACGTGTCCTCCCTGTGCCCGTATAGGTTTCCTCTGGGTGCTGCTGTTTCCCTCCCGCCTAAAACATGTGCAATAGATTGTTGTTTTGGAAACGTCTGTGGGACTTTCCTGGTAAAAACAACAGTCACATAAACATAATAAATTCCAGCTGTTGTTAACCAGTCAGACTCAGTAACTATCCAGCTATTTCAAATGTAGCTTTGGAGGCCTCTAGTGGTGAAGCTGTAGATCGTAATTCAAAACCCTTTGTCACAATAAGACCAGTTTAAGGCTGATATTATTCACTTTAGGCGTATACTCAATGATTCACTGCTCTGGTTCAAATGCAGTGTAGTTTTGAGAGGCCTGTAGTGCTGGATTTACTTCCCCAATGACCTTTGATTGAAGATAAACTATAAGAAAGTAAGATTTTAGCTTAATGCAAACACTTTGGCTCACAGCAACTGAGAAATGCTGAGAAATCCACATTTTCAAATCGCCAAACCCAGAGCCGTGGGAAGATGTTTTAGTTAGGGGGCGCTGAAGGACAAAATGTACCCCCAAAATACTTTTTCTGGGCATAAATCCTATTGATTAACCTCTTAACTCCCGCCTGAACCGAGAGCACTTTCTCCAGTTCAGCTTTACCCAAATCCTGTAGGCCAGTGTAACACCTCGTTTGAAAGACCTACAAAACTAAATAGATCAGATTTTTTTTTATCACTTTTTTTGTTGGGCAGTCGTCTCATTTTTATCAAATTTTCGTGACTTTTTTCACACTTTTTCGTCATTTTTTTCTCAATTTTTTGTCAAATTTTTCTCATTTTTTTTGTCCATTTTTTGTCCATTTTTGTAATTTTTTGTAATTTTTTTGTCACTTTTTCCGTCAATTTTTTCTCCATTTTTCGTCAAATTGTTCTCATTTTTTTTGTCCATTTTTTGTCCATTTTTGTCATTTTTTGTCATTTTTTTGTCACTTTCTCGTCAATGTTTTCTCACTTTTTTCACATTTTCATCCATCAGTTTTGTTGCTATTTTCACACCTTTTTTCCAGAAGCTTTTGGATTGGGGTAAAGCTGGAGAAAATGTGCTCGGTTCAGGTGGGAGTTAAGGGGATAATATTGCCTGCAGTTCACAAACTATCCACCAGGGGGTGCTGCAGCGCCCTCAGCACCCTGGGTTCCCACGGCCTTGGCCAAGCCTGTGACTAGTGATTTAATAGCCTATGTTTCTGAACTTTTCCTTTAAATTAGTGGCAATTACTCAAAGATTGTAGACTGTAATGGGCTGAAGCCTGTGGAAACTGCCTTAATGAACAAAAAAACACAAAGTTGAGCCTCTATCGACCACTATTGCTTTGGTTCACATCGAGTTATTTCACCAAATATTAAACACAGACTCTCCTGACAGTAAAAAGTGATAAAGAGAATGAAATAAATGCACAAGTCGGCGCCTGCAGTGACTCCGTCTCACCACCAGGCCCTCGAGAACCTCCCACTGCTTGTTGCACCTGTTTGTTTTGCTTCTTTGTACATAATGTAGAGTGCAATATCATTCTGTGACTGTAAAATGTTGTAATATAATGTTTCATGGGTTTGTTCAAAGTGCCTTTTATACTCGCTGTGTAAATATTGTGTTATTTTACGGAATAAAACTGGTCGAATGCGGTTGTGATGTTGTCTTTGCATTGCTTGATTTTAGGCCATGTTTAGGGTCAGTCCTGGTTGAACCCTGGCATTGTCATCTTGGAATATGCCCACGCCATCAGGGAAGAACAAATCCACAGACAACAGGCTTACCAAAGTGCATCTCTGACATGTTAGGACTTTATTGATCTCACAATGGAGAAATTCACTCGTTACATGAGCTCTCAAGAACCACTCGAAAATGAGGTATAGAGGTATCTTATATTATACAATCAATATAAAAAACTTTAAAGGGACTATACAGAGTTTTTAAACATGTTAAAATTATGTATTTTCCTCCCTCTACATGTTTCATCCATGTCCTAATGTGTAGAATGAGCCCAGACCTGTTCACCACAACTGCCTCTAAAATCCTGCACTGTCACTCAAAAAGTTGTAACGTACTCATGCACGAGCTAGATACCGTAAATTCTCTAATACTGGCCTGTATTCCATTAGTGGCCGGGTCTCTGACAGTGGCCGGTCTCTAAAACAGGCCGGGGCTTTTATTAGAAACTATAGCGGTAGAAATATATCCCATGTTAGGAATTTGTCTCATACTGGTGTAAATGAAAACTCACGTGCAGGAAGTAAACAAACGGGAACCCGGGCCGATGGGGACGCTGCGGAGGAGCTGATCCGAGCGTAACTTTGACACAGATTTAGCCACTTTTCAAACCTCCTGTGACGATATTTGGAAACAGGGCAACAAATGTTGTGTGACCCTCCAGGGTTTTAATAAAGTCTCCATCGCGTCTTCAAAGCACGTCCAGCTGCTCCGTGTGCAGGTCAGTCCCACGCCTCAAAATAACTCCTCCCATCAGCGCGAGCGTCTCGTCTTCTCTCGGGTCAGTCTCATGATCGATCACAAACACAAACGCTCCGTCTAAACTCGCCTTTTACACAAGATAACAACAAATAATCCGGTCCGCGGTAAAAACGAAACAGAAACCTGCAGTGACATTGATGTCAAAGCTCCGCTAACAGCAACGAAACACTTCCTGTTGTCCCGACGAAATAAAAGGCATCAATGTTCCAGCCGCTGGGAGAGGGTTTGAAATGTTAATAAATGAACCTAATATTTTAGGTGCAAATGGACACAAATCTGTTTTTTCTTCATTTTCCTGGTCGTCCATTTTGCTCAAATAGAAATAAAGGCCTGTCTCTAATTGTGGCCTGGTTCCAATAAAGGCCTGGTCCTATATGCCCTTGAGTAAATAAAGGCCCGGTGTAACAGGCCAGAGTATACCCCCCATATACCCCCCATAATATACCCCGGGGTATATTATGGCCTAGGCCATTTCCTACCCCCCCCCCAGGCCATATTATACCCCCAATTATAACAGTAGTTTAGGGTGAGAGAGTGGGTTGTCCTTTAACCGGAAGGTTGGCAGTTCAAATCCATGCTCCTGCAGGTACAGGCTGTTGTTGTGTCCTTGGGCAAGACACTTTGCCTACCTGTGCATGAGTGAGTGAGTGAGTGAGGTAGTGAGTGAGTGACGGTAGTGAGTGAGTGAAGGTAGTGAGTGAGTGAAGGAAGGTAGTGTGTGAAGGTAGTGAGTGAAGGAAGGTAGTGAGTGAAGGTAGTGAGTGAAGGTAGTGAGTGAAGGTAGTGAGTACTCACTCACTCACTCACTCACTCATGCACAGGTAGGCAAAGTGTCTTGCCCAAGGACACAACAACAGCCTGCAGGAGCATGGATTTGAACTGCCAACCTTCCGGTTAAAGGACAACCCACTCTCTCACCCTAAACTACTGTTATAATTGGGGGTATAATCTGGCCTGGGGGGGGTAGGCCATAATATACCCAGGGGGTATATCATGGCCTAGGCCATTTTATACCCGGGGTATGAAATGGCCTAGGCCCCTTTAATCCCGGGTGTAGTCCAGATGGGGGGTATACTCTGGCCTGTTACACCGGGCTTTTATTAGAGCATTTACGGTGTACAAAAATAATCTGAATTAAGAACAAACATACTTGTTCCATTGGCAACAAGAGGTTTCATCTCATCTAAGACCAGACCTCCTCAAACTGTAGATTTAAACTCTTCATTCAAGCAGATTTATGTCATTTCTTCCTTGAGGTGATTATTCTTACCACTGTAACCTCTTTTTTATCCTCATTCCCCTTCTGTTTTGGTCGCCATTTTGCCGTGTTTTTTCTGAGAAGCTTTTAGATTTGACTGGAGACAATGTGCTCGGTTCAGGCGGGGGGTGAGAGGTTGAAGCCGCACATTAAAGCATCGCTGTTGCCTTCACGCTCATTCATGTCCCGTCTGGAGCAGCCACATGACCAGCCGCACTGAGGTCAGCTGACTCGCACTGAGGTCAGCTGACTCGCGCTGGTGCCACGGACCTGCATCCAACCACGTTATGTTGGGACGGTCGTAGTTAAAGCGTTAGGAATTCCACGACTGCTGCTTCTTATAGTGTTGGTCATAAATACTCATATACTATGCTACTACTTCTACTGTGGTACTTATTACTTCATCTACTGAGAGTGAAATAGAACGACCTCACTGTAGCCAAGTGCATTTTCTCCTGTTCAGTTCTACCCCAAAAAAGCCTCGATTGAACATTTTTATTCAAAGTTGTGGTGAAAAAGCAGACTTAAAGGAGCCACATTATGCTTTTTTTTTTTTTTTTTTTAAGCCACACTGCGTAACATTTTACAAAATAAATGACATTGAAATACAAGCATTTATTTCATGACGGATAATTTCATCATTGACAACAAACATGTGCCTTTGCTGTGAGCGGCTCGGCTCTCCTAAGACACGACTGTACGTTTACCGGGAGTGGGTGCGTCTCCAGCTCGTCGCCATGGAGATGTTGACCAAAGGCAGCTGAATTTGAGATTTAAAGAGGTTAGTTCCTCATCCAAATCCATTCTTTGATTACCCACTGCAAAAATAGCATTTTCTGTGTCGAGCTGGTCACCGCGATCATGCTTTGTATTGATGGCAACAGTACAGTCCAAATTGTTACGCAGTGTGCCTTTAAAAATAGAAAGTCATTAACCCCTTAACTCCCACCTGAACCGAGCACATTTTCTCCAGTTTGGCTTTACCCCAGTCCAAAAGCTTCTGGAAAAAAGCTGTGAAAATAGCAACAAAACTGAGACGAAAACAATGATGGAAATGTGACAAAAAAGTGACAAAAATGTCACAAGAAATTGACAAAAAATGTATTAAAAAAATGACAAAAATGAGATAAAAATTGGGGGAAAAAATGACAAAAATGTGACAAATTGCGATAAAAATTTGACAACAAAATTGCACAAATCTGATAACCTGGCTAACACCATGCTGCTGTGTGCGCTCGAATTATTTCGAACTGCACAACAGCCTGGGGACCATGGCCGAAATCTCCGGTGGATTTGGGAACCAATCACAGAGCGAGGAGGGACGGCAAGACGATGACGCGCTATTCGATATATGGAAGCTTGTAGATTATTTACGGATAATAATAAAAAAGTTTATTTACGGATCCAACGTGACAGCAGCAGACACGATGGTATTTTTTGATCAAGCTTTAGACCTTGTTCTAAATAATTTAGCTCAAAAGTTTACAGCGGGTACGTCATACGTCATCTCATACGATGATATGATTGGCTGGGGCTACGTGCAGACGCATGAGACTTTTTTTTTTTTTTTTTGTATCGCCCAATAAACGAGTATGGACGATCGTAAACCACACCTCTCCTACGAGAAAATGAATTGGTGGTCCCCAGACTAAATATCACTTGTGATTTTAGTCTGGTGTTAGCCAGGCTACAAATCTGACAGAAAATGACAAAAAATTGATAAAAAATTGACGAAAAAATTACAAAAATGTGCATTCCACTAAAACAAGCAAGAAAGCAGTGAAAACCTGACAAAAACGGCACTGTATTCTTAGCAACTGGAGGCAAAAGTACCTCCCGCTTTTAGCCAATGGATAAAATAATTCATTTAATTCATAAATATGGAAAAAATTAGATACGATTTACAAGGTACATCTGACAAATCTGATGAGAGTTGGCCTTTGTGCGATACGTAACAGACTTTCCAATAGAATTTACGTCTTGATTCAACATCATGTGTTTGCCCTCACAAGGCAGTCTGTAAACCATAACTGAAGCCATCAATGTGCGAGTGTGTGGGTGTGTAGGTGTGTGGATGTTGTTGTTTTTTATTATTATTATTAAAGCTGGGCGATTTTTATAAAAAAAAATCTGCGAAAAACTCGATTTACGATTCGATTCAAGTTTTTCCCCCCATTTGAAACAAAATAACTGCGGACTGTAAATATATCTTGAATATATATATTTGGTATATTCAACATATTCAAAGTTGCAAAGGCAAACCCTTTCTCTAACAGAAAAGTCACTGTGCAACAAAGATTGTTAAACATCCAATTATTTACACTATATTTGGATTGAGCAATAAAACCAAAAATCTGTAGGTGCCTCTGTCCGTCTTAGCACATTTGTACAGTAGGACCTTCTTCCTCTGAGCAGAGGGCAGAGAGTAAAAAAAATAATAATACAAAAAATTAAATGTAAAAAAAATATAAATAAATAAATAAATAAAAAAAGACTAAAAATGAAGAAAAAAAAACATTCTAAAAAAAAATCTAAAAAAAAAGTTAAATAAATCTTTAAAAAAAAATCGAAAAAGAACATAAATCTAAAAAATGTAAATAAAAAAAATCGAAAAACAAAAAATACAAAATATAAAAAATCTAAATAATAAAAAAAGACTAAAAATGAAGAAAAAAACTATTCTAAAAAAAAATCTTAAAAAAAGTTGAATAAATATTTTTTTAAAAATCGAAAAAGAACATGAATCTAAAAAAATAAAAATAAAAACAAATCGAAAAACAAATCTAAAAAATTTCCCCCCAAAAAATTAAAAATTGATTCTTTCCAGCCCTAATCATTATTATCATTATTATTATTATTATTTCTGTTGTTGTTGTTATTGTTTTTTTCTCATTTTCTTTTTGACTTTCTGTTTTTATGCTGTTTCTGTACATTTTGTAGGAAACTCCTGGGAGCAGGGGTGGAAGTGGGATGGGCGGGGGGGTCTGACGGGGTTTCCCACCCTTATTTTAATGAAGACACTCCTACTGTTGGTGAAACATGGTGGAAATATTCCTCAAAAAACATGCTAAAAAATAAAGTTATAAAACTATTTAAAAAATATGTGGCAAAGATACAACAACAAAGCAATGAAAACATGACAAAAACAAGGAAGAAGCTTAGATCAGTTGTAGGTCTTAGCTTTCGAATGAGGCGTTACACTGCCCCATAGCTGTCACTCTAGTCGAGAAGCTTTTAGATTTGGGGAAAAGTGGAAAAGTTGAGCCTGAAAGTCCGTTATTGTGAGAGAGTAAACAGCGTGCGGAGACTGAGTAACGCGAGGTCACGAGATGCCCCTCTCCCTCCCCCCTCTTTCTGCTCCGGGACAGTCCTGAACACACACACACACATCTCTCCCCCCGCCCGATCATGTGACCGGCGCGGCGCTCACGAACACTGTGTGAAAATCCCTGTTATATTTAGAGGCGTGTAGGGTTTCCCAGGGTGCATTGTGGCGTCCAGCTGTTTGTGTCTCAGGGGCCGTATCGCACCCGCGTGAACCATGCGGAGTTCAAAAAGAGAATAAAGTCCGGGGCGGGGGGGCAGGGGGGGGGGGCGCCAAATGTTGACTCAAGTCTCGGTTAAAAAAGACTTGATTGAACATTTTTATTCAAAGTTGAGGTGAAAAAACAGACTTAAAGGGGACACGTTATGCTTTTTCTGGCATTTTGTGATGATCTAAGACGAGTGACAATGATCAAAAACTACTTAACCTCTTAACTCCCGCCTGAACCGAGAGGATTTTTTACCTCACGTCATCAGATTTTTGTTCCATCAATTTTTTGTTGGGTATTCAACTCATTTTTGTCACGTTTTTGTCATTTTTTTGTCAATTTTTTATCACATTTTTTGTCCTTTTTTTGGGTTTTTTTGACCAAAAAAAATTGTCATTTTTTTTTGGCACATTTTTTTTTATTTTTTCATCCATTTTTTATCAAATTTTTGTCTTTTTTTTGTTACATTTTGGTCCTTTTATTGTTATTTTTTGTCACATTTTGTCACATTTTTGTCATGTTTTGGTCATTTTTTTGTCATTTTTTTGTCATTTATTTGACAAAAAAAAGTTTTAATTTTTTTGTCACATTTTTTTTAATTTTTTCATCAATTTTTAATCAAATTTTTGTCACATTTTTGTCATTTTTTGGTTATTTTTTGGTCATTTTTTGGTCATTTTTTGTCACGTTTTTTCATCCATTTTTTATACATTTTTTGTCATTTATTTTACAAAAAAAAAATGTAATTTTTTTGTCAATTTTTTATTTTTTTTGTTACATTTTGGTCACATTTTGGTCATTTTTTGGTCATTTTTTGGTCATTTTTTGGTCATTTTTTGTCTTTTTTTTGTCATTTTTTTGTTACATTGTTGTCATTATCTCAGTTTTGTTGCTATTTTCACAGCTTTTTTCCAGAAGCTTTTGGACTGGGGTAAAGCCAAACTGGAGAAAATGTGCTCAGTTCAGGTGGGAGTTAAGGGGTTAAAGCCACACTGTGTAACATTTGACCAAATAAATGATGTTGAAACACAAGCATATATTTCATGACCGATAATTTCATCATTGAAAATTACCTCATAAATACACAAACAAACATGTGCCTTTGCTGTGAGCGGCTCAGCTCTCCTAAGACATGACTGTACGACGTTTACCGGGAGTGGGTGCGTCTCCAGCTCGTCGCCATGGAGATGTTGACCAAAGGCAGCTGAATTTGAGATTTAAAGAGGTTAGTTCCTCATCCAAATCCATTCTTTGATTACCCACTGCAAAAATAGCATTTTCTGTGTCGAGCTGGTCACCGCGATCATGCTTTGTATTGATGGCAACAGTACAGTCCAAAATGTTACGCAGTGTGCCTTTAAAAATAGAAGCAAGTCATTAAAGGAATAGGCCACCGTTTTTACATACTAAGATATGTTCTTACCTCACTTTAGACGTGTTAATATATCCCCGTCTGGTCTTTGTCCGTGCGCTCTGCCAGGCAAACGGAGCACATACGCAGCCTCTCCCACATGTCATGTAGCTCCAAAAAAGCTCACGATAGAAGCTACCAAGCTCTTCCACGTGTTCCCTATTTAAATAAAGTTACGTGAAGTGTTTTCATGCGAAGTATATTTACACAGAAATGTAGCATGTCGATTTTATAAGCAAATAAAAAGGGGGACTATATTGTGAGGCGTAATGATACGAGGAGTAAAACGTCCGCACAGTAACTCCTAAAGACTTCCCCCGCTCACTTCCGTCAATAACCTTTAGGAGTTACTGCTTCACGTAACTTTATTTAAATAGGGAACACGTGGAAGAGCTTGGTAGCTTCTATCGTGAGCTTTTTTGGAGCTATATGACATGTGGGAGAGGCTGCGTATGTGCTCCGTTTGCCTGGCAGAGCGCACGGACAAAGACCAGACGGGGATATATTAACTCGACTAAAGTGAGGTAAGAACATATCTTAGTATGTAAAAACGGTGGCCTATTCCTTTAACCCCTTTTTTGTTTGGCTTTACCCCAGTCCAAAAGCTTCTGGAAAAAAGGTGTGAAAATAGCAACAAAACTGAGACGGAAACAATGATGGAAATGTGACAAAAAAGTGAGAAAACATTGACAAAAAAGTGACGAAAAATTGATGAAAAAATGACAAAAATGTGACAAAAAAATTACAAAAATGTGATAAAAATTTGACAAAAAATGTGCAAAAATGTGACCAAGAAATGACAAAAAATTTACTAAACATTTATGAAAAAATTTACAAA
This sequence comes from Gobius niger, assembly GCF_951799975.1. Taxonomy (NCBI): domain Eukaryota; kingdom Metazoa; phylum Chordata; class Actinopteri; order Gobiiformes; family Gobiidae; genus Gobius; species Gobius niger. Next base: position 7,220,166 of record NC_136856.1, read on the forward strand.
AAAATGATAAAAATGTGACAAAAAATGACAAAAATTTGACAAAAAATGGACAAAAATTTGACAAAAAATGACAAAAAATTGATTAAAAAGATGAAAAAATTACCAAAAAATTACAAACATGTGATAAAAATGTGAACAAAAAATGACAAAAATTTGATTAAAAATTTGACAAAAAAATTACAAAAAAAATGGACAAAAAAATGACAAAAAAATGACAAAAAAATGACAAAAATGTGACAAAAAAATGACAAAAATGTGATAAAAATGTGACGAAAAATGACCAAAAAAAATGAGTTGACTTACCCAACAAAAAAATGATGGAAAAAAAAATCTGATGACGTGAGGAAAAAGATCCTCTCGGTTTAGGCGGGAGTTAAGAGGTTAACAGAGGGAGGTAAATGTATGTGAAATCATAAGAATTGTATCATGGTCTGGGTGAATACTCGATTCTGATTGGCTGGTGCATTAATTGCGTATAACCACACAAGTAGTCCGGTAGTTTAATCACTGGGATATCACTCCGCTGTGGGAATAAATGTAAAAACGTTGGCCTGTTCCTTTAAGTTGAAATATGAGTGTAAAGAGGGTCTTAAAACGATCTAAATCAAACTCAATGATGTGTAATCTGTGAGTAAACCACGTCTGAACCAGAGAAACTCTAAAGATCTCAGCCTCTTCTGTGTTTTTTTAGGGGTAATGTTTACTTAAAGCAGCGTTAATCTTTAGCTCTGTGCTGATTCTGAGTGTTTCCAGGAAGAAACAGTCACTGATAAAGTCTCTCCCAGCCTGGGCCTAAAGCGAGGCCGAAACTCCACGGACGAGGCAGGTTTTCCGACGCTTTGTTTTCAGAAAAGCTCGATTTGATGTAGAGTTTTGGGGTCAGTAAAACGGTGCTCTATTGTTTATGTAGAGTGATAATTAAAACCTACTACAATGAGAGGCAATTACTGCTGTCACTGCTGCTACTGCAATTACTGCAGACTTTACTACCACTAATACTGCTGAGCTATAGGGTCTGTGGTTTGAAAGTACAACAAGAAAATATATACATTATTAAAAATAATCTTAAGGCAGATTTGCTCATTTCATTTCTCTTTCTTGAGCGTCTCCAGGGTTTGCCATTCTTCGCTTGGCTGTAGTTGTAGTAATTATAGGAGTAGTCGTCGTACTACAACTGCACTACTACAACCAGGCTGAATGTTTTTATTACTATTACTATTACTACAGTATTTCGAAAGATCACTGAAGCAACTACTGTGGATACTTCACTAGAGTCTGGCACTCAAACACTTATTTACTTCTATTAATGCTACTGTATTACTACTGCTATCGCTACTGCATACTTCTTATATATTATCATTGCCACTAGTCCAGACTATGAGTACAGTATATAGTATTTCTACTTTGTTTCCAAGTACTTGAGGAGGGATTTCGACGGCTCAGACAGGTCACGGCAAACCGGAATCTAGAAACAGGCCCGTGTAAAATCTTCCTGAAATAAATATGTTTGTGGGACAAGTATTTGTACATCTCACTACACTTGAGCGGGACGACGGTGGCGCTGTTGGTAGAGCGGTGGGTAGAGTCATGGGTTCAAATCCCAGCTCCTGAAGGTGTACACTGTGTCCTTGGGCAAGACACGTCACCCACCTTGTCTCCAGTGTCTGTGTACATTGGTGTGTGAATGAGAGTATGAATGGGTGACTGGGTCCTGACTTTAAAGTACTTTGGGCCTGATGAAAGTTGAGTCCATTAACTTAAAACTAGATTAAAAAAAACTACATGTTTTTATTTTTTCCACTGGCAGAATTTCTTACTCGGCAAATCAAAATTACACACATTGTGGTAAAGTTTTCTTCATTTCAGTCATTTATCTTATTTTGCAGAACAAAACAACTGCTACTACTTTTATTACTATGACTACTACTACTACTCCTAAGACAACTACTACAACTGCTACTACTGCTACTACTACAACTACTACTATTACTACTGATGCTACTACTTCTACTGCTACTATTTTAATTGATGCTACTACTACTACTACTACTACTACTACTACTACTACTACTACTACTACTACTACTACTACTACTACTACGACTACTACTGCTACTGATACTACCACTACTGCTCTTAGGACAACTACTACTATTACTACTGATACTAGTACTGATACTACTACTACTGATACTACTACTACTGATTCTACTACTACTGCTACTACTACTATCACTACTACTACTACTACTACTGATACTACTACTACTATTTTAATTACTACTACTACTACTACTACTGATACTACTACTACTATTTTAATTGATACTACTACTACTATTACTACTTCTACTACTACTACTACTACTACTACTACTACTACTACTACTACTACGACTACTACTGCTACTGATACTACCACTACTGCTCTTAGGACAACTACTACTATTACTACTGATACTACTACTACTACCGTTTTTTAAAATCCTGGCCCAGAGTTCCCAGTGAAGAAAAACCCCGTCACTTGTTATCACGACTCCTCTTAATGATAAAATAAGACAAATCTGCTTTTTTATAGGTTTGGACTGTCTTGAAAAAGAAGATGGTGGAAAGAAGCATTAACGCAAAGGTACTATACCTGTTCTGTTTTGTTTTGTTTTGTTTTGTTTTGTTTTGTTTTGTTTTGTTTTGTTTTGTTTTGTTTGTTCTAGTAGTGGAACAAAATTAGTTTTGTCCTCCTTTAGTACAGCTGTGCTCAAAGGTTTACATTTACCCTGGCAGGGTTTGAAACACAAAACAAAAGAAATCACTCATAGTAAGTGGTTGGAAAAAACAGTCTGCTCTTTTTAAAGAGGGGGTATTCTGCTTTTTTCAATCACATAGCATCAGTCTATATCACACTACAATGATGAGCAAACCTTCTGTTGGTCTGTAAATGCAGTAAATTAGAATAACTGCCTTGTATAAAATGTCTCTCTCAAAATGGCTGTAGTGAATGTCTTGAAATAGGCCTCTGTCTCTTTAAAGGGGCCGGAAGCAAGTTCGCCACTCTATACTCACTACTGCCACCTCAGGTCATACGTGTAACTGCACCTTCTATATTAAGGTCGTGCATGACGGCAATTCGGGCCGAAGTGACACATTTTTGAGTGACTGTACAGGATTTTAGAGGCAGTTGTGGTGAACAGGTCTGAGCTCATTCTACACATTAGGACATGGCTGGAACATGTAGGGGGAGGAAAATACTTAATTTTAACATTCTTAAACTCCTTATAGTCCCTTTAAGAACCTCTGAGCCTTTCCGACACGCCCCCTCCACACGCTGTCTGTGGCATCAGTGGGGAGGGGGTTCTGCTGAGGAGCAGTGGTTGGTTACTCGGCTCGGAGGCGTCTCCAGGAGGTGGGGGCGTTCCTAGGAGGACTCAGGCAAACCTATCCCTAAAATGGCCGCCATCAGAGTTTTTACAGATGACTCAAAAATACGTGAATGTGCCAAGGCAACACTTCAGGCATGTTTTTAATGAGGGAGTGACATAATAACATGATGGAAAGCTTGAAAAAGTCGAGTTGGCATAATACCCCCCCTTTAAAACAAAAAAGAAAGTCCCCAAAATGACCCTGATCAAAGTTTATGATCAAGAGGAATGGTCCGGTCATTATGATTAAAAAAGAGAAAACTCTTCTTTCACCACAAATGGCTTCACACAAACACTAACTATGAGTAAATAAATAACTTATTGTATTATCTTTCATATTCTTTGAAAAATGGTTAAAAAAAAAAAAAACTTTAAATTCGGCCAGGGTCTGTAAACGTTTGAGCACAAGTGTATATTGTAAACTCAAACATATGTAGGAAAAACTCTGTGTGTAATTATGAAGCTCGAGGATCAGTTTCCTGAACTTGCAGACGAGTTTTGGAGCATTTTTGTGAAAGTGACCCTGAGAAGTGACCCTGCAAGTTGTAAAACGTGTCTATAAACTCGTCCAAGAAACGTGATGCAGTAAGAAGGAAAAGACAGACAATTAACATTTCTAATTTACTGAGTTCCTCTTTCACTGTTTGTGATTAAAATATCAGGCTCAGGACCTTTGAAAAAACAGAAATAAACTTGAAATGGAAAAGACATGAAAAGTCCTTGCTCCATTTGCAGAACCAAGATTGTCCACATCTTCTCAAAACCAGCACAAATAAAAAAAAAAATGAAGCACTTTTAAGTAATTTGTATCTATTAACCTTAACCTGAACCCAGCACATTATCTCAATCAAAATCAAAAATTGTAATTGTATTCAAATTACAATGTTCATTTGTTCTGAATGATGTAAAGCAAATGTAAATGCACTGTAAGATAAACTGAACACTTGTGTATTCAGGTTAGATATTAGATATTAGCCTCTTACCACCGGCCAAAACCAAATGCATTCTCTTTTTGCTGGATTTTTATCCTAATTTTCTTCTCATTTTTTGTCGCTATTTTGAAGAAGCTTTTAGATTTGGAGAACAGGAGAAAACATGTTCATAAAAGCTCTGGTCGTGAAGCGGAGAGCGCCGCTGGAGTTTCTCAGAGCTTTTTATTTTATTTTCTCCGGTCGTGGCCGAGTTGCGGCGGTTCTCGCGGGAATCGAAGGGGAAACTCCGGTGTCACAGTGAAAGGTCACGGAGTCACGAGGTTTTGCTTCAGAAAAAACACAATTCATGCGCGGCGGGAGAGAGAGGGAGAGCGAGGGGGGGCGGGGAGAGGGAGAGCGAGGGGGGGAGAGGGAGAGCGAGGGGGAGGGGGGGGACACAGAGACAGAGAGAGAGGCTGGGGCTGCTGTAACTACGATGCCATTAACCTTTTAACCCCCACCTGAACCGGGCACATTATCTTCAGTTCGGCTTTACCCAAACCTAAAAGCCTCTGGAAAACATGAAAAACATCAAAATGGTGACAAAAACGAGAAGAAAACAAGGATCAATATACAACAAAAAAGCATAAAAAATATGAAAGTGCAGCAAAAAAGTGGCAAAAACTCAACAAGAAAAATGGCAAAAATGTGAAAAAAAACCACAATAAAAAAAAGCCACAAAAAGCGACAAAAGTGCAGCAAAAAAGTGGCAAAAACAACCCAATAATATTCATTTTAAAAGACTTGTGTGTTTCCATGCAGTTTCAGTTTCACTGAAAATAGTTCCGCGACCCACCAGTTGAGAATCACCGTTTTACATGATCCAGTATATGACCAAGTGGGCTGTTCTGCCAGGATGTTCGTTTTAAATTTGGACACAATTTCTCGCATTTATGGCATACTTGAATAGGTATTTGATCTCTTATTGGCATAACAATATCTCTCAAATTCATCTTGGGGCCCAAAGATTCTGTGCTGACGGGCCAGATTTGGCCCCCGGGCCTGACGTTGCCTACCACTGACATAGGGCCTCATTTATCAGTGTTGCTGATTTCTGGAGATATTTTTTTGGTAATTCAAGCAGTTCTTCTTCGCTAGGCTAGTGCAAGGCTAGCGCATTTCTATGGTATCAGCTAGCCTGCATTAAAAACAGTGTGACCCGCTCTGAACACCAGACTAACCATACAAATATCTGTGTCCATAGAGTAATTTCAACCATTTTGCATTTAAAATAACTTATATTCTCAAAAATCCTGAAATATCCCTTTAATGTCGTCAAAACAAAACACGAGAGAAAGGGTGAAAACGAATGAAAAGGAAATCTCTGGCTGCACTTTTGCTCGGTGGCTTTATTACTATTTTCAGTTTATATTTTGTCAAAAGTAACTCAAACGGTAATATGTAATATGTGTTTGTGCTTGAGTCCTGACAAGAACCAGGAAATACGACCATATTAGTCCAGTGCTCCGGTCTCTGCACTGGCTTCCTGTCGCTCAGAGAATAGACATTAAAACAGCTCTGCTTGTTACAAGTCTTTTCATGGTTTAGCACCGGAGTCCATCTCTGACATGTTAGAGCCGTATGAACCATCTCAGGGAGGGGCCTCCTGGTGGTTCCCAGAGTCAGGACTAAACACGGTGAGGCTAAAGCTAAAATCTGGAACAGTCTTCACGAGGATGTGAGACAGGCCTCAACTCTGACAATGTTCAAATCCAGGCTGAAAACTGTTCTTTTTGCCCGAGCATAATGACTGAAAGTATTTTATCTGCACTCTTGTCTCTTACTGTAATTGATTCATTTTATGTTGATGTTTTTATTGATTCTATTTCCTTTCTTGTATTTATGTAACTGTGAAGTAAGGATTAAACAACTCGGAGCCGTGCATTCGACGGTTATAATGCACGACGCGGAGTCAAGAACACCACGACGCGCAGCGGAGTGGTGTTACTCCGCGAAGTGCATTATAACCGTCGAATGCACGGCTCCGAGTTGTTTAATCCGCTTATACCATGGTCCCACAAACGTAACATTTATCATAAGTATTTGTTTCATTTACTAAACTCACTAAATATGCCAGACCACCGGGACTATTTTATGTAGGTTATTAGCCGGTCACTGAAGGCTCGTCTCAGAGCGAGTCATTCTCCGCAGCTACGAGGATTTCAGTCAGACGCAACGAAACAACAGAAGCACACGCTGCATCGCCAGAATCACAACACAACAGGACTAACCCAGCACTTTTCCGTGGAAGTAAACACCGATATGCGGCACTCGTGGGCAGGAGTTATTTCACTTTTACGCTGTTTAACCTGAAGCTAGCTAGCTAGCTAGCTCAACGAGCTCAACTGTTTATGGAAACAGCTGCGGTGGAGTCGCTCACACCTGGGCCCCACAAACTGAAACTTTTATGATTGACTTTACTAATCCAGACAAATATGTATAAATGCAGGATCATTTTATGTACGCCTGAAAATCATGAACAGTGCCTTAACCGTTTTCAATAGAAATGGGGAAAGCTCATATTTTATTAACAGTAGGCTAACCTAGCTGCTCACTCTCCTCTACTTCCCATTTATCAAACATTTTGTTTTGACCAAAAACGTTGAAATGAAAAACAAAATCCATCTCGTTCCTGTCAGTCACTAATTATGTGTTTATCTGATTCAGCTGTGTTATGCGTTGCTATGGCGATGCCCACAGCGGAGTGATATCCCAGTGATTTAACTACCGGACTACGTGTGCGGTTATACCAAAATAATGCACGCTTGTTAGCCCCCACCAGCCAATCAGAATCGAGTATTCACCCAGACCATGGTATAAGCACTTTGAATTGCCTTGTGTATGAATTGTGCTCTACAAATAAACTTGCCTTGCCTTGCCTACATTTTTAAAGTTGAAATCACTAATATATTACAATTTTGAAGTAACTTGCTGCACTGACTGTAAGCCACACTGTTGGGACATTACTACAACTTTGTCAAATGAGACATTAATTATAGGTGGACGTATCTTCCACAATTTAGACCTAAGAACGTTCTCTCATTGATATTCTGTGTTCTATGATTTGAAATGTTGCTTGGAAAAGGCAGTGAGAGTTTGGGCTCGTCAGGAGTTTGATTTGACCCGGAGAGCCCCATGGCAGTCGCAGTGGGAATGACACGTGTTAGAATTATGATGGGCTTCTTTGTCTGGCTCTTCCTGAAGCAGATTTCGCAGCTGGTCACGTGACTAAAGTGTCAAATGTCTCTGCGAGTCGTGTGTCAAAGCGGCTCATTGGCCCAGAGCGTTTCAGGGCCATGTAAACCATAAGTGAGGAATAAAATGTGATCATATGGTGCAAGGTTTCTGCGCTGTGGGGGAATGTATAAGGAGCGGGATTAACAGTTAAATGAGCTCTAACAGAAGGAAATAAAAAGCCTCTGTTAAAACCTCTTAAAGGAACAGGCCACCGTTTTTCCATACTGAGATACAGTATGTTCGTACCTGAGCTTAGACGAGTTGATGCGTACCTGTCTGGTCTTTACGCATGTGCTCAGTCATGCAAAAAGACCTATAGCTCCAAACAGGGGTGAAGTTAGAAGCGACAAAGCAACATGTTTTCCCGATTTAAACACAGTTACGTGAGTAGTTACACGATCCAAGTATAGTCACACAAAGTTAAAGGGGGGGGGGGGGTATTATGCAAAATTGACTTTTTCAAACTTTACATCCTGTTATTCTGTCATTCCCTCATTAAAAACATGCCTGAAGTGTTGCCTTGGCACATTCACGTATTTTTGAGTAATCTGTAAAAACTCTGATGGCGGCCATTTTAGGGATAGGTTTGCCTGAGTCCTCCTAGGAACGCCCCCACCTCCTGGAGACGCCTCCGAGCTTTCGTCACCAGCCGAGTAACCAACCACTGCTCCTCAGCAGAACCCCCTCCCCACGCTGTCTGTGGCATCAGTGGGGAGGGGGTCGTGTCGGAAAGGCTCAGAGGTTCTTAAAGAGACAGAGGCCTATTTCAAGACATTCACTACAGCCATTTTGAGAGAGACATTTTATACAAGGCAGTTATTCTAATTTACTGCATTTACAGACCAACAGAAGGTTTGTCATCATTGTAGTGTGATATAGACTGGTGCTATGGGACTGAAAAAAGATGGCCATAACAGATGTTATGAAAAACTTTGTCGTACGTATCAACTCGTCTAAGCCCAGGTAAGAACATATCTCAGTATGGAAAAACTAGAGATGCACCGATACCGATACCAGTATCGGGCCGATACCACATGCTTGTACTCATACTCGTACTCATTCATGAGGTCCTGATACCAGAAACCGATACCATTTGACGTACACCTACGAGGCGCAGCTCTCAGCTGAGGAGAGAAGAAGCAACAAACTGTAGAATAGTTTAGTGTAAACACAATAATCCACATAGATCTGACTTTATTACAGACTGCGCTCTCTAAACCAGAGTCTGAGCTGGATTTAACCAGAGCTTAATGTTGTTCGTGCTGCAGCGTCTGCAGTGTTTACAACATACAGGCTAATGTTGCTAACTCGCGGCTAGCGGTTTTGGCCATTCTGACGCCGTTTTAAGCCCAGGGGTTTATTCATCTGAAAAACTAACCCAGCGACTAAAAAGTCCTCAGAAAATCCAAATTAAAGACACACAGCATGTTTATATTGAGGGAAAATGAGCTGCAGCAGAACAATGAAAACGCTGTAGCTACTCGCTAAGTTACTACAAACACACGAGAAAATCTACAGGAGCTGAAGTAAAGACGAAAAGAGACCATTTAAGCAACATCTCAATACTATTGTTAAATAAAAACACATAAATGAATAAAGCACAGGCATTGAGGAGCTTTTGGACATGGGCTTTTCTGTCTATGATGGACAGTGCAATAAAAATAAAAAAATATATTGAATGAAAATAAAAATAAATAAATAAATGGCATCTGCACAATTCTAATATAACTGCTCTTAAATGTGTCGCCTACTTTACTTAAGGAAATGTACATGAGTAAATTTACTAATTACAAACCAATGCTGTGAAAAAAGTAAGAACGTTGAAGAAAATTACTTGTACTCGCATCGGTATTCGGTATCGGTGAGTACTTATATCCAAGTACTTGTACTCGCATCGGTATTCGGTATCGGTGAGTACTTATATCCAAGTACTTGTACTCGTATCGGTTTTAGAAAAAGTGGTATCGGTGCATCCCTAGGAAAAACGGTGACCTTTTCCTTTAACTTTCCACTAATGGCAGACTAGCAAATCCATAATGCTGTGATGACCACCAAGCTGGTACCGCGCCTGTTTCCGCTTCAGAACTGCATCGCTTTTCCACTCAAAAGTGATGTCTCTTGGTTCCAACAACTGGGGCAGATTTCATACCAGTTAACAGCTGGATTAAGAAACGAGCAGCAGTGATGTCACGGGCCGGGGGCGGGGCTTTCACTTCCAGGAAAACAGCAAACAACACGCAGCATTTTTTCAGAGACTGAGGGTTTAGTTGGCGCCAACTTCTGTAAAGAGGAAGACATGGAGAAGCCAAAACAGAGCTCTGTGGAGGAAACTCTGTGGAGGAAAGCGGAGGTGTGAGGACCAAGCAGGTCTTTGAAGAAATCCAACAAGGCAATAAGACTAACAGTGTAGACTAACTGATTAAAAACAACAACAAAAATGTGTAAAGCCAGAAGCAGCAGTAGGTGGGTGTGTGCAGGAGTGGAAACTTATTTGGGAGGAAAAATACGTCAGGAAGCAATGGCCGACCTCCTTGGTGGGAAAGGGGCAAGTCCATCTGCCCAGAGCGAGTGATATATTATAGGCTTTAAAAATGTGGCGGTTTTGTGTTCAGGAAATACAGGTCAAAGCGCTTCAGCAGTGGAAGAAACAACGTCAAACAGGATTACTCAAAACTGTGTGAATGAAGTGAAATACAGGTATGTTTTTGACCAGGGAGCAACATTATGACTGTCAAAAGCTAAAAAGAAATGGGTGACTTGTTCCTTAGTGTAAAGTGCTTTGGGCCTAGCCTGGTTTTACCACACCATCGAACTCAATGTGTTTCATACAAGGGTCTGGACCTTCACAATTGAGCTCCGTTATCGGGTGGGAGGGTGAACTACTTTGAAATGACTGGATCTGATTTTCTCTAGCGTTTGGTCGTGACATATGTAATGCACAACTCTGTCATAGCTCTATCATAGCTCTGTCACAACTCTATCATGACTCTGTCATAACTCTATCATGACTCTGTCATAACTCTATCACAACTCTATCATAACTCTATCATAACTCATACTCTTCATACTTTCATACTCAAAAAATCAAACATATAGACAGAGAACCCTTATTTAACCAAAAATGTGGGACACCCCAATAATATTAATACACTGTATTCACAGGGGTTTGTGATCATGGAAGTCATTGTATATAAGATGTTTATTTTCTCACATGTTCTGCCTATTTGCACACCCTGAGTGTTTCTAAGAGCTGTTTGTGATCTCCATTGTGAGATCAATAAAGGCTTATCTCATCTTATCTCATCCCTTCACTGCAAGCATTACATAAAAAGCAACAGCTAGCAATGACTGTAGGCTAAATACTGGTTTAAAGTAGTGCATTTAAGCAAATCAATCATAATAGTGCAAACATGGTAACACTTTACGGGCAGGGGCGGACTGGCCATATGTCCTGTATTCTGGAAGAGCACAGAAGGGCCACTGGCTCTAGGGCCACCGGTCTGGCCTCTCAATCTTCTCCTTAACCTCTTACCCCCCACCTTAACCGAGCTTTACCCAAATCTAAAAGCTTAAAAAGAGAAGCATTGAAATAGCGACAAAAACGACGGTGAAAAGCAACAAAAATGTGAGAAAAACGTGACGAAAACATGACGACATAGCAATGAAAAAAGCGATGGAAAAGGAATAAAAAGAGACCAAAAAAGTGACAAAAATGCAGCGATCACTTTTGTAGGCTTAGCTTTCAAATTAAGCATTACACCGTTGCTTTCCAGTTGAGAAGCTTTTAGATTTGGGTAAAGCTGAACTCATTTACGCTCACTTGGGCCAGGCTGGTCAGAGTCCAGGGCCGTGTTTCAGTCCCAGTCCGCCCCTGATTACGGGCCAGTAAGTCCTTGGTACTTACAGTGGTACTTATGGTGGTACTTACGCTGGTAATTCTAGGTAGTTATTGTGGTACTTAAAGAATACTATAGTGAGAATTACAAGGTATGTACTTCGAGATACTGTGGTAACTCTTAGTAATGAAGGTTGTACTTCTTGTTTTCCCTAATGCTGTTTTATGTTGTTTTATAGTCACACAATCCTAGAAATGACGTCTGTATGTAGAAGTACCTCATTTACTACTTATGAATTGCTGCTGTAGTATTCTTGAATTACCAATAAGTACCATAGATGTATCACTGAAACTACGAGAAACTATCATTTAAAGTACCAAAGTGCATAGAAGTATGACCTTCATTACTAAGAGTTACCACTGTATCTGTTAGTAATGAGAGATACTGTGGTAACTCTGTGTCTCCCTAACCCCTAATGACTAGTAATTATGACTTTTAGTTCCACAATAATAACCTAGTAATTATCCTGTAATTACCACTGTAAGTACCACGGACTTACCGGCCCGTTATGTAAAGTGTTACCAAGAACATATTACAAAGTACAAGAGCAAAGGAACACACACATACACAGCGTACCCGTTTGTGATTTAACTTTAAGCATCAGTGATACATAAAGCAACATCATATTTTGATTTGCCTCGTTAGCAAAACACTTGCACTTCAAAGCGGCTGTTTTAACACAGACCACACTTACAAAGCACTCCTTTCAAAATCATTTTTATTTTTTCAATGTACTTGTTTTGTAGTCAAGCTATGGGGCCCCTGTAGAGCCTGTGAGGACCTCCACGGGCCCTCCACTTTGAGGACCACTGTTTTAAATATTAACTATAGATACAGACGGCATCTCGTCATACAATGGGGCGTGGCTTCGCTGAGGGGAAAAATCGAATCTTTACAGAAACACATTTTTCCACTCTTTTTAGCCATTTTCTGGTGGAATATGAACTTATTTATCACATAAATAAAGACAAGTGTAAATCGGTCCCATATGGATATTTTCTCACAGCAGATTGTTCAGTAGAAGTGAAAAAACGGCAGTTGTAGCTAACGCTAGCTAACCTTTAGCATTAGCCCGATGCTAACATCTAGCATCATGTTAGCATTCTCAGTTTTTTAATGTATTTATGGGCTGTTGAACCACTTTGCTCCTTCCCACGTCTTTGTATCTTTATTTAGTAGAAAACTATAATAATAATTTAGCATTTGTTAAAGTTGTTTTTGAATAATTAGAGAAGGTTTAGATTTTTTCAAAATTGTTTTCCCCCTTAACTGTTTTCAAACATGACCATATATGGGCGATTCCAGAGATGCCGTCTGTATCTATTAATTTGACAAAGCCACAGTCACGTTACCCTTTTGGTTTGATGGATTCTCTGTGCACTTGGTAACAGTGCCGTGATTCCTGGCGTTTCTGGCTCCACTGAAGCGGCGTGAGTATTCTTGCGGTCACTCCTCGGACTAATCTCCACATTCGTTACACCTCCCACAATGACCTCATTCACAAACACTGATAAGACTCGTGTTTGGCCGCGGGAGGAGGCCTCTGCTGCCCCCGATGGCTCCTCTGGAGAAGACACCGCTCAGGCCCCCAAAGCCAGTGGATCCCAACCTTTTTTAGTCTTGCCGACCCCTTGGACCCTTTAGTGGTGCCCTGTGGCCCCCCTCCCACAAGAGCTGTTACAGTTTATTCAGAAAGCAATCACTTAAAACCGTCTTCACGAGGATGTGAGACGGGCCTCAACACAATGTTCAAATCCAGGCTGAAAACAGTTCTTTTTGCCCTTATGACTGAAAGTATTTTATCTGCACTCTTGCCTCAATTGTTTAATTTTATGCTGATGTTTTTATTGATTTTATTTTTTTCTTGCAATTTTATGCAACTGTGAAGCACTTTGAATTGCCTTGTATGAATTGTGCTCTACAAATAAACTTGCCTGAAAAGGACTATTTGTAAGTAAAAACACTCAAATAAACCCAAGATTCTCCCCAAATTATACATTTGACTGAAAAACACAGCTTTTCTTTTCAAAGTAATGTTCAGTTTCACTTTCTTTTTAAATCTGAAATAGTTTCAAGTACCCCCTGATAAGTCCTCGAGTACCCCAAGGGGTCCCCATACCCCTGGTTGGGAACCACTGCCCTAAGTGACACGTTTTCAAGCTTTAATCATATACATTGTGATGCTAAAATGTGTTTATGTTTCCTTTGCATTTTGGAGTGAACCTTCTCTAGGTTGAGATTGAGATTTATAATCTCTTTTTACCTGGTTAAATAAAGGTTAAATAAATAATAAAATAAACACTATTGATGTCACAAGATGCTGTTCTTTTGTACTTTAAGTCCATCCATCCATTTTCTTCCGCTTTATCCGGGGCCGGGTCGCGGTGGCATCAGTCTCAGCAGAGATGCCTAGACTTCCACACACACCTCCTCCAGCTGTTCTGGGGGGGCTCATGGTGTCCTGGGTCTTCCACGAGGCCTTGTCCCACTAAGACATGCCTGGAACACCTCCCGCGGGAGGCGACCAGGAGGCATCCGGAACAGATGCCCGAGCCACCTCAGCTGCTCCTTTCGATGTGAAGGAGCAGCGACTCTACTCCGAGCTCCTCCTGGGTAACTGAGTTCCTCACCCCCAGCCACCCTGCGAAGGAAACTCATTTCGGCCGCTTGTATTCGCGATCTTGTCCTTTCGGTCATTACCCAAATCTCATGACCATAGGTGAGAGTGGGAACGTAGATCGAACGGTAAATCGAGAGCTTTGCCCCGACTCAGCTCCCTCTTCACCACGACAGACCGATACAGCGACCGCATCACTGCTGCTTTGCTTTTTTCAGTCCCATAGCATCAGTCTCACACTAAAATGATGACCAAACCTTCTGTTGGTCTGTAAATGCAGTAAATTAGAATAACTGCCTTGTATAAAATGTCTCTCTTAAAATGGCTGTAGTGAATGTCTTGAAATAGGCCTCTGTCTCTTTAAGAACCTCTGAGCCTTTAGACACGCCCCCTCCACAGGCTGTCTGTGGCATCAGTGGGGAGGGGGTTCTGCTGAGGAGCAGTGGTTGGTTACTCGGCTGGTGACGAAAGCTCGGAGGCGTCTCCAGGAGGTGGGAGCGTTCCTAGGAGGACTCAGGCAAACCTATCCCTAAAATGGCCGCCATCAGAGTTTTTACAGATTACTCAGAAATACGTGAATGTGCCAAGCCAACACTTCAGGCATGTTTTTAATGAGGGAATGACTTAATAACATGATGGAAAGCTTGAAAAAGTCGATTTCTGCATAATACCCCCCTTTAAGTCCTTTGTGGCCATTTCAGTGCAAGGCAAATTGTCTTTTATGCACAGAAATTAGGCCACAATTCATTGGACATACATTTCATCATGATTTATCAATATGAGGGGGTAAAATCGTCAATGTTTTTATTATTGCTCATCCCCGGTGTCCAGAAGTATTTTATGGAGTCGATTTCAAAGCCTCTTAGAAAATCGACATGTTTAATTTTGTGTAACTGTACTTGGATCGTGTAACTCCTCATGCAACTGTATTTAAATAGGGGAAACGGGGAAGAGCTTGGTCGCTTCTAACTCCACCCCCATAGAGGAGAGGAGGAGAGGCTAAATGCTAACATCATCAGTTAAAAGGAGTTGACATCTGACATCACAGCTTCATTATGGCAAGCCAACAGACAAGCTAACACACACACACTAACACACAAGCTAACACACACGCTAACACACATGCTAACACCTATGCTAACACACACGCTAACACACAAGCTAACACACACGCTAACACACACGCTAACACACATGCTAACACCTATGCTAACACACACGCTAACACACAAGCTAACACACACAAGCTAACACACAAGCTAGCACACACAAGCTAACACACACAAGCTAACACACACGCTAACACACATGCTAACACACACGCTAACACCTATGCTAACACACACGCTAACACACAAGCTAACACACACAAGCTAACACACAAGCTAACACACAAGCTAATACACACAAGCTAATACACACAAGCTAATACACACAAGCTAACACACACAAGCTAACACACACAAGCTAACACACACGCTAATACACACAAGCTAATACGCACAAGCTAACACACACAAGCTAACACACACAAGCTAACACACACAAACCAACACACAAGCTAACACACAAGCTAACACACACAAGCTAACACACACAAACCAACACACAAGCCAACAGACAAGCTAACACACACACACTAACACACAAGCTAACACACACGCTAACACACATGCTAACACCTATGCTAACACACACGCTAACACACAAGCTAACACACACGCTAACACACACGCTAACACACATGCTAACACCTATGCTAACACACACGCTAACACACAAGCTAACACACACAAGCTAACACACAAGCTAACACACACAAGCTAACACACACAAGCTAACACACACGCTAACACACATGCTAACACACACGCTAACACCTATGCTAACACACACGCTAACACACAAGCTAACACACACAAGCTAACACACAAGCTAACACACAAGCTAATACACACAAGCTAATACACACAAGCTAATACACACAAGCTAACACACACAAGCTAACACACACAAGCTAACACACACGCTAATACACACAAGCTAATACGCACAAGCTAACACACACAAGCTAACACACACAAGCTAACACACACAAACCAACACACAAGCTAACACACAAGCTAACACACACAAGCTAACACACACAAGCTAATACACACAAGCTAACACACACAAGCTAACACACACAAGCTAACACACACAAGCTAACACACACAAACCAACACACAAGCTAACACACAAGCTAACACACACGCTAACACACAAGCTAATACACACAAGCTAATACACACAAGCTAACACACACACAAGCTAACACACAAGCTAACACACACAAGCTAACAGACACGCTAACACACACAAGCTAATACACACAAGCTAACACACACAAGCTAACACACATAAGCTAACACACAAGCTAACACATACGCTAACAAACAAGCTAACACACACAAGCTAACACACAAGCTAACACACACAAGCTAACACACAAGCTAACACACACAAGCTAACACACATAAGCTAACACACAAGCTAACACATACGCTAACAAACAAGCTAACACACACAAGCTAACACACAAGCTAACACACACAAGCTAACACACAAGCTAACACACACAAGCTAACACACACAAGCTAACACACAAGCTAACACACACAAGCTAACACACAAGCTAACACACACGCTAACACACAAGCTAACACACACAAGCTAACACACATAAGCTAACACACAAGTTAACACACAAGCTAACACACAACCGTATTTAAATAGGGGAAACCGGGAAGAGCTTGGTCGCTTCTAACTTCACCCCCATACAGGAGAGGAGGAGAGGCTAAACGCTAACAACATCTTTTGTCTTTTTTGCGTGACCGAGCGTACACACAAAGACCAGACAGGTACCCATCAACTCATCTAAGCTCAGGTAAGAACATATGGATAAACGGTGGCCTGTTCCTTTAAGGCCTGGCTTGGACAAATCTTGCCTCTTCATGTCCCTCCACATCAAACCTCTCTTTGTGAGACCGACGCCTCACACGTTATCTGTGTCTTTGTAAATGAAGCCATTATGGTCCCCCCCCCCCCGCTGTGTTCCCTCCCCACAGACAGCCGCCGCACCAGGTCAATGGGCCATCCTTGACCTTTGAACTCTCTGGTACAAAAAAAAAACACCTCAGGCAAAAGATACTCAGCCTTTTAACCATTGTCTTTGTTTGCGAGACCTGTTTTTCATGTTTGCACCAAAAATACTGCCGTTAAAACGAACGGTAAACCACACCTACGGCGGCGACGGGACTGAAGCTACAACTTTGCTCCCGTGGTGGAAGAAGTACTTGATATGTTTTCTGTGGTAAAAGTGCAGAAACACAAGGGGAAAATATTAAAGAGTCCATTTTCAAAAGATCTGCTGGAAGTGCGTAATGTTAATGAAGAACCAATAGGTGAAACAAAAGAGAATGAATTGTGCTCCCAGTTTTATTCATTATTCACTACTTTTTTGACTATAGTAGTACTCACAAATGTAGATGGTGGAAAGAACCATCTACACAGAGTTCAGCTATTAAAGGGGGGTATTATGCAAAATGGACTTTTTCAAGCTTTACATCATGTTATTATGTCATTCCCTCATTAAAAACATGCCTGAAGTGTTGCCATGGCACATTCACGTATTTTTGAGTAATCTGTAAAAACTCTGATGGCGGCCATTTTAGGGATAGGTTTGCCTGAGTCCTCCTAGGAACGCCCCCACCTCCTGGAGACGCCTCCGAGCTTTGGTCACCAGCCGAGTAACCAACCAAAAGGGTCAGAGGTTCTTAAAGAGACAGAGGCCTATTTCAAGTCATTCGCTACAACCATTTTGAAAGAGCAATTTTATACAAGGCAGTTATTCTAATTTACTGCATTTACAGACCAACAGAAGGTTTGCTCATCATTGTAGTGTGATATAGACTGGTGCTATGGGACTGAAAAAAACAGAATACCCCCTGTTTAACCTCTTAGCCCCCACCTGAACCGAGCACATTTTCTCCAGTTTGGCCTTAAGCTTCTTGAAGCAAGTGTCAAAATAGCGAGGATGAAAATGCAACCAAAAAAAAATAAACAAAAGAGCGACAAAAACACAGTAAACACGATTAAAAAGTGATGAAAAAGCCAGAATAGCAAGACAAGATAAGATAACAGTTAAAGAGGGGGTATTATGCTTTTTTCAGTCCCATAGCACCAGTCTATATCACACTACAATGATGAGCAAACCTTCTGTTGGTCTGTAAATGCAGTAAATTACCTATTATTAAAGAACCTCTGACACGCCCCCTCCACACGCTGTCTGTGGCATCAGTGGGGAGGGGGTTCTGCTGAGGAGCAGTGGTTGGTTACTCGGCTGGTGACGAAAGCTCGGAGGCGTCTCCAGGAGGTGGGGGCGTTCCTAGGAGGACTCAGGCAAACCTGTCCCTAAAATGGCCGCCATCAGAGTTTTTACAGATTACTCAAAAATACGTGAATGTGCCAAGGCAACACTTCAGGCATGTTTTTAATGAGGGAGTGACATAATAACATGATGTGAAGCTTGAAAAAGTCCATTTTGCATAATACCCCGTCTTTAAATGATTAGCAAATCAGTGATAAAAGCCTGTTTTTATTTGATGACATTAAAATCCCCACTTTCACATGTAAAAACCACATGAACACAAACCAACTGGGACAATGACGTCACATCTCGGGAAAACGAGCACCGCGGTCCACATGAACGCACCGTTTGTCTTGGAGAGGCTTATCGTGTTGAAGCTAAATGCTAACCGGTAGCATGCTAACATCTTGAGCAGCTTAAACACTGGTTTCTTCACATAAAAGTGCGCTCTCTGGGGACTATTTTCGTCTTGAGCAATGATTACGGGTACATTTTCATTCAACTTTTCATTCTGAGTCGCACTGGAGACAATGCGCTCGGTTAAGGCGGGGGTTAAGAGGTTAAACTGCCTCCACTACACACATGTCTCATGAATTCACTGGCACCCTCTTCCCAGCACAATGTCGTGATGTCACAGGTTAAAAAACACACAAAATGCCAATCATTCTGTGTCCAAAAGTAGTTTTAAAAGCCCTAAAAATCACATTGTGGTGACATGCCGTTCCTCAACAGCGTCAGTAATACAGAGATAGCATTGTATCTCCATCTACAAGGCCTGTATTTTTGTGTTCTGCACCTATACACAAACAGATACCAGCCGTCCAGTCGAAGCGGGGTGTGTTGGAGCGAGCGTTGCACGGCTGTTACGCATTTTGTTGTGAGCAGAGCTGGGGACGCGGCCAATGTCGGGGAAAAAGAGGGAGAAAAAAAGCCCCACCACAATAGGACACAGTGTCTCAGAGCGGCCGCGTGGAGCCAGTATCTGGGAGCCCGTGGGCAGAGATGAGCAGGTTTGGGGTTTTTTCTTTTTTTTCTTTTTTGGGGGGTGGGGGTGGGGGGAGGGCGGGGGGCGCAGCAGTGGCCCCGTCCCGCAGTGGGCAGGGCTGACATATGTAGCTCCGCGGGGGGTTTCGGGGGCTGCGGACAAAGAGGCAGACACGAACCTGGCTGTCTGCGGCTTTAGGAGGACCAGCGCCGTCTCCAGATCAGGTCCAGAAACGTCTTTGCCTGGACGTTTTGTGTACAGGCCCTACAAGATTTTATTACAGTGGTTCATTTGGACAGTTTCTCTGTAGGTCATGAAGAAAAATACACATTAATATTGTAAACATAATAAATGGCAACTGAAGAAAACGTGATTGAATGAACCACAAATCTTGGAAGAGTTTTGGAGAATGATCAACACTAGCCACAGTTTATGCTAACATGTTTATTCACCCCTTAACTCCCACCTGAACCGAGCACATTTGATCCAGTTTGGCTTTACCCCAGTGCAAAAGCTTCTGGAAAAAAGCTGTGAAAATAGCAAGAAAACTGAGACGAAAACAACACAAAAGTGAGAAAACAGTGACAAAAAACTGCCGAAAAATTGATAGAAAAGTGGCAAAAATGTCACAAGAAATTGACAAAAAAAATTACAAAAATGTGACAAAAAAAATTACAAAAATTGGACTAAAAAAATACAAAAATTGGACAAAAGTTGGACAAAATATTACAAAAAGTTGACAAAAATACAAAAAAATGACAAAAAATGTGACAAAAAATGACAAAAATGTGACAAAAAATGACAAAAATGTGACAAAAAATGACCAAAATGTAACAAAAAAAATGACAAAAATGTGACAAAAAAATTATAAAAATGTGATAAAAATTGGACAAAATATTACAAAAAAGTGACAAAAAATGACAAAAAATGACAAAAATGTGACAAAAAATGACCAAAATGTGACAAAAAAATTGCAAAAATGTGATAAAAATTGGACAAAATATTACAAACATTTGACAAAAAATTACAAAAAAAATGACAAAAATTTCACAAAAAATGTGATAAATAATTTACGAAAAAATCTGATGACGTGAGGAAAAAGATCCTCTTGGTTCAGGCGGGAGTTAAGAGGTTAAATGTTCTTCATTGGCTCAGTTTGGGGAGAAGAGCTTTTGGCACAACAGATATAGATACAATAGCCCCAAGTGCATTGCCCCCATGTGCTGCCCACTAATGGAGTCACATGAAACTAAATGTTTTGACAAAATACCAGCAGCGAATCACACTAGTACAATCAATAATACACCCGCATCAGTCTTCGTGATGACACAAAAGATTATTATTTATCTTAAAGCCACTCATTATAGAGGATGTGCATGTGATGTCATAACATAGCAACAGTACGGCATGTAGCATCTTATTCTGATTGTATCACGGCAGCATTCATCAGCCTGCTCCATAGCCGTTAGCATTTAGCCATCAAGCATCCCGAATGATGAATGATCCACTTGTTTTCCGCTGTTGTCAACACATAGACCAGATTTAGGAGGAGGTTAAAGGAACAGGCCACGGTTTTTCCATTCTGAGATATGTTCTTACCTGAGTTTAGACGAGTTGATGCGTAACTGTCTGGTCTTTGCATTTGAGTTAGCATTTAGCTCATAGGACACTTTTAGACGCTAGTATGAAACTAAAGTAAAATCTCATTAATGATTTCTAAAGAGGCTTTGACCTAAATGTGGTTGATGGGTAACAACAGCTGAAAACATCATAATTTGTGATGTTTGTTGGCTAATGCTAACAGATATAGGAAAAATACCCTGAGCCGGCTAATGCTAACGGACGCTGAAAAGTCTCCCGGACTAACCGACTTGCTAAAAGTTCAGATTAGGGATGGGCGGATCGATACCAGATAAGAATTACTGTAAAAAAGCATCCACTGAGGTAAAGACTAAATCATATTCAGTTAATTTTCTGCCTGTTGTGGATCGGACACACATCCAACGGCCACTAAACATCATCATATAATATGTTGATGATGTTGAATGAAATGAATTATATAAAAGCCATGAAGCGGACATGTCCCTCGCCTTAACGTAGGGACTTAATTTGTAAGGGAATAGATACAGACGTCATAGAAGGGGGCGTGGCTTCGCCAAGGGGGAAAATAAAATCTTCTGGGAAACTCAGTTTTTCACAGTTTTTAGCCATTTTCTGGTGGAATGTTAACTTATTCATCACATACAAATAAAGTCAAGTCAAAATCGGGTTGATATGGATGTTTATTCACAGCGGATTGTTCAGTAGAAGCGAAAAAACGGCAGTTGTAGCTAGCGCTAGTTAACGTTAGCATTAGAACGATGTTAACATGTAGCATCATGTTAGCATTCTTCATTATTTATGTATCTACAGTATGGGCTGTTGAACGACTTTGCTCCTCTCCATATCTTTGTATCTTTATTTAGTATAAACAATATTCATAATTCAGCATTTATTAAAGGGGGGGTGTTATGCAAAATGGACTTTTTCAAGCTTTACATCATGTTATTATGTCATTTCCTCATTATAAACATGCCTGAAGTGTTGCCTTGGCACATTCACGTATTTTTGAGTAATCTGTAAACACTCTGATGGCGGCCATTTTAGGGATAGGTTTGCCTGAGTCCTCCTAGGAACGCCCCCACCTCCTGGAGACGCCTCCGAGCTTTCGTCACCAGCCGAGTAACCAACCACTGCTCCTCAGCAGAACCCCCTCCCCACTGATGCCACAGACAGCGTGTGGAGGGGGCGTGTCGGAAAGGCTCAGAGGTTCTTAAAGAGACAGAGGCCTATTTCAAGACATTCACGACAGCCATTTTGAGAGAGCCATTTTATACAAGGCAGTTGTTTTAATTTACTGCATTTACAGACCAACAGAAGGTTTGTCATCATTGTAGTGTGATATAGACTGGTGCTATGTGATTGAAAAAAGCAGAATACCCCCTCTTTAAAGTAGTTTTTGAATAATTACAGAAAGTTTAGATTTTTCCCCCTTAACTGTTTTGAAACATGACCATATATGGGCGAATCCAGAGATGCCGTCTGTATCTATAGCAGCATTTTCAGGAGGACGAGCAGGTGATGTCCCACTCCCAGCAGAGTTACGAGTCAAGTCGTCAATAACAGCGCCTTTACTGAAATAAATGCTTGTGTTTAATTCTATTCATTGCGTGAAATGTTACACAGTGTGGCTTTAATGATGCCAATACACCGAACCATCCATCTCATCGCTCCCTGCCCCACATAATCTCTCCCCTCGCTGCCTGTCTCCTGCTCCTTTGGCCTGCTTTCTTTTTTTCCTTTTTTCAGATCTCGAGTCCACGGCTCCACAGCCTTATCCTCTTCCTCCCCGCAGTCCTTTCCTCCGCCGCCGCTCTGCTCCCCCCGGACACCCCCACCTCGCCGGGATCTGCTTTCCACACCACCCCCCTCTCTCGCTCCTTCCCTCCAACCCGCCGCAACCTCCGCTAAACCCTACCACGACTACGGCTCCAGCCTGTTTCCACCGGATTGAATAGAAATAGACCAACGTACGACGCATTTCAACGACGCCACGGAAACTACCAGGACGTTTACAGCAATCCGTAGATGATCGGAAAACTAAAACACAAGAATGAACTGGACACTGATTTAAACTGGTACATTACATACAATAGGCCTATGCATGTCCCTTTCAAATAAAATGATTTGTAGATAAGCTTTGAGGCCCCCCCATAGTGGTCAATAACAATTTGTAAAACATTGATACAACTAAACAAAGATCTCCTCGTCGTTTGTGAAACATTTAAAAGACAAAACAGAGATTACTAATACTGCTTTGACCAGGAACAGGTTTAGATCCTAGAAAACAACCAGCCCAAGGCCCTTTTCCAAAATCTAACTTGCGCTTAACCGGAACCAGACACAGCAACAGTGTGCAGTATTAGTTGGGGAACAAATAGGCCTGCCCTACAGCGTCGATGGTCTACAAACACGCAGGGAAGCTTTGTGAGAAGAAGATTTAAGTGTCGTGTTGTTTCTTATCAGCCAGTTCTTCATTTAACTTCTTTTCTTTTGTAAACATGTTTTGCTTCAATTCACAGAAGCTTCTTCTTAGCTCATGGTCAGAATGTGACACTTAACCCAAGCAAGAACGTTTTATACAAGACTCAGGCCCCTCCTAAAACTGCCAACACCCACCTATACATGCAATGACATCACGCATAGTTCTGGCCTTACGCAGTACTACAGCATGTGACAAAATATCAGGATGAAAATGAAAGACGACTGACTGGGATTCACTAAATGAACACATCAAAGAGGAAACACAAAACCTTTCTCTGTGATTTTTTTTCTGTCAATCTGAGTCAGTGTTTAAGCTGCTCAAGACGTTAGCATGCTACCGGTTAGCAACTGTCATCCAGCTGTCAATGTCTTCAACAGGATAAACACATGTGGCTCACATCGAAATACTACAGTAACAGCTCTGACCTCTGTCACATGTTGTATCCAAGGCTAGATGTTTGTGGTTCAGGGCTTTCTCTGTTGAGCTGTTGAAGCTAAATGCTAACCGGTAGCATGCTAATGTCTTAAACACTGACTCACTGGTTTCTTCACATAAACGTGCATCTCTGGGGCCGTGTTTTTACTCTTATCTTCTTGAGTAATTCATCTTCATCCTGAGTAGAGATGTTGTTACTGTTAGGGAAACACTAAAGGAGTCCGAGGGAGATGTGGATGGAGAGACGGGACACGGTCTGGATGTCTTACATGGTAGAAGTTTATTACCGTATTACAGGCCTGGAGACATTTGAACAGTCAACACAATGTTCAGAGCATTGATCATTCAGAGTCTGGGGATACTTCCACATGAAGAGAGCTATATAGCCTCGGTTACACGTAGGCACTAACAGTCTACCTCTCGGACAATGTGCCACGTTGACTAGGCCACAAGTCATGTAGAAGGTCGGCGCCTGAATGTTCCCCTTTGACAGTACAATATGATAAGATTCGAAAGGAATGTGCCATGGCTGAATTAACTCTATAATTCTCCATCAGTTACATGTTGTAGTTCTGCATAATTCTACTAATTCAAAATGGCCACCATAACAACAAAGGTCACATGACTGAAAGGCATCTATTCAGGCTGTGCTTTACTAGAATGAATACTTCCTGGAGGAATGACAGCCTTCACGATGGGTGTTTTTGGTAGTTCTGGTTCAGTCCTCTTTGGGAGGGCCAGAGTCTTGTATTGACACTTAGTAGATTGATTTGTGTAAAATGTCCAATGTTCATTTGCACCAGCAACTCAACACGGCCTAAAAACGGCTTTGTTTTTGTATAGCAACTGATTTTATCTTGACTTCTCCAGCCCTATGTTAACTGATAGGAGAAAAGGGGCGGGCACTATTCATGGAATAATGGGGGATAGAAGCAAAACATCCTCAACTCAACCAAACCCAGTCCAGTCGATGACTTAAGCTTCACTACGATGAATACTTCCTGGACAAATGAGAGCCTTCACAATAAATATCGGCAGTTCTGGTTCCCTCATCCTGGGAGGGGCTTGAGTCTTATATAAACCACTATAGCTTGGGTTCATAGATACAGACGGCATCTCGTCATAGAAGGGGGCGTGGCCTCGCCGAGGGGGAAAATAGAATCTTTTGGGAAACTCAATTTTCACTCTTTTTAGCCATTTTCTGGTGGAATATGAACTTATTTATCACATGCAAATAAAGTCAAGTGTAAATCGGGTCCATATGGATATTTTCTCACAGCAGATTGTTCTGTAGAAGTGAAAAAACGGCAGTTGTAGCTAGCACTAGCTAACCGTTAGCATTAGCCCGACGCTAACATGCAGCATCATGTTAACATTCTCCGTTATTTATGTATTTATGGGCTGTTGAGCCACTTTGCTCCTCCCCATGTCTTTGTATCTTTACTTAGTAGAAAACTATATTCATAATTCAGCATTTGTTAAAGTAGTTTTTGAATAATTTGAGAAAGTTTAGATTTTTTTCAAAATTGTTTTCCCCCTTAACTGTTTTCAAACATGACCATATATGGGCGATTCCAGAGATGCCGTCTGTATCTCTGTGAATAGAAGCAAACCAACCTCAACTCAACAAAGCCCAGTCCAGTCGAAGATTTAAGCCGCACTGCGATGAATACTTCCCGGACGAATGAGAGCCTTCACAAACATATGTATTTCGTGTACACGCTGAGGGTATTCCCACATTTTTAAATCATTTCTAACTTTCTAATTCTTCACAGGGAGGAGTGTATAAGCGCCTCATGAGCACTGCTGCCATGGCAACGTAAACAACAACAAAGCACTGGTTCATGATCGATTAAAACACATTATCATTAATGCACAGCACAGAGCGGTATTGTATCCACTAATGCCTATACGTTTACAATATAGGTACTGAAAGGGGAAAAAAAAAACATTTTCACAAATCTGCTAGAAAACAAAATCAGGTGTAGGGCCTTTAAATGGACATGAGACGATTGTAAAAGGCTGTTTGAAATTAAGTAAAGCATTTAGACGACACTTGCTTTGACTTAACAAAGAACTAATTCAATTGAGCAGGACCACGTGTGTTGTTGTAGATACAAATTTAATTTACATTGATGTCATAATGTTTTCCTCATATGTCAGTCAGGAAGACCATTGTTAGTAGATCTACATATTGTGCAAAAGCTACAACACGATCTGCAGGGTTCACTCATAACACACTGGAAGACGTCTATTTGTGCACATATCTCTATTTCACCGACTATTTGGCAAATCCTACAAAGTTTTTCCCCCAAACATGTATATCTTTGTGTTTAAGTAATAGATCTCTGGAATCGCCCATATATGGTCATGTTTGAAAACAGTTAATGGGGAAAACAATTTTGAAAAAGTGTAAACTTTCTCTAATTATTCAAAAACTTCTTTAACAAATGTTGAATTATGAACATAGTTTCTACTAAATAAAGATACAAAGACATGGGGAGGAGCAAAGTGGTTCACCAGCCCATAAATACATAAATAACGGAGAATGCTAACAGAATGCTTCATGTTAGCATCGGGCTAATGCTAACCGTTAGCTAGCGCTAGCTACAACTGCCGTTTTTTCACTTTTACTGAACAATCTGCTGTGAGAAAATATCCATATGGGCCCGATTTACACTTGACTTTATTTATGTGATAAATAAGTTCATATTCCACCAGAAAATGGCTAAAAAGAGGGAAAATTGTGTTTCCCAACAGATTCTATTTTCCACCTCGGCGAAGCCACGCCCCCTTCTATGACGAGATGCCGTCTGTATCTATGACGTATTGTGAAGCATATTGACAATTTTATCATCGGTGACCTGTGGCAACATTTTGGTCATTCCTTTTCCATTTTAAAGACCTGGGGCATCAAGTGTAGCCAACAATTGGATTACATTGTGAAGCTGTAGTGACTTAAAGGAACACTTTGCCACATTTTACGTAATAATTGAAATAAAACCTCCAAATGTTTTTCCTTATTGGCGAGTTTATTAGTGGAATACACCTCAAAAACAGGCGTCTTTAATGAGAGCAGGCTCACCTCTGCTCAGACCTGACTCAGGCACAGTTTACACGGCAATAATCTGCAGGAAAACAGAGGAAAACTCACAGTCTCGAACTGCTTTTATATGAAACAGCTGAGGCGTCAACAAAGCTGCAGTGCACGCCTCTGTCCAGCAAATGGCGCTGTGTTTTTGTGGCAACAGTTTATCTTTTTCTACTTCCTCGTATGCTGTGGCTTTTTAAAGGACACTGTTTTTTCCATACTGAGATATCTTCTTACCTGAGCTTAGACGAGTTGAGGCGTACCTGTCTGGTCTTTGTGCGTGCGCTCAGTCACGCAGAAAGACCAAAGATGTTGTTAGCATTCAGCCTCTCCTCCTCTCTCCTCTGTGGGGCCAAACGGGGGTGAAGTTGGAAGCGACCAAGCTCTGCCACATTATCACTAATACGGTTACGTGAGTGACTTACGAGATCCAAGCATACTGACACAACATGACACCTTGGGAGCGTGTGGACGTCGAAGTGTTCCTAAGGTGTTATTTAAAACCCCCTTACAATACAGTTCCCCGTTTTATCCGCTTAGCAAATTGTTTAATTTTTTGCAACTATACTTGGATCATGTAACTACTCACGTACCCGTATTCAAAGGGAAAACGTGGAAAAGCTTGGTCGCTTCTAAGTTCACCCCGTTTGGCCCCATAAATGGTCATTTCTAAAAACAGTTAAGGGGGAAAACAATTTTGAAAAAAATTGTATTTTCTCTAATTATTCAAAAACTACTGAAACAAATAGATACAGACGGCATCTCGTCATAGAAGGGGGCGTGGCTTCGCCGAGGGGGAAAATAGAATCTTTAGAGAAACACAATTTTCCACTCTTTTTTGCCATTTTCTGGTGGAATATCAACTTATTTATCACATAAATAAAGTCCAGTGTAAATCGGGCCCATATGGATATTTTCTCACAGCAGATTGTGCAGTAGAAATGAAAAAACAGCAGTTGTAGCAAGGGCTAGCTAACCGTTAGCATTAGCCCGATGCTAACATGTAGCATCAAGTTAGCATTCTCCGTTATTCATGTATTTATGGGTTGTTGAACCGCTTTGCTCCTCCCCATGTCTTTGTATCTTTATTTAGTAGAAACTATATTCACATTTCAGCATTTGTTAGTCGTTTTTGTATAATTAGAGGAAATTTACATTTTTTCAAAATTGTTTTCCCCCTTAACTGTTTTCAAAAATGACCATATATGGACGATTCCAGAGATGCCGACTGTATCTATGCTGAAATATGAACATAATTTCTACTAAATAATGATACAAAGACATGGGGAGGAGCAAAGTGGTTCAACAGCCCATAAATACATGAATAACGGAGAATGCTAACTTGATGCTACATGTTAGCATCGGGCTAATACTAACGGTTAGCTCGCGCTAGCTACAACTGCCGTTTTTTCACTTCTACTGAACAATCTGCTGCTTTTTTAACTTTGTTACTGTCAACTGGCTTAAATTTCAGTTGTTTCTGTACCAAAGGGACATCCTGTTAGTATCTGGAGCACTTTATATTTAAATATGTGTGATGTTTTATCTTTGTATAATGTGTTTTAATGTGTTAGTTCTCAGAATTGCAAGACGAATTTACCCACGGGTACAAATAAATTAACCAAACCTAACCTAAGTGTTAACGTACGGCGGGAGGGCCACAGTTAATGCAGTGGTTCTAGTCGTGCAACCACACCCTTATTGTGGCCTGGAGCTTTACTGCAGCTCTGTCTCACTTTAAAATGTTTGTTACTAAGGTCATGATTGTGTCGAATTATTAAACTACCAGTAAAAAGCCCTATTTCTGGTTCCGTGTGCCAAATTAGCAAGAAGCCTGAGGCCCAAGGAAAAGTCATCTGAAGGCCGTAGACACTCTGGGCTACTGAAATGTTGGTGCAGATTTATTGTTTTTATAAGAAGGGCGATGTTCCGCAATGTGGCTTTAAAACACCGACACCGCTTCGAGGACCTAGGTGTGGTCAGACTTTTGAGCGTTTCCGATTTCCAGAGGCAGATTTTCTGGTCATTCCCCTCGAATTTGCGTCATTATTTTCACATTTTGGACAAACGAGGAGCTAAACGTTGGTGGAGGGGAAAAAACAAGTCACATGCAGCGTCCCCTCGCCTGTTTCCGCTGCCATCTTGTGAGCCGCTGGAGCCAAGCTGGAGGCGTTTGGGAGTCAATGGACCTGCCGGGCGGCGGGTGACACAGATTTCCGGTATGCGAGAAGAGAGAGAGAGAGAGAGAGAGAAGGGGAGAGAGTGTGTGCCTGAGCGTGACGACCGAGGGGTGGAGAGGAGGGAGGGAGGGATGGGGGATTAAGCTCCAAATCACCAGAAAGGCACCGAAAAAAAAGAAGGAGGGAACTGGAGAAAGACAGCAGCCGCAGCAACAGATCCAAGGAGGAGGGCGTGAAAACGTAGTAAACAGCGAGCCCTGAAGAGGCCTGCAGGAGTTCTGCGACTAATGTCTAACTATCGCGAAGCGTTAACGTCGTAGCTCGTTTGTGCATGATTAATTTTGTTCACGCTGGGGTTCTGTGACCGTTTTTTCCACACATGGAGTCACGTGGAGATTTTGCTTCTTTTTTTTCCTTCCTTAACCCAGATACAATTCCTTTAACAACTAAGTATATTATAGTGAGTGAACTCTATAGAGCAGTGGTTCCCATAATGTAGCCCTCAGACCAACTCCTGGTGGCCCTCAAGCTTCTTGTTGAATTTTTACTGCACATTTAAACATTCTACACGATTATAGCCTCAAAACATTTTTCTGTGAGTAAGAGCTGCATTCAGCCTGAATAAAAGTGTGGGGCACAGTTAAAACCTCCCATAAAGGAATAGGCCACCGTTTTTACATACTGAGATATGTTCTTACCTTAGCTTTGACGAGTTCTTTAGGACCTGTCTGATCTTCCCCCGTGCCTTCAGTCACGTAAACACAGCGCAGACAGCGTTAGCATTTAGCCTCTCCCCCTCTCCACTATAGCTCCAAAACAGGTCAAGATAGAAGCTACCAAGCTCTTCCACGTTTTCCCTATTTAAATATGGTTACGTGAATTGTTCCACTACAAAGTATAATTACACAATATTAAACAATGTGGATTTTCTAAGCGGATAAAAGGGGGAACTATATTGTGAGGCGTAATAATACCAGGAGTAGATTGGCATTCGCACAGTAAAGTGGAGATTACTGCGCGGATTTTGAACTACTCCTGGTATTATTACGCCTTACAATATAGTTCCCCCTTTTATCCGCTTAGAAAATCCACATTGTTTAATTTTGTGTAATTATACTTTGTAGTGGAACACTTCATGTAACCATATTTAAATAGGGAAAACGTAGAAGAGCTTGGTAGCTTCTATCTTGACCTGTTTTGGAGCTATAGAGGAGAGAGGCTAAATGCTAACGCCGTCTGCGCTGTGTTTACGTGACTGAAGGCACGGGTGAAGACCAGACAGGTCCTAAAGAACTCGTCAAAGCTCAGGTCAGAACAAATCTCAGTATGTAAAAACGGTGGCCTATTCCTTTAAATGCACCCAGTTGAATGTTTCTCTGCATTGACCACCGGTTTGTGGCCATCAACGCTGCAGAAACTTTAATGTGTGGCCCTCGATGCAGAAAGATTGGACGCCCCTGCTTTAAAGCAATGGTTCCAAAGTGAGCACTAAGATGGGCATCCCAAGATATACAAAAAAGGAAAGATGGGAAAGATGAGTGACAGTGTTTTAGATATAATTCTAATCATAAACAGAATTGTGAATAGAGGTACACAGTACATATTACTAAACCAGATTGCCGGTCTTTTTGCTGGATATTATCATATCAGTGGTGGCATTGGGACCCACCATTACCAAAGGACGGGGTAGGCAGGTTTGCTTGGTCAAGGGCGTATTTTGTCAAAAGACCCAGGGCCGAACCTGCCAATTACGGCCCAAAGTAAAAGCACCACTTTCTACAAATGCCAGTGTTGAACATAATATATGACCTAATTGGGTGTTCAGTTCGGAAAGTAAATGTCAAGTATTTCTCACATTTTTAAAGTACTCTCTGATTTGAATAATAATATTTCCCAAACTCATCTTGCCCTACATGACAACCCGAGACCCAAATAAGAAGTATTTCACTTGTTATGTACTGTACAGTGCACAGCATACATGAGCACACCCGCTTTAACAAGTCATATTTTAAACTAAATTATAGTGAGCACAAAATGAAATTCCAAAGCTTTGGTGAGGTTAAGTTTAATAGATCATCTGTTTGACGTTTAACATGGAAATAAGGCTAATTTTATAACTTAGTTTACCCATTTTTCAGTTTTGATTAAATTATGGTGGTGCATGAATGAGTGCACCCCCTGAATCTCACTGAACTGCAGCAGTTTTGTAAAGAGGAATGATCCAAGATTCATCCTGATCGCTGTGAGCGTCTGATCTCTACAGAAAAGCAGTTATTGCTGCAAAAGAAGGATCAGCAGATACTTAATACAAGGGTTCACTTACTTATTCCACACTGTTGTGAATGTCTCAGGTTTTTCTGCAAAATATCCTGATAAACTTGTGAATTCATGTTTTCCATTGTTGATAGCAAACTGCGTCCAGCACTACTGGCAAAATATTCTATGAACCGATGAACCCAAAGTTGAATAGTTTGGGAGGAACACCCAAAGTCATGTGTGGAGGTAAAATTAAACTGCATATAAACAACAAAACTCTATCCCCTGTGAAGTCTGGAGCAGGAGAATCATGGTGTGGGGCTGTTGTGTTGCCTCAGGGCCTGGACTACTTGCTATCATCAATAGAAACATTAATTCATAAATCAAGATATTTTGCAGGAAAAGTCTGAGACATTCACAACAGTGTGGAATAAGTAAGTGAACCCCTGTATTAAATACCTGGCTGACCCTTATTTTGCAGCAATAACTGCTTTTTTGTAGTTGCAGATTAGACGTTCACAACGATCAGGATGAATCTTGGATCATTTCCTCTTCACAAAACAGTTGCAGTTCAGCGAGACTCCTGGGTTCACTTACTTTTTCCTCCCTGTCCTGTAAATGTTCACATGTGATGGCCAATAAAAATATGATACAATGTAAATGTTTGGGTGGTATTAGTTTAAGCAGACGCTGTTATTCATTCTTATGATTTTGATGAAGATCAGGCCACATTTTATGTCCAGTTTAGGCAGAAATGTGAGAGATTCCAAATCATTCACATACATTTTCCTCCCACTGTATTATCACTGATTCGTTTTTACAGTGGGAGTTCCTGATTGGCCTGAAAAGTTCATAAAGAGTTAATGCACTTACAATGTTTTCATTCTAAACAGGAGCCTCAGCGGGGGCTCCGGACCCCGCGCCAAAACAAACAATGATAAATTACTCAGCACTGACAGTCATTTAACTTCTGTTGGCATGCTGTGACATCATCTGCATACTCCAACAGTCACGGTTAGCGCATAATGACATGACGCTGTCCTGTTCATCTCGGTCAAATTGAGCTGTAACATTTCCTTATCAAAAGAGGAGAGAAAGAGGCCGTCTGTCAGTGAGCAGATACAGCGGCGCCTATGATTCAATCTTTTCTCTATCTACAGCGGCTTTCTCCGGCCCAAATCAACACCGTGATCAATCAGACTCTGAGACAATGACGGCCAGATCGAGTAAACGCGGTTGGAGAAACAGTAAACCCACTCCAGACAGAACAATAAGTCACAATAAGTCCATTTAAAAAAAAGTGGAAGTAGATTTTAGGGTAAAGGAAGTTGAGCCCACGGATGTTGGGACAATCCGACGGCTGCTTTGGAAATTGTGGCGGCCATCTTGGAACTGTCTTATTAGCCGAATTCTAATTTAGAATAATATAAACAAAAGAGCTGCAGAAATAAGTATGAACAAAGACAAAAGATCAGATCCATTGGTAATTTCAGACTCCTAATAATACCTTTGTCGGACCATGATTTCAGTTTTCATGAATTAATATATTTATTTTACACCAATTTGTAAGACTTTAATGAGCAATTTTTCAAAGGTATTTTTTCCAAGATGTTTTCTCACGAATAAAGGTTGAACAAAGACGTGTTAAACCTAAGAAGGAAATAAATATCACAAAACCACAAAATAAGAATCTCAGATTTGATTACGTGAGTTTAACAGTATAATGTGCAATCACAATGTGGCTGCCAGAGCTGGACTTTAATCAATCAATCAATCAAACAAAGGTATCACAAAGTGCTTTGCCGATTACAACATTTAAAACAATGCGCCTGGGACAACCTCCCATATATATACATTTTATATATTAGGATTAAATAAATAGATTAGTCAGTTAAAGGCTAAGCTAAAAAGGTGGGTCTTGAGCTGCTCTTAAAGGAATAGGCCACCGTTTTTACATACTGAGATATGTTCTTACCTTAGCTTTGACGAGTTCTTTAGGACCTGTCTGGTCTTCCCCCGTGCCTTCAAAATCCTTTTATCCGCTTAGAAAATCCACATTGTTTAATTTTGTGTAATTATACTTTGTAGTGGAACACTTCAAGTAACCATATTTAAAGCCACACCGCGTAAGATTTCACCCAATAAACAAAACTGAAATACAAGCGTTTATTTTACGATAGATATTTTCAGCATTGAAAAATACCACAAACAAACAAGTGCTTTTGCTCTGAGCAGCTCACCTCTGCTAAAACATGACTATAACTTTACCGGGAGTGGGTACGTCTCCAGCCCGTTTCCATGGAGACGTCGACTAAAGTCAGTAGAATTGAGAGTTAAACAGGCTAGGCCCTCATCCTGATCCATTCTTTCATTATCCACTGCAAAAATAGCATTTTCTGTGTCGAGCTGGTCCTTGAGAGCATTTTCTGTGTTGATGGTACAGTATAGTCCAAAATGTTACGCAGTGTGCCTTTAAATAGGGAAAACGTGGAAGAGCTTGGTAGCTTCTATCTTGACCTGTTTTGGAGCTATAGAGGAGAGAGGGAGAGGCTAAATGCTAACGCCGTCTGCGCTGTGTTTACGTGACTGAAGGCACGGGGGAAGATCAGACAGGTCCTCAAGAACTCGTCAAAGCTCAGGTAAGAACATATCTCAGTATGTAAAAACGGTGGCCTGTTCCTTTGAAAACATCAACGTTCTCTGCAGCCCTGAGCTCCTCCGGCAGGTCGCTCCAGAGGCGAGGGCTTTACAATGGATTACTAAAGATGAGGTAAAACGTCCTCAAGAAACAAACAACACATTATAGATGACTCATTGAACCTCTACACTGCAAAAAGTCAATATCAAGCATCGGCTTAAATGTCTTGAATTGAGGAAATGTTTCTTGTTTTAAGCAGTTTTCACTCATTTAGACTTTTTTCCTGATCTGACCAAGCTCTTATGAGGATGTTTATGAATAGTTCGAAGGTAAATCTCGCTTGAAATAAGAAAGTAAAACTGCCAATGAGATCAGACCAATGTCCTAACCCCATCGGCAAAGAAAATGACCTGAAATAAGGACGAAATGTATTGTCAGAAACGTCTCAAAATAAGTGAAATAATCTGGGTCAAAAGCCCACCTACATCCTTCCTTGTCAAATCATCTCAAATTCGGATTATTATGCTCAAATTGAGACTTTTACACTAATCTAGTTCATTCATTATTAGTCGTGAAAGGAAGGGAATCTGGTGACAAAAAACAAATATCAACCAAATTATGGTGTTGCCAGTTTTGTCGCGCCAGTACAAAGAATACAGGGATAAAGCAGAAAGATTGAACAAAACTCAAGGATGGGGGATACTAACGCCTGATTGACAGTAATATGAAGTGTGGGTGAGTGGTTGGTGTTGGAGGTGCCATTGGTGCAGATTGGTAGCCTCACTTCCGACTGTTCACAAAGGGCAGCTATGGCTACAGAGTGAGGAGTGAATGAAATTGTGTAGTTTAACTGGGAAAGCTACTGGAAAGTATTTTAGGGTTGGGACTTATTGGGCGAACCACCTTAAATTTGTCCAAAAGCAAAAAGAAATGGAGTCAAAAAAAGGATTCGAAGGGAGTGAAAGAGAGAATGAGTGTGTGTGTGTGTGTGCGTGTGTGTGTGACTGGGGTTTAGAGAGAGAAATACATCAGCAGATCCAAGAATTTGAAAATTCCCCTTCCCTTTGTGCGAGAGATGAAGAAACACTAGACCGGAGTGAGAACAACCTCCGGCCTCTGGGCCAACTGTGTCCCTTTGAGATGTGGTTCAGGCCCGCAGTGGCTTTCGTGTGGAAATGCAGAGGCCCGAGCAGCTGCAGTGGGCGAGAGGTGCGGCTCAGGAAAGGAGAGGGGTTTCAGATGGAGGAAAAGATGTGAGATGTAGCAGTGAGACGGCTAAACTTCAACAGGAACGATAGGCAAACCTCCAGCGAGAACGGATCAAACCCATGGCAAGATCTGGAGATGCGTCTCATGGTAAGGTCGGCACTGGAGTGGAGGATGCCACGATTGCAGGAGACGAGACCAAACCTCAACCTTAATTTGAAAAACATAGCAGCACAATAAACCATGTCACTTTAAGGCACACATTTGCAGATTTTTAAAGGAATAGTTCACCGTATTTCCCATACTTAGGGCTTTTCCACCAAGGTGCTGGTTCAGAGCTGGTTCTGGTGCCGGGTTGGTTCCATACTGACTTGGTTTTCCACCAAAATGAGAGCTGTGCCTAATGTCATAGCAACGCTTTGGGAAGTCAACATCAAAAATGGATTGTAACATCTTACTACAGCCACTTCTGGTTATAAAATACAGAAAAATAAGTTTGTTTCAGTCACAGCAGCCGTTAACATTTTTGATTTCTTCTTTCTAACTCTTGTTTTAGCTAAAGAGCATAAAGCAAAACAACAGTTTCCTCCACACAGACTGTTTTGGCTTCTCCAGGAAGTTCTAAGCACAAACTAACTAATATTGATTGTTTGTTGGAGGAGAGAGCCACGCCCCCAGCTGCTGACATCACTGGTGCTCCTTTCTTGGTCCAGCTTTTAATTGGTTCCCAACCGGCACCAGATTTTGGAACCAAGAGCCAGCGTTTTTTCAGTGGAAA
This sequence comes from Gobius niger, assembly GCF_951799975.1. NCBI lineage: Eukaryota > Metazoa > Chordata > Actinopteri > Gobiiformes > Gobiidae > Gobius > Gobius niger. Next base: position 7,256,367 of record NC_136856.1, read on the forward strand.
ACAAAAGAACCGGTTCTGAAACTGGAACTGGCCCAGAACCAGCACCAGCTTGGTGGAAAAGGACTAACTGAGATATGTTCTTACCGGAGCTTAGACGAGTTGATACGTACCTGTCCGGTCTGTGTGTGCACGTGGAGGAGTGTGGTAGCTTCCAACTTCACCCCCATTTGGAGCTATAGGAATACATTGGGAGAGGCCAAATGCTACCAACATCTTTGGTCTGTTTGGCGTGACTGAGCGCACTCACAAACACCAGACAGGTACACATCAACTCGTCTAAGCTCGGGTAAGAACATATCTCAGTATGGAAATATTGTGAACTATTCCTTTAAGGTCAAAACTGAAGGTTACTGTTATTGAGTGCCTTGTGTACGAAATGCGTGGTATAAATAAAGTTGCCTTCCTTGCCTTACTGGTTAAATACCATTAAACAACACCAGCGTGGCATCGGAAAAATAAAGATATCAAAAGCAGGAACCGAAAGAAAATATACGTTTGGAGACCAAGTTTACTTCTTGGTCCAGGGACAGCGTTAAAGGAACAGGCCACTGTTTTTACATACTGAGATATGTTCTTACCTTAGCTTTGACGAGTTCGTTAGGACCTGTCTGATCTTCACCCGTGCCTTCAGTCACGTAAACACAGCGCAGACGGCGTTAGCATTTAGCCTCTCCCTCTCTCCTCTATAGCTCCAAAACAGGTCAAGATAGAAGCTACCAAGCTCTTCCACATTTTCCCTATTTAAATATGGTTACGTGAAGTGTTCCACTACAAAGTATAATTACACAACATTAAACAATGTGGATTTTCTAAGCGGATAAAAGGGCGGACTATATTGTAAGGCGTAATAATACCAGGAGTAGTTTGGCAGCCGCACAGTAAAGTGAAGATTTTGTCACATTTTGTCATTTTTTGGTCATGTTTTTGTATTTTTATGTCACATTTTGTAAAAAAAAAAAAATGTCAAATTTTTATCACATTTTTGTTGTGTTTTTGTACATTTTTTGTTCTTTTTTTGTCAATTTTTTGTCCTTTTTTTGTCAATTTTTTGTCAATTTCTTCTGACATTTTTGCCACTTTTTCATCAATTTTTCATCACTTTTTTGTCACATTTCCATCATTGTTTTCGTCTCAGTTTTGTTGCTATTTTCACAATAGTAATCTTCACTTTACTGTGCAGATGCCAAACTACTCCTGGTATTATTACGCCTACAATATAGTCCCCCTTTTATCCGCTTAGAAAATCCACATTGTTTAGTTTTGTGTAATTATACTTTGTAGTGGAACACTTCACGTAACCATATTTAAATAGGGAAAACGTGGAAGAGCTTGGTAGCTTCTATCTTGACCTGTTTTGGAGCTATAGAGGAGAGAGGGAGAGGCTAAATGCTAACGCCGTCTGCGCTGTGTTTACGTGACTGAAGGCACGGGGGAAGATCAGACAGGTTCTAAAGAACTCGTCAAAGCTAAGGTAAGAACATATCTCAGTATGCAAAAACGGTGGACTGTTCCTTTAAAGGAAGTTACTTTTATGGTACTAGTTGACAAATATTTTAGTATTGGAAAGTATTGCTCAGGTATCGGTATCGTAAACCAAGTATTGTTAAAGTACCCCCCGCCCTAACGGCTACATGACATAACATACATACCACAGTGTAATTCATTAGTTGCTATACTTTGATCTATTATTGTAGTTCACAGTTCAGGCTGAGATCATGATGGATCATATTGTTGGCATAAGGGAAAGACATAGCCGTCACTACTTCTAAAAACAAACTAACTAAAGTTAAATCATAAATGAACAGGTTCTTGTCACTTGTTTTACCACTAAACACATGGAGCGACATGTCGGGCCTGGCTCCTTAGGTCATCACTTTATTACTCGGCAACACTGGCATCAATCTTGTGTTATTTCATTGTTGCGTAGTGAGTGAGACACATATGACTTATGTTAGGCCCGTGGAGCCTGTCGGGGCCTCCTGCCAGGGGCCCACATGACCAGATGAGCGACCCCTGGGGAAACGCCTCAAAAGTGGTGACTGCTATAGTGAAGTTAATGCGTCTTTAGGTGTGAAGGAGCCGCACTTTTAATCGATCTGATTAACTGAACGCGTAACTTTGACGACATCATTCAGCCCCGGTCACGTGTTTCCTCACAGGTTTGAGTCGGTCCCTTCTGTTTCCGTGGAAAAAAAAGGGGGCTGCGTGCTTCTCGTTGGTTGGAGCCTCTGCGCGTTTCTCCATGAGTTGGCAGTGTCCTGTGTTGGCTTCGTGCTGCGTTTCCCCCCCCCCCCCCCCCCTCACCACCACCACCACCACCACCACCCCCCCTCTCTCTCTCCGCTCCGCTCGCGCTCTCTTTGCCTCTCCGCTTCCCTCGCTGCCTGACAAACACCACACGCACGCACGAACGAACGCGCAACCCCCCGCCTCCACTCCACATCTCCCCTTCCACAAATCCGGGCACGCACACACACCGCGCGGGGGCCCAACACATTTTAGACACGCAGGCAAGCGCACAAAGACGCACGCACACACACACACAGAGAGAGAGAGAGACGGGAACCGGGGGGGGGGGGGGGGGGGGGCACGCATTTACGCACACAGAGTCACGGGCGCTGGCACTCTCCGAGACGCACACACCCCGGTTTTTACGCACACACAAAAACCCCGCGGAATTACGCACACCCAGAGTCGACGCGGATCGAGCGGGACGCGCACACACACAGTTACGCACGTACACACACACACACTCCTACACTCCTCACGCACACGCACGCACGCACCGTCCCCCCTGACTGAAGGCTCACAGGAAGTGCAGCCGTGGCCCAATTATAGCGTGACACCTCGGGCCGGCCGTCGCCATGGTTACGTCTTCCCTGCGGTCCCCCGGAGTGTGGCGCCGAAGAGAAGGTCTTATCACATCAGCCATCGTTACGGCAACCGGGGGGAAAAAAGGAGAAGGAAATACTACAGCACAAAAAAAAAAGAAGCAGAATAACGATATAAATATACACCGCCAGCTGGACCGAGGCGGCGGCGGCGGCGGCGGCGGCTTCACTCCCTTTTAGTTTTGTAAGATTCCTGGATTTGTGCATAAAAATGAAGACATGAAAACTCAGACAGTCCCTCCCTCTCTCTCTCCCTCTCTCCCTCTCTCCCTCTCTCTGTCTCAGGCCTAAGGGTCTAAGTCCAAGGGGAGACAAAGGTAGTAGAGGCTTGTAGTAGTCATTTTTAAATACGCCGGCCATCAATTCCTGAATGACTTGTATGTCACCTCATCATGGCACTTAAAGGCCCTGTACCAGATTTTTTTTCTTCTTCCCCCCTGAGTGGGAGGAAACACGTGACTAAAATATAAATATAAATCCTTTTTATCGAACTATAGCCGCTGTAGTTGTTGTTTACATGCCCGAGTCTGTGCTCAACAAAACACCACTATTTCTTTGTCAACAAAAAATCGATGTACAGTAAAGGCCTTTGACCCGATCGTGGCTTTTAACCTACAGAAGCCAGATGGACCCGCTGCTTTCGTAGAGTCAGGGGCAGGACTGGGACTGAAAAACAGCCCCGGACTCTGACCAGCCCGGCCCAAATTAGCGTAATTTTGACTTCCACAAATACATATTTTAACCTCTAACCCCCACCTTAACATTAACAAGTGCATTTTCCCCAGTTCGGCTTTTTATAATTATTTTTGTTATTGGTATCATCAGCAAAAAGAACGGGAAAGGTGGTCATAGAAACAGAAGCAAAATCATTATTATAAATAATAAATAATAATGGTCCCAAAATTGAACCTTGTGGTGCACCATACTCCACGGAATTCCTTTTAGATTCTTGCTTTTTTATACTGGGCTTTACCCAAATCGAAAAGCTTCTCGACTGGAGAGCAACAATGTAACGCCTCATTTGAAAGCTAAGACCTACAAAAGTGATGGAAACTTTTCGTCACGTCGACACATTTTTGTCATATTTTTGTTGTTTTTGAATGATTTTTTCTATCATTTTTTGTTGTGTTTTTCTCACGTTTTTGTAGTTTTTTTGTCCGTGTTTTTCTCATGTTTTTGTTGACTTTTCATCCTCTTTTTCTCGCTATTTTGATGCTTTTCTTTTTAGCTTTTAGATTTGGGTAAAGCTCGATTGAGGCGGGACCGGTGGCCCTAGAGTGAGTGGCCCCTCTGTGCTCTTCCAGAACGGACATACGGCCAGCCCGCCCCTGCGTAGAGCCCTGGGTTTGCGCTTACAGACCGTTTGAAAGGTCTAAGGGTTGCAACAAAGTGGAAGCAGCAGAGTATCTTAATTTAAAATGTGCTGGCCCACGATTCCTGAATGGACTGTGTCACCTCCTACACTCTCATTATAGCACTTAACCTTAGAAGAAATTACTATTTTTAATGTTTCACGGCTGCATGAGTCCATCTCTGCAAACTAGGCAAATGTGGGAGGTATATTAACAGAGTTTTCTCCCCCCCCCTCGGGCTACGCTTGAGCTTTAATACACCACAGATCACGCAAAGAAATATTCCTCGGGTTGTTTTGTAATAGACCCATAATCTGAGCATGACCGTTTAAAAATAGCGTCAGAAATGTTGTATTTGTAGATGCCAACTCGGTTAAAAGTAACATCATTTGAACCCATGAACACAATAAACATATCACGGAATACTTGTGACTCCAAACAGGCCGCGTTTCAAGTGACTTTGCAACGTTATGAATAGTCGAATATTTTTTAAGACAGGCCAGTACGGTAGAATTTACCTTTTTACTGTCATAACTCAGATTTCTTTGATTTGTTAAAGGGATATTTCAGGATTTTTGACACAGGGCCTAATTTCCTAGTTACCCAGAGTGTTTTTTTTGTAATTCATGCAGTTTTTATATTTGAAGAGTTACGTGGCGCTAGGCTAATGCAAGGCTAGTGCATGTCTATGGTACCAGCTAGCCTGCATTAAAAACAGTGTGACCCGCTCCACAGAGCACCTGAGGCAAATCACTTATAACACCACAATGATTGTTTTTAAATGCCTAAATTCGCTGGCACCTCAGTATCTGTCAGAACTGCTGCAGCTCTACTGTCCTTCCAGAGCTCTGAGGTCTGCGGACCAGCTCCTTTTGTCTGTTCCTAAATCCAAGCGTGTGTCCAGAGGTGACCGAGCCTCCTCAGTGGCGGCCCCTAAACTTTGGAACAGCCTCCTCTACATGTGCGCTCGGCTCAGTCTGTAGAGGAGTTTAAAACCAAATAAAAAACTCATCTTTTTGCTTTGGCCTTCGTTTCCATGTAGACCAGACACAGTTTGTGCCTTTATATATTACCTGTGTTTAACTTTTATTGTGTTTATTGTACATATTGTTACTGTTACAGCACTTTGGTCGACTATGGTTGTTTTAAATGTGCTTTATAAATAAAATTGACATTGACATTGACACCAGACTAACCATATAAATGTCTGTGTCCATAGAATCATGTTTGGAATATAACTGACCTGCATCACAGGAATGATCGCATTTTGAGGGACTATTTTCTAGCAGATCACTCCGCCGCTGCGTAGCTTATACAACCACGAAGCTGATGCTGCTCAAATATAAGTTATTTTAAATGCAAAATGGTTAAAATTACTCTATGGACTCAGACATTTATATAGTTAGTCTGGTGTTATAAGTGATTTGCCTCAGGTGCTCTTTTAATGCAGGCTAGCTGATACCATAGAAATGCACTAGCCTTGCTCTAGCCTAGCGCCACGAAACTCTTCAAATATAAGAACTGCATGAATTACAAAAAAAAAATATCTCCAGAAATCAGCAACACTCTGGATAACTAGGAAATGAGGCCCTATGTCAAAGATCCTGAAACATCCCTTTAAGTCGACTTTACATTTATAATATTCATTATAATCATATTTAACCAAGGTCCTCTGCTTCATGAAGCTTCTCCCACAGCTGTATTTGAGCTGACATTAGATCACGCACATCTGTTTAGTCATTAGGTCAACACGTGGTCATTCAGAAATCGTCATTTAACTTCTGAACGCATGCGATCATTCATGTGAAGGTCAGTTATATTCCAAAAATTACTCTATGGACACAGACATTTATATGGTTAGTCTGGTGTTATCAGTGATTTGGCTCAGGTGCTCTGTGGAGCGGGTCAGGCTGTTTTTAATGCAGGCTAGCTGATACCATAGACATGCACTAGCCTTGCACTAGCCTAGCGCTACCAAACTCTTCAAATATAAGAACTGCATGAATTACGACAAAAAATATCTCAGAAACACTCTGGATAAATGAGTCCCTATGTCAATAATCCTGAAATATCCCTTTAATATCTGTGTAATAACTGGATAAATCCACATGAGGCGCTACAGGAAACAATAAAAGCGACAAACGAGGAGGTATCCGGGCAAGACTCGCCGCTAAGCCACACAGATCTTCTGCCTCTACTGCTGTTCTGACTAATGTTCGTTCACTGGACTGAATAAGACGGATTATTCGTCCGCCGCACTGTTCCCAGAGGATGGTGAAAGGCTGCTGTGGGGCGGAGGGAGCTGCGCAGGAGAAAGGGGAGGAGCTGACCAGTGCGGGACACCACGCTCAGGGGGCGGGGCACGGTTTCAGACGAGCGTTGAAGGCAGATACTCTGGTTTCCCAAGTGTTGTTGTTACTCAGTCGTAGGAGCATTTAGAGGAGGGACGTAATTTAACCTGCCATGATTTTCTATTTGGACATTTCTTTCCAAAGCAGTCGGTAGATTTACATAAAAAAGCCTCTGTATCTGAAATCATGACTGAAATGGGGCGAATGGAAAATAGGCAGGGGCTGTAAGAGCACAGAAGGGCCACCGGTCCCGCCTCAACCGAGCTTTACCCAAATCTAAAAGCTAAAAAGAAAAGCATCAAAACAGCGAGAAAAAGAGGATGAAAAGTCAACAAAAACGTGAGGAAAAACACGACAAAAAATGATGAAAAAAAACAACAAAAATATGACAAAAATGTGGCGCCGCGACGAAAAGTTTCCGTCACTTTTGTAGGTCTTAGCTTTCAAATGAGGCGTTACATTGTCGATCTCCAGTCGAGAAGCTTTTAGATTTGGGTAAAGCCCAGTATAAAAAAAAAAAACATGAATCTAAAAGGAATTCCGTGGAGTATGGTGCACCACAAGGTTCGATTTTGGGACCAGTATTATTTATTATTTATATTAATGATTTTGCTTCTGTTTCTACGACCACCTTTCCCGTTCTTTTTGCTGATGATGCCGATCAAAAAAATACTAATAAAAAGCCGGACTGGGGAAAATGCACTCGTTAATGTTAAGGCGGGGGGTTAGAGGTTAAAATATGTATTTGTGGAAGTCACAATTACGCGAATTTGGGCCAGGCTGGTCAGAGTCCAGGCCTGTTTTTCAGTCCCCATCCGCCCCTGAAAATAGGGGAATGTTCTTTAAATAACTCCCTTCAACACTTGCACATTTCCAGTGTGGATCATTCTTACAAAAAAAAACACCCAATAATCAATACAGGGAAACCAACTCCAACCCGCGTCTGGGCGAAGGACGTCAACGCGCTCCAAACAGCCAATACGCGGAGACCGAAACAATGACAAATCCGTGTATCTGCGAGCGTTAGGCGTGTCCAGCTCTGCGCCGGACTTGGCCGAGGCAGCGTGGAGGTGTGTGAGAGAGAGAGAGGCTGTGGGCCGGCGATAAGACTCCGAGCCACGCCATTAGGTGAATCATAATCCCCCCCACTAACGCGCACGCGAGAGGCCAGAGACGCAGCGGCCCAGAGCGGAGCGACCAATGTCTGTGCGCACACGCTCCAGGGGGCTCACATGGGAGGGGGAGGAAATACTCAAACAGAACACGTACGCCGACGGTTCCCCTGCTCGTTTTGGATGGTGGTTATAGATTTAAAGGAGCTGTGCCTATCTGTGACTGCCGTTGTGCTCCCCTTGTGTTTAAAGACATACGTGCGTAAAAAAAAAAAAGGAAACAGCTGTGCGGCATCTGCGGCGCATCACGAGCGAGCGTAAACACGGAAGTAATACCGACGCTACAAACGGTTATCCTGGTGGAAGTTAGTCATGTAAACATCACCAGGTCACTCTGTTCCTTAGAAGCGGTGAAAGCTTCTCATAAACTCATCCTCGGGAGCATCAGGATGTCAGCAGGGCAGTGGGTTTGGACTAGGGCGGCACAGTATTGACTAAAGTGAGATATGCAGGTGTGCAATACTCAGGTAAGTAGTTTGGGTAACACTATATTTTACACTACTGTACAATGTAATGTGCTATAACAATGTGTAATAACATGGGGGTGACATACACAATGGAATAATAATACCTATTTGTAGTTTTGAGGTAGATAATGTAATAACCCTAACCCCAAAGGTCTTAAGGCGAGACACTGCAGGTGAATAGGGTAAAAATGTATATTTACAGATATCAATTTGAAACTTTTGCTGTAGATCACTGGGGCATAAATGTGAGGAAAAAAATACATTGCAAGTTTTCTGTCATTTTATCTTTTCATATAAGAACAAGGTGTTTTGTGCCTAAAAATGCCCCAAATTTCCCATCTTTTCGGCGACGAAATCTGATGGATAGAGCTACATTCAAATTTATGGTTTCATTTTATTGATGAATGAGTCGCCAAGACTTTTTCAGAGGGGATTTTGGATTTCTTGTTTAGTTTTAAAATAAGCTGTTAGCTAGTGGAAAAAAATTGTAAAAATGTAATTTTCGCCTTATTTTTTGACATTCAAAACTCAATAAATGGGGCTTAAGGGATTAAATAATAAAAAAATCCCTCTGAAAAAATCTTCCAAATATTGTTCAGTCCAAGGCTGGAAAATGTGAAGTCTTTAGGTCCGACTGACGTGAACATAGTGTCGCCACAATGACAGAAACATGTGTTTTGAGAAAAAGGCCCTTGAAATTCTATTGTCCCATATAAGTCTATGGGGGAACATTGAATCAGCGCAATATTTAAACATGTTGTTGTGAAGATTAGGCATGTTTTCTGTTTCCGGGTGAAAGCTTGTATGTTCAGAGACCAATTTGGCCAAAAAACCTGAAAACTGAAAAAATTGAGTTTTGCCTGTAGTGTCTCCCCTTAAATCTTAAGGTACAAGTACTAATACACATTATTCCATTGTGTGTGTACTGCAGAGGTACTAGTTATTACAGATTGTTACAAAGCAGGATACATTGTACTAAATTGTGCCAGGTACAATGACAATTGTGTCAAAACAAGACTTCCACAAACACTAAATCGGCACCGAATCAAGGCTAAAATGAAATTGAGAACTGAACTTTTGCATGTTGATCAGATCCACGCTTTTTTGTGTGTCAGATTTTGCAAGAAATGGTAAATGGTCTCAACTTATACAGCGCTTTTCCACCTACATAAGCCACTCGAAGCGCTTTACAGCAAGGATCCACTCACCCATTCATGCTCTCATTCACACACCAATGTACGCAGACACTGGCATCATTGTGCAAAATACTGTGGCTTCTCGCGATACGGATATTTCATCGTCCGATATCACGATATTGTTTGCAATATATCGTGCAGCCCCAGTTAGGACACAGCTTACAAGTCAAAATGACCCCGCTCGGTTTTTCTTTGCTTGAAAACGGACACATTTAGACACAGGGTCTTTAACTATTGGCAGTAATATTGACACTGAACACATCATGATACTTTGCATAATTGACGGAGCCCCCACACTGGGCGATAAACTACTTAGTCGCATCAAAGCTGGAAATGTGGCGGCCGATCTGCACCAACGGTTTCTCCTAAAACTAGACTTTAGCGTCTTTCCTTTGTGGTCGATGTTAAATCATACTCTGTCCCTGAACCAACATCAAACCATAACAAATAAAACAATACCGGTCACACACCACATTCACACAGGCAGAGTCTCGCCTTTAAACCCAACAACAGAGCTGTATCGAACCGCCAACCGCCTGCTTTGAGGGAGAACGCTCGACCAGTGAGCCACAGTCGCAGAAAACATCGATTAACCACTTAATATGCACCACAGATCCACCTCTGTGCTAGTTCTTGTTACATGGTAATAGATATGTAATTGCAGTGACGTTAACATACGAACCCGGTGAAATTTACAATTTAAAGGCACACTGCGTAACATTTTGGATTATGCTGTTGCCAGAAATACAAACCACTAGACACAGAAAATTCTATTTTTGGGGTGGGTAATCGAAGAGTGGATTTAGACCAAGCTGAAGCTCATATGTGACGGCCTTTAGGCTCCATGGAGACGAGCTGGAGACGTCCCGCTCCCAGAAAAGCAGTGGTTCCCAAAGTGGGGGTTGGAGACAGTGTTAATTTCGTCGACTAAAATATTTAGTCTTAATTTTAGTCAAAGTGATATTTGAGTCGACTAAAATTGGACTAAAACTAAATTAAAAGTTTCTTATGAGACTAAAACTGTGACTAAAATGTCCAGATATTTTAGTCGACTCAAATAAGACTAAATAAAAATGAAAAAAGGAGAGACTAAAATCATCCAAACTTGTATTGAGCATCTGAAAGAGCCTCAGATCATGTAAATTCTCTGCCAAAGGATCAGCTCTGAGCTTTGTTCATGTGGAGCAGCTCCATGAAGCAGAGGAACAAGATTAAATATGATTATAATGAATATTGTAAATGCAAAGTCCACTCAATTCGTCTTAGTTTTAGTCGACTAAAATTAAATTACAACTAAAATAAAGTATGTTGTCAAAATTAACACTGGCTGGAGACAATATTTCTTACATTTCTGACATTAAATTTGATATGGTTTTGATTGAAAACAGTGTATTTTAGTGAAATATGAAAATACAGTGGCCATTAAAGCAGATTTTGAATGTTTGTGCACCTTAAATTATTATTATAATAAACTACATTTGACAGAAGGGGGTCTCGAGTTGTTTGTCGAGTGATTTTGGAAACCCCTGCAGTAAAGTTACAAGTCAGGTCGCCGCTCACAGCAAACACACGATTATTCTGTACTTTTCAACTCTAAAATTGGCTGAAATGTTACGCGGTGCGGCTTTAAAGGAATAGGCCACCGTTTTTACATACTGAGATATGTTCTTACCTTAGCTGTGACGAGTTCTTCAGGACCTGTCTGATCCTCACCCGTGCCTTCAGTCACGTAAACACAGCGCAGACGGCGTTAGCATTTAGCCTCTCCCTCTCTCCTCTATAGCTCCAAAACAGGTCAAGATAGAAGCTACCAAGCTCTTCCACGTTTTCCCTATTTAAATATGGTTACGTGAAGTGTTCCACTACAAAGTATAATTACACAAAATTAAACAATGTGGATTTTCTAAGCGGATAAAAGGGGGAACTATATTGTAAGGCGTAATAATACCAGGAGTAGTTTGGCATCCGCGCAGTAAAGTGAAGATTACTATTGTGAAAAATAGCAACAAAACTGAGACGAAAACAATGATGGAAATGTGACAAAAAAGTGACGAAAAATGGATGAAAAAGTGGCAAAAATGTCACAAGAAATTGACAAAAAATTGACAAAAAAATGGACAAAAATGTGATAAAAATTTGACACCAAAAAAAAAAAGACAAAATGTGCCAAAAAAAATGACAAAAAATGTGACAAAATCTTCACTTTACTGTGCGGATGCCAAACTACTCCTGGTATTATTACGCCTTACAATATAGTCCCCCCTTTTATCCGCTTAGAAAATCCACATTGTTTAATTTTGTGTAATTATACTTTGTAGTGGAACACTTCACGTAACCATATTTAAATAGGGAAAACGTGGAAGAGCTTGGTAGCTTCTATCTTGACCTGTTTTGGAGCTATAGTGGAGAGAGGGAGAGGCTAAATGCTAACGCCGTCTGCGCTGTGTTTACGTGACTGAAGGCACGGGGGAAGATCAGACAGGTCCTAAAGAACTCGTCAAAGCTCAGGTAAGAACATATCTCAGTATGTAAAAATAAAAACCTGTTCCTTTAAAAAAGAAAAAAGGCAAATTCACCCATAAGAACCGTTCGCTTTCGCCGTCGCCTCCGTTTTCGACACCATTCACCACACGTGCTGCTCGACCTGTGCACGCAGCCAAGTCACTTTTATTTCAAAACAGATCTAGACAGTACAAGTTGCACATGAAATAATTTAGCCTAGGCTTAAACTCATTCGTTTTTCCGATGCAGTGACGTCAGAAGAGAGGAAAGAAAAAAAAAAAGGAAAAAAAAAAAAAAAACGTTCAGAAAAAAAACATTTGGCGCCATATTGTCCCGAACAACGGTACATCCAAACTGCAAAGGGATGTAAAAAAAAAAAAAAAAAAAAAAAAAAAGACATAATGTTTTTTGTGTTTTTTTTTTTCTTTTTCTCCAGCTATGTACATTTACAGTCTATATACAGGCTCGGCTGAATATCGACGCACATTGGTATCCTTCGCTGTCATTCGCTGATTGTCAAAAGAACAACGTGACTAGGCATGGGACAGTGTGAGAGAGAGATAATGTAATAGGCCTAATGACAGTGGTGGAGAACTGTATTGTTTATTAAGGGCTGAATACAAATAGTCATTGCTTTTTCATTGGTACAGTTGGCCGGCAAAGTTAACTGCAATCAAATCACGAGCCGAGCGGTTGCAGTTGTTTAGGCGGCGCAGTATCCTTTTACGAACGACCCATCATCTCGTCTAAATGGCGTCTTATTGCGTTCAAAAACCTGCCGGTCCACTCGTTCGAACCTCGACGAAACACATTCTGAAGAGCTTTTTGTATTAGTTTTACCAGTCTGTAAGTCAAATTGTGTGAAAGGCGAAACGTCCACTACTCTACGTCTAAAACAGCCTGCGCGGATGACGATTTGAACAGCCCGTCCCTACGCTACAATTGAAAATCTAATCACGATTTGCCAGAAAAAAAAGTTAAATAAGATACAAAATTTTGCCGCCCGTTTGAGCTTATCGATCAGTCAGTGAAGTCAGAAAGGCATCGACACAGCACCATCTTCATCTATGCACTTAAGAAGAACTTTAAATGGGAAACACAAACCCCTACGGCCACTGTCCCGCTAAATCCAAGGTTGACTAACTGTTCTTGTGCTGTATACCGTCCAATGGCTCACAGATATGAGGATTATAACAAGTCAAACTGGCAGCATCCCCCTCTGTGTGCCAGAGACGGACTGTGCACTCACTACAGGTAAATAAACAGTATTTTGACCTGAAGTCTGACGCTGGTTTATTCTGAATTTGGGCCGTTTTTATGCCAGGTTTATCTTGTCATTAAGACTTGTTTAGCCTCTGTGTTCATTAGCATAAGTTACTCCAGTGCATTTGTTTTTGGTACTTTCAGCTCATGTCTTTCACACAGATGTAATGTTCATAAACAGAGACCGTCCCATGCCTAGATGTGACAATGTGAACATTCCCGTTAGGAGCTGTAGTCAACATGGCGTCCCACTTCACTATTCGTCCAGCGCTGCCGGGCTCCTCTCTTGTGACAGAGAGAAGTCAGAGCCCCTCAGCCCCTCAAAGCCAGATGCCCTTCCCTCCATCCCAGGCCCCCCTGGCTTCCTCTTCAGCTCCTCGCACTTCCTGTATTTACAGATCTGGTGTCCTCTCTTGCGGTTGCGGCAGCTGCTGCACTGTTCGCAGTTCGTCTGGCGTCGGCACGGGACGCACTCACCGCACCTCTTCCTCTTCCTGCGGCTGCCCCCCGCGCCCCCCACGGAGCTCGGGGAGTAGCCCTCCACCCCCAGCCCGTCCGAGGTGTCCGCTCCCAGGGCCGCACCCCTCCAGTGACCCCCTCCCACTTGGAACCCCGACAGAGGGAACAGAGCCGGGCTGAAGGGGAACCAAGCGCCCAGGTAGGGCTGGTAGTCCGCTCCACAGCTGGGAGAGTCCTCCTCTTCCTCCTCCGGGCTGGAGGCATCCCCCCTCTTGGCCTCTGCACTGTCCCGTTTGGCGACTCCCGGCTGCGCTCCTGTCGCCTGGTCCGTGGCGGCGGGCGTGAGCGCGAGCAGACCCGCCCTCATCAGCAGCTCAGCGGCGTGGGCCAGGTGAAGCCCGCTGGGCGACTCCCACATGTCGGGCCAGGCTGTGGTGACCGGAGCCCTGCGCGGCTTCTGGGACGGCTGCACCGCTTTGGGCTGCGGCGCGTCTGACGGCTGCGCCTTCACCTCCGCGGGGCTGCTCATGTAGTGGGGCAGGCTGTAGGGGTGGCTGGAGCGTCTCAGGCTGGGCCGCAGGGGCTCGTGGGGGATTTTGGTGCTGCTGCTGTGGGCCTGGTCTGGTGACGAGGGACCCGCCATGTCGATGGCTGTGGACATTGTGTCTTTAGGGTTTGTCCTGGAGAGACTGCGGGACAGGGCGAGGGACAGGGAGCCAGTGTGCTGCTGCTGCTTCAGCCAAACGCCTTGGCCCGGGTCCCTATTCCCATTCTCTGCAGCTCAGTCCTGGAGCGCTGAGTGAACAGAGGATGAAGAGACAGGTTAAGAATAGAGCACTGCTGGAGGACAGTCCACAGAGAAATGCAGCGCAGTCACACTGGCCACTGCAGGAGGGTAAACACTGTTTAAACATACATGCTCCACATAAACGCCACTTGTGTTCAAAATAAACCGATACAGATGAACAGACCAATACTACAGCCCCACTGTGCGCCCTGGCAATGATTTCCGCATACAGGAGGCAGTATCCCTTTAAGAATTTCACGGTATATCAATGCAATCAATAACAGAGCGACAACAATATGCAAAGATATGCGCATATGCGCAGGTCAAATGTGGAGCGCGATTTTCAAATACATTTTGACGACTGCTGTTATGTTTGCCAGCCGAAGCTAAAGCTGATCACAGCCACACCGAACACCGGAGCGGCGAAAAACAGGCTGTCTTTTGTCTGGTATCGACGACAAGGAGCGAGGTGCGCAACGATGCGGTGCGGTGGGTAAAAAAAGACCACAGTAAATTCCGTGTCCGCGTTCATTAAAATGGTCCTAGTGGGCTAAAGAGGACGCATATAACGTCAAAAAGCGCGTGTGTGGAGCTTACCACGCCTGGTCACTCGTCCCTGTCGGTCATTCCCGTGTTTTTGAGGGTTACCTAAGACGACGGTGCTCGAGCGACGCCACGGCGCTGACCACAGTCCGAGTGGTCGCTGCGACACGGCGCGCGCACGAATAGGCGACAAACAAAAACAGCCTCAAATCAACAGGAAGTGAGAGTGAAACACGAGGCTTACCTTAACGGGTCCAGCCGCGCTCTCCTGTCAAAACCACGATAAAGTCATAAAGTAATGGCCGCGGTTGTAGCGAGGCGGACGTTCCTCCTCCACCTCTCCGTCCCGGAGGGTCTGAAACACTCGGCACGGAATTTGGGGGCGTCGCTCAAAACGTGAAGTGGACTCTGCTGCAGCCGCGGTCACAGCGACCCAGGACTGGACTGAATCTGGCCCCAGGACCGAGGAGCGAGCAGAAAACAACACACAGGACATGTGTGCGTGGAGCGGTGCGTCACAGCGCGCGCGGACCACATATATGAAGCATCAACATGGGAAGTGTCCCCTGCGCCTTCACCCGGATGACCCTCAGCTCAGACCAAAGCGTTTAAAGGCCACTCCACACACAACACCATTGGCCCCGGCGCGTCCGAGCAGATTTGTTTGGCAAATATCCTAATGATAAACAAAACAGCATCACATCAGCTCATGGCCCAGGCGTCATTTCCAATGTTATTCATGAACAGCCTGTTACTATGAACCTATTACGCCTTTAAGAATCATCTATAGCTGCAAAACAAAGATAAAAACCTAAATGGTCCGTTAGTGACAATCAATACACGCGTTATAATATAGATGTAGTTGTTTACATGATGCTTCAGTGTAAAATACTAATACAATCAGTCTTAAAGAAGGTCAGGGGTTCGAATCCCAACTATTAAAGGGGGGGTATTATGCAAAATGGACTTTTTCAAGCTTTCCATCATGTTATTAGGTCATTCCCTCATTAAAAACATGCCTGAAGTGTTGCCTTGGCACATTCACATATTTTTGAGTAATCTGTAAAAACTCTGATGGCGGCCATTTTAGGGATAGGTTTGCCTGAGTCCTCCTAGGAACGCCCCCACCTCCTGGAGACGCCTCCGAGCTTTCGTCACCAGCCGAGTAACCAGAACCCCCTCCCCACTGATGCCACAGACAGCGTGTGGAGGGGGCGTGTCTAAAGGCTCAGAGGTTCTTAAAGAGACAGAGGCCTATTTCAAGACATTCACTACAGCCATTTTGAGAGAGACATTTTATACAAGGCAGTTATTCTAATTTACTGCATTTACAGACCAACAGAAGGTTTGTCA
Organism: Gobius niger; assembly: GCF_951799975.1. Lineage (NCBI taxonomy): Eukaryota > Metazoa > Chordata > Actinopteri > Gobiiformes > Gobiidae > Gobius > Gobius niger. Next base: position 7,272,703 of record NC_136856.1, read on the forward strand.
TCATTGTAGTGTGATATGCTATGGGACCTCTTTAAGGCGAGACACTGCAGGTGAATAGGGAAAAAAATGTATATTTACAGATATCAATTTGAAACTGTTGCTGTAGATCACTGGGATAAATGTGAGAAAAAAAATACATGGCAAGTTTTCTGTCATTTTATCTTTTCATATAAGAACAAGGTGTTTTATGCCTAAAAATGCCCCAAATTTCTTATATAGCACTTATATAGCGCTTTTCCACCTACATTAGGCACTCAAAGCGCTTTACAGCAAGGATCCACTCACCCATTCATACTCTCATTCATACACCAGTGTATGCAGACACTGGGGACACTGGGGGCAATGTGGGCGAAGTGTCTTGCCCAAGGACACATGTGCACTTTCAGGAGGTGGGAATCGAACCCCTGACCTTGCGATCATGAGACGACCTGCTCTACCACCTGCGCCACTGTCGCCTACAGAGCTACATTTAAATGTATGGTTTCATTTTATTGATGAATGAGTCGCCAAGACTTTCTCAGAGGGATTTTGGATTTCTTGTTTAGTTTTAAAATAAGCTGTTTTTTAGTGGAAAAATGTAATTTTCGCCTTATTTTTTGACATTCAAAACTCAATTAACGGGGCTTTTATTAGATAATAAAAAAATCCCTCAATATTGTTCAGTCCAAGGCAGGAACATGTGAAGTCTTTAGGTCCGACTGACGTGGACATAGTGTCGCCACAATGACAGAAAAATGTGTTTTGGGAAAAAGGCCCTTGAAATTGTGTTCTCCCATATAAGTCTATGGGGGAACATTAAATCAGCGCAATATTTAAACATGTTATTGTGAAGATTAGGCATATTTTCTCTTTCCGGGTGAAAACTTATATGTTCAGAGACCAATTTGGCCCAAAACCTGAAAACTGAAAAAATGTAGTTTTGCCTGCAGTGTCTCCCCTTAATAGTGCCCACTGTCGTTGCGTCCATGGGCAAGACACTCCACCTCCTCCAGTGTCTGCGTACCCTGATGTGTGAGTGAGAGTGTGGATGGGTGAGTGGTGGAAAAGCGTTCTATAAGTTGAGCCCATTTCCCATAAAGAGTCCTGTAATGAGCCGCACCATAAAGCAACCCACACACGGAGGCGCCCTGCTTATCTGAACACGCTAAGAGTTATCCGTGACGGGGCTTCCGTGTGTTCATTTAGGGACTCGGGGTTTGACCCATATAGCGGTGGTGACTGCATGAAAAGGTAAAGTTATTTTTACTGCCCTGGCGTGACGTGTCAGAGCCGTCGCTGAGGCCACGATTAGCTTCAACACAAAGCATCTCATGGGGAACCTGGAGTTACATCAGCCATGACACAGCAAACCCCCAGCATCAAACACCAGTCACATGATATCTGACGTTAACATTAAACCCACAGAAGCCGATAACCCCCCAAAGCACTTTTCCCCGTGGTTTCACACATGCAACCATTTTAGGGTTAATGTCGGCCACAGGTCACTCTTTACTTTTCATTGACCGCTGCTACTGTACAAACAAAGAGGCTACTTTGGGTCACACTGCGTTAAAATACATCCTAAATCTTTCATTGTCTTAGAATATAAATGTAGCCTATTCATTAAAATGTGTGGAAAGACTGTAAAACTAATCCATTAGGCTATATATATGTTGAGAATGGATGATAAGGATGCAGCTTTTTTTATTTCTTTTACTTTTTTGGGGGGATGAAGTGAAAACAAAAACATGTATAACTGCAGAAGACAAGTGGGATCGGCACAATAAGCCTTTTCCATTTCAGACTGTATGTATTAATATTTCCTCTCTTTATCTGTTGAATGTTCAAGTGTGACTTTAAATCATCCGTTTCGGTCGATTTGCAATAATAACCGACCATAACCACCGAGGTATAACATGAGCCTATGATAAAAACGTCCCACACCCCCACCTACAGATGTGTTGCTTTAATAACAGTAGTGAGTCCATTCATTCATGCTTTTATGACTACTCCCATTGGCTTCTGCACCTCATTTCCGGGTTGTTTTGCTCTCATGCACGTGCTGTAAATGCATTATTCATGGCTGCCGCCGCCGCCGCTGTAAACACGCGCCTGTCAGTTTGGCGCGGCTCCTCGCGCGCGGCCCGAGTCCACTCCGTCTCTTGTGAGAGTCCTCCGATGCATCTGGCACGGAGCCAACGCGGCCGTGCGTGAGGGCGCGTGCGTGTGTGCGTGTCACAACGGGAGCAGGGGCCCACCGCGTGCGCTCTCACACCAACCCCCCCCCCCCCCCTCCACCCCACACACACACACACGCGCGCGCGCTGTCTGGTCAGGGGTATCCGCGTACACACAGCGTCTTCTAGCGGTCAGCTGTGGACACTGCCCCGCGTGAAGGCCACAGACCCGTGGACACTGCAGCGTGGACCCAACCCCCACCCCCCCTCCAAAACCCCCTCCTAACCCCAGGGCCCCAGCCACACTCAGGTGGACTGGAAGCGGCTGCGCAGTGAGAGGAGACAGATGTAGGACTTAAGTCTGACAAACTATTATTACACGTGACCCTTAGAGACTGGAGGACTGAAGAGTATTAGTACTTTACAACATGGGAACATGAATAACCTCCATGAATATGACACAGATATGTGTATTCAAGAACAGACCCCACCCCCCCCCCCACACACACACACACACACACACACACCCCACGCAGGCCTGATGAAATGAAGCGACACCAAACTCTTAACTTTACAGATTATTCCACAGTGTTTCATCAAGTTAGACACAAAATGACCTGTAGAAAACAACCCGGAAAACCATTATTGAAAATCCAACACATGGAGTTGGCGTGTTCGTCTTTCCAGACAAGGAATTTAATTTAATTTTAGTCGAGATTTAGTCAAAAAAACCTTTTCAATTTTAGTCTAGTTTTAGTCGACTAAATTTAAGACTAATTTAGTCGACTTTGCATTTATAATATTCATTCTAATCATATTTAATGTTGTTCCTCTGCTTCATGGATCTGCTCCACATAAACAAAGCTCAGAGCTGATCCTTTGGCAGAGAATTTACATGATCTGAGGCTCTTTCAGACGCTCAATAGAAGTTTGGATGATTTTAGTCTCTCCTTTTCATTTTTATTTAGTCTGATTTTAGTCGACTAAAATATCTGGACATTTTAGTCACAGTTTTAGTCTCATGAGAAACTTTTAATTTAGTTTTAGTCCAATTTTAGTCGTCAAAAATATCACTTTGACTAAAATTAAGACTAAATATTTTAGTCCACGAAATTAACACTGCACGGAAAACCAAAAAGCGGATTCTGCTGACCGATCCTTTCGCTCTGGACCTGCAGCTGGGGCTCCAGGTGCCGCACAGCGCTCGCCCACAGGCCGGCGAAGGCACCGAGGGAGAGGTCTGGGTAAAATGACTAATGTTCCTACACGGACAATGCCTTTATACAGCACACACATGGACATAGTACTGACATGTGCAGTATAATCATGAATCAAAGACCAGAACAGCACAGAGGAAACATTAAGGCCAGTGATTGTTTGACATTTTAATATCTGACACAATTTTTTCCCATTTAAGACAAACACACAGGTCCAAAGCAGCGTATAGTGCAAATTATAACATCCTAGAGTTCAGCGTTCACTCATTATGGGAAGTATTGTTTAGAGAGAAAACTGATCAGGCAAGAGCTGGAAAATAAAGTGATCGAGAAGTCAGTGGTTCTGGATTGTGGGTTTCTCGGCTCGGAGGTACAAAGAACTCATTTACAATTACGGTTATTGTTGGTTTTGTTTTTACTGGTCTCACTTGAGAACGATTTAGTTTTCTGAGGAGCAACAGATCTAAACCCAGTCTGTGAAGAGGCTTTTTCAAGACCACACCTTGGCTGAATCTTAACCTCTTACCACCCGCCGGAACCAAATGCATTCTGTCCTCTTTGGCCATTATATAGGTCTGTGTAACACCTCATTGGAAAGCTAAGACACACAAAACTGATATGTTTCCTCGCGTTGTTGCTGTGTTGTGTCACCTTTTTTATGTTTTTTTTTGTCGCATTTTTGTTGAATTTTTGTGATTTTTCTGTTGAGTTTTTGTTGCGTTTTTGTCACATTTTATTGAATTTTTCTGTTGAGTTTTTGTCACATTTTTGTTGAATTTTTGTCACATTTTTGTTGAATTTTTGTAATTTTTTTGTTGTATTTTTGTCACATTTTTGTTGAATTTTTTTGTTGAGTTTGTCGCATTTTTGTCACATTTTTGTTGAATTTTTGTAATTTTTCTGTTGAATTTTTGTAATTTTTCTGTTGTATTTTTGTCACATTTTTGTTGATTTTTTTGTCACATTTTTGTTGATTTTTTGTCACATTTTTGTTGAATTTTTGTAATTTTTTTGTTGTATTTTTGTCACATTTTTGTTGAATTTTTGTAATTTTTCTGTAGAATTTTAGTAATTTTTCTGTTGTATTTTTGTAATTTTTCTGTTGTATTTTTGTCACATTTTTGTTGATTTTTTTGTCACATTTTTGTTGATTTTTTGTCACATTTTTGTTGAATTTTTGTAATTTTTTTGTTGTATTTTTGTCACATTTTTGTTGAATTTTTGTAATTTTTCTGTAGAATTTTAGTAATTTTTCTGTTGTATTTTTGTTGCATTTTTGTTGCATTTTTGTCACATTTTTGTTGAATTTTTGTGATTTTTTTGTTGAATTTTTGTTGAATTTTTGTCACTTTTTTGTGGCGTTTACATCCTTGTTTTCTAATTTTTTGTGGCTGTTTTGGTGCTTTTTTCCCCAAGAAGCTTTTTGATTAGGGTAAAGCCAAACTGGAGAAAATGGGATCCGTTCAGGTGGGAGTTAAGAGCTTAAACTTAAACTGATACAATCCACATTAAAACCCTCCGTTTCCAAGTAAATGCATTCATTTTTCCCACTAATACAATATGTGCGGTCAATCATAACCTTAAAATCCGGATTTCTTTTTTTCCAGATAAGACTAATAGTTCATAAAAGAGTAACGATTCTATTTTGTCGTATTTTCAAAAGTTAGATTGTTTTCATAATTAGAAATAACTGCTTCATGATTAGGGCTGGGTATCGTTAAATTATACCAGTCTGGCATCGAGAAAAAAAAAAGGTACCGAAAAGAAATATCAAATATTAATATTGAAGTGTTTATGCTGTTGGTAATCAAAATGTAAAAGCAAAAAAGAAGTGAAACACATTTTTTTGGGGAAAAAAAAGGATTTTTAAAAAAAAATTATTAGGGAAAACTGGGGGAAATTTGGGCCAAAAATGGGGGAAAAAATTTGAAATAATATTTATAATTTTGGGGAAAAAAACATTGGGGGGAAAAATATGGGGAAATTTGGGGAAAAATGTGGAAAAAAAAGAAAAAAAGATGACTGGGAGGCAAAAAATAACAAAAAAGTCGAAAAAGTGTTTTTTCAACCCTTGTGGAGTTGAAGTTTTTTTAGTTTCACCTCAAATAAATGATACAAATGCAAAAGAAAGGGAATAAATGAACATTATTAATCTGATATGACAAATATTTCAGTCTAGGTGTCGCAAAAAGTATTGTTCAGGTATTGGTATCGAAAACCAAGTATTGTTTAAGTACCGGCATCGGAAAAAATGTGACCAAGCCCTATATATGAATCGCAGTACTCACACAGTAATCACCCTTCAACGCAATTTATTCTATACAAAAACAAATCAAAGCAAAACTTGCATCTCATATTTTCTTTTTTATTATTCAAGTTGTGGTTTGGGCTTTTTATTCTGGACCGAAAGCTCTTCCTTGTTCATCATCGTGGACTGATTCATGTACAACCCTTTGATTTCTGTATTATTATAGTTGTGGTCAGTCATGGCTCTGAGCTTTCTCCAGGCCATAACAAAATACTGTTACGTCGCAATATGAAGGGGGGGTATTATGCAAAATGGACTTTTTCAAGCTTTCCATCATGTTATTATGTCACTCCCTCATTAAAAACATGCCTGAAGTGTTGCCTTGGCACATTCACGTATTTGTGAGTAATCTGTAAACACTCTGATGGCGGCCATTTTAGGGATAGGTTTGCCTGAGTCCTCCTAGGAACGCCCCCACCTCCTGGAGACGCCTCCGAGCTTTCGTCACCAGCCGAGTAACCAACCACTGCTCCTCAGCAGAACCCCCTCCCCACTGATGCCACAGACAGCGTGTGGAGGGGGCGTGTCTGAAAGGCTCAGAGGATCTTAACCTCTTAACTCCCGCCTGAACCGAGAGGATCTTTTTCCTCACTTCAGATTTTTTCCATCATTTTTTTGTTGGTCAAATTTTTGTCACATTTTTGTCATTTTTTGTCAATTCTTGCGACATTTTTTGCCACATTTTCATCAATTTTTCGTCACTTTTTTGTCAATGTTTTCTCACTTTTTTGTCACATTTCCATCATTGTTTTCGTCTCAGTTTTGTTGCTATTTTCACAGCTTTATTCCAGACGCTTTTGGACTGGGGTAAAGCCAAACTGGAGAAAATGTGGTCGGTGCAGGTGGGAGTTAAGGGGTTAAAGAGACAGAGGCCTATTTCAAGACATTCACTACAGCCATTTTGAGAGAGACATTTTATACAAGGCAGTTGTTCTAATTTCCTGCATTTACAGACCAACAGAAGGTTTGCTCATCATTGTAGTGTGATATAGACTTGGGCGATGTGATTGAAAAAAGCAGAATACCCCCTCTTTAAGGTCTGCACATGTTTGAGAACCAGATAGAACTTCCCTAATAAGAAAATGCATAATACACACCAATGGGAAATCTATTGCCAGGGGGGCCTTCAACTCTTGCTCTTCATCATCAAAACCAATTAGTTAGATTTATGTTGAAACAGCGCGGCCAGACCAGTTAAATAGGGATGAATAATAAATGATCTGGCAGTGGCATCAAACCTTTGCGATTTTTCTGCAGTGAGCCCAGAAGAAGAAGAAAAAAAAAAAGAGGCAAAAAAGAAACGAAGCAAAGCAATACTTTTCATACAATTATTATTAAATACTTGATAGGACATTGTCAGCGGCAAAGCTTAGCGTTTAGTTTACACGAATACAATTAACACCCAAACTGTCAAACTAGAAAGATGGTAACGTGAAGAGTAGTGATAGTCTGAGATCCATTTAAACATTCTTTAAAGTTAAACAGTGTCCCGCCTGAATCACCTGAAGGATCGTCCTCCCCTCACCTCTGTGCAAACTATTGATTTCACATCACGGACGAACGTCATAGCAAAATATACATTTACGATAATTTCCTCGCAGCGAGATGAAAAATACAGGCCCCTTTTTGGTTCGATTTGAATCATTCCTAAAAAGCAGCAGATGTTTAACGGGTTCGGGCTCTGGGATTGGACTGAAAAGAACCGTCTAGGAGTCCTTTTTCTTCATGATGATGAGAGGCCCGACGTTGTCCCCCGTCTCGTCGTTGTGTTTGGCGTGGGCCCCGTCGCAAAACGGAAACTGGAGAAAGAAAAGGGAGAAAAATCACTCTTCAAACGGTTCGATAAAAAGGAAATAATGCAGGTTTGATATGAATGAAATAGAGGCAATCAAAGGCTGACATGTCCTTTGATGGAGTCACCCTGTCATTCAGTAAATTCAGGAAGTCAGCTGACCTCATTCTTTCTGCTGAAGCTAAACCTGAGCAACAGCAGCGAGTCCAGATCTAGGTGGGGCTTTATCTTTTGTCCAGGGAGTGCACGGGCGGACCCACAGGTAAACTCCAAGAATAAACAGCACCGCAAGTTTAATCTGCTCTGCCCCATGCTTCGTTTGGTGAACTTGAATACTTGAATAGTAATCTGATATTTTATTGTAGCATGTGTGTGCTATTTTACCAGAGTGCCATTATTTGTTTGTAGTTTGATGAATTTCATTTTAGCCATTTAAAAAAAATCTTTTTAACCCCTTAACTCCCACCTGAACCGAGCACATTTTCTCCAGTTTGGCTTTACCCCCAGTCCAAAAGCTTGTGGAAAAAAGCTGAGACGAAAACAATGATGGAAATGGGACAAGAAAGTGACGAAAAATGTATGAAAAAGTGGCAAAAATGTGACAAAAAAATGACAAAAATGTGACAAAAAAGACAAAAAATGTGACAAAAATTTGACATAAAATGTTACAAAAAATGACAAAAATGTGACAAAAAAATGACAAAAATGTGACAAAAAAGTGACCAAAAAATTAGACAAAAAAATGACGAAAATGTGACAAAAAAGTGACAAAAATTCATGAAAAAAACGACAAAAAGTTACAAAATGAGTTGAATCCCCAACAAAAAAATGATGGAAAAAAAAATGTGATGACGTGAGGAAAAAGATCCTCTCGGTTCAGGCGGGAGTTAAGAGGTTAAGAATTATGTCGGCTACTATTTCTATTTCTCACGGTGTGACCCGACCGGGGGTCACGAATCCCTTTTACTGTTAACATGGGGGTTGCGGCGCCAAAAGGTTGAGAACCACTGTATTAGGCTACTAGGAAGTCACATTGTAGGGTCCAGCTGACAATGGCGGACAGTACACCATGGCTCATGAGTGGCTTTAGCTGCTGGATCAGTTTAGAGCTGTTCGTGAACCAGAGGTGCAGGGTGCTAATCCAGGAGCTGCCTGAAACACTACTGTAAATCCAATCAGAAATTCAACTCCACCAGAAGAAAATAGGAACGAATAGCAACATGAAGCTAACTTCCCTGTCTCTGTTTTATTCCAATGGACAGTTAGCCATGTCTTGCCGGCAGAAAACAAGGCAGCTGTTAGATAATTATCCCTTGCTATATTTAAAACTTTGTGCAGGGTGTAAATACTTCACTGTAGGGACTATACAGAGTTTAAAAATGTTGATACCACGTATTTTCATCCCCCTACATGTTCCAGCAATTTTCTAAGGCCCAAACCCATTCACCACAACTGCCTCTAAAATCCTGCACTCTCTCTCAAAAAGGTGTTAATTCGGGTCCGAAGTAGCATAAAGAGGGGGTATTCTGCTTTTTTCAATCACATAGCACCAGTCTATATCACACTACAATGATGAGCAAACCTTCTGTTGGTCTGTAAATGCAGTAAATTAGAATAACTGCCTTGTATAAAATGTCTCTCTCAAAATGGCTGTAGTGAATGTCTTGAAATAGGCCTCTGTCTCTTTAAGAACCTCTGAGCCTTTCCGACACGCCCCCTCCACACGCTGTCTGTGGCATCAGTGGGGAGGGGGTTCTGCTGAGGAGCAGTGGTTGGTTACTCGGCTGGTGACGAAAGCTCGGAGGCGTCTCCAGGAGGTGGGGGGCGTTCCTAGGAGGACTCAGGCAAACCTATCCCTAAAATGGCCGCCATCAGAGTTTTTACAGATGACTCAGAAATACGTGAATGTGCCAAGGCAACACTTCAGGCATGTTTTTAATGAGGGAGTGACAGAATAACATGATGTAAAGCTTGAAAAAGTCGACTTTGCATAATACCCCCCGTTTAACATAGAAGGTGCAGTTACACGTGTGACCTGAGGTGGCAGGAGTGAGTATAAAATGTCATACGTGTAACTGCACCTTCTATGTTAAGCTACTTCGGACACGAATTAACTCCTTTTTAAATGACAGTGCAGGATTTTAGAGGCAGTTGTGGTGAACAGGTCTGAGCTCATTCTACACATTAGGACATGGCTGGAACATGTAGGGGGAGGAACATGTTTAAACTCTGAATAGTCCCTTTAACTATGAATTTAATTTACATTAAAACGTGGACAGGAAGTTGCCATTATCCTACACTGGCCAACACGAAGTTAGCAAAAAACATTCCATGCACAAAGGGTATTACTCCTTACTCTGGAGTCCAGTTAAAAAACTCCATCGTCTTTGTCACGTCCACAACATTCAGTAACACAGACCTTCTTGGACTTCCAGCAGCGGCAGTACACGGCCTTGGTGCCGATGTCCTCCATGTCGAAACTGTGCACCACTTTGGGACTGTCTTTGCTGATGCATCTGTTCACCAGTTCCTTCTTACTGCAGCGTTTTTGCAGGTAATGACTGACCAGGAAGCCCCCGACGCCGGCCACCAGAGCCACGGGGACGGCCACCAGCAAGTGCTCTGAGGAGAGAGACGCTGAGAGTGAAGATTAACATAATATCTGCACAAAAGGTCATAGTTAAATGCTGTTTATAGCACATTTAAAGACAGAGTACTGCAAGTGCTTTCCACATCCAATGCAAAATAGAAATAACACACAGAAATATACTAAATGGAGCGATAAAATCCCTAACCCCTCATTCACTACATAGGCCCGCACTATATAGTCACTATATAGTCACTATATAGTCACTATATAGTCGACTATAGAGTCACTGATTCTGTTGGCGATTCGGACACAAGCCACTACTTTCTCCGCGCTGCAGCTGCAGATATGTTTTTTCTATTTTATCGGAATTTATTTATTGTTACAAACGTTTATTTTATGAAACAGAAACAGAACGACTGTTTTGTCATTTAAATTAAAATTAAAACTATTATCACAAAAAAGGAAGAAAAAAAAGTCACCCCAGCGTGAGCTCAGAGACGCCGAAAGTCGGTCAGAGCCCGGTGTCCGAAGCGCCAGCAGATTGAGTGACTACATCTGCTAAAAGTTCAATAAACTCCGGGAATAAAGTGTTTCTGCGATAAAGACCAACCAGACTCATGAGACAGTGGAATATTTATGGATAAATACGAGTCAGATACGCTTTATTTCACATGGATTTTACATGAATGGCTTGGATTATTCGAGAGGAAGCTGTCGGTCATTTAACAGGCGCGTCTGTCCGACACGGCCAACTACACCTGTGTGGCCAAGAACATCGTGGCCAAGCACAAGAGCTCCACCGCCGTGGTCATCGTCTACGGATTTCCCATCAACCAGTGCTCCTCCTGTGACCAAAACAGTGAAGATGGCGGCCGCGACACAACAATCTTTCACCAAAGAAAAAAATTAGTGGAAAAAGAGTGGTGCGCACTGAATGGGTGCTGCTGCCGGATGCTCTCTCATCGAATGCAATTTCTCCATCTGTGAGATCAATAAAGTATCATCTTATCTTATCTTAAAGGCTAGCAGCTAACGTTAGCATCTTGTCACCGTAACCGTTTATATTTAGGTCGTTTATTCATGAGAAACACAAACACACGACTGAAACAGCTGATTTACTTCAGTCGTGTTGTTTAGTTCAAAGACCTGTCACTGTCAGGCTCTTCTCCGACTCTCGCAATGCATTGTGGTCTATATTGACCCGTTTAGCGACCATCGATGCTCACTACTTTTCGAGATGCATTGTGGGAAATTTCGAGTGGACTACTTTTTTCTCTCTGGACATTCAGACACCCCTACAACATGTGACCACTATATAGTCACTATATAGGGGATAGTGTGGACATTCGGATACAGCCCAGGTTAAAGGCGTGGATAAACATGTCGCGTGACTCACTGTGAACTCTACACCTAGTATCAGAAAATCCCTCCCCTATATTTTAACGGTCCTTCGAGCCGGATATACCTCCCCTTGTTTAGATGAATGACTTGCAGATGAAGTCATGTCAAACCCTCCTGCACTGCACGAGTATAAAGTCGATTTCTCCAGTCTAAGCCACAGAACGGATCAATAGAATTTCACCTACCGAAGAAAGAGAGTCCAGTCACTGACCTCGCCCCATGCTGTCCAGAGTGGGGAAGCCGAGACCCTCATAAGAGAACCTGACTCCTTCCCATGGTTTTAATGGACAGTTAACACAAAAGAAACAAAGAGAGAACCCTGAAGCGCGACCACACACTTTCCACCAAAGTCGTCCACTCCGGTCAAACCCTATTGCTCCTTCTGTGAGGTCACCCACTTAAGGCGGTGTGCGGCCGTCAACAAAGCTCACCAAAGACCAGCTCACAGACTGCAGGAAGCCCCATCAAGCAGCCCTGACACCTGTGCTAAAGTTGTCACCAAAATCCTTACGTTACATGAGATCCAACGCGAGGCCCATGCTCCCTCAGAGCGGCAAACACTCCAGTTTGAAGACGGGCTTAAACAAGTCTAGTGCCACATAGTCAACTCTACACCTAGTATCAGAACTTTCCTCCCATATGATCTACAGCAGGGGTAGGCAAGTTTGCGTCACGGAGGGCCGAACCTCACCATAGCCAAAACACAGAGGGCCGAACCTCACCATGGTCGCCTAAAGTTAAAGGGGGTGTTATGCAAAATGGACTTTTTCAAGCTTTCCATCATGTTATTATGTCACTCCCTCATTAAAAACATGCCTGAAGTGTTGCCTTGGCACATATTTTTGAGTCATCTGTAAAAACTCTGATGGCGGCCATTTTAGGGATAGGTTTGCCTGAGTCCTCCTAGGAACGCCCCCACCTCCTGGAGACGCCTCCGAGCTTTCGTCACCAGCCGAGTAACCAACCACTGCCCCTCAGCAGAACCCCTCCCCACACTGATGCCACAGACAGCGTGTGGAGGGGGCGTGTCGGAAAGGCTCAGAGGTTCTTAAAGAGACAGAGGCCTATTTCAAGACATTCACTACAGCCATTTTGAGAGAGACATTTTATACAAGGCAGTTATTCTAATTTACTGCATTTACAGACCAACAGAAGGTTTGCTCATCATTGTAGTGTGATATAGACTGGTGCTATGGGACTGAAAAAAGCATAATACCCCCTCTTTAAGAACCATTTTGCGCAAATGCCAATGTTTTACATCAGTGGTTCAAAAGTGGTCCGGCTTCAAGACCCGCCATTACCTTAATGACAAGCTGCGACCCAAATAAAACTATACTTTGTCATATATTGCATAAAATATTGTATTTACCACATGTTTTTATTGAACAAGCCGTAGATTTGCTTTTAAAGACTGAAAATTATGATCAAAATAACCCAATAACATTCATTTTAAAAGACTCCAGTGTGTTTCCGTGTAGTTTCACCCCACTATTGAGTCCCGACCCACCAGTTGAGAACCACTGTTTTACATTATATATGACCAAGTGGAATGTTCTGCAAGGACCTTTTCAAAAATACACTATAAAAGATACTTTCTCACATTTTTAGAGTACTTTAACAGATATTTGATCCCTTATTTGCATAATAACATTTCTCCAAATCACATTGGGGGCCAGAGGACGGGTGCACAAAACTCCCCCTTCAAACCACAATACAAAACATGCACAATAGGCCAAGTTAACATCTCTGTAGACCTGACCAAACCTAGCTCAAGCAGAGACACTGGACATTAAATCACACCTTAATCCTAAGTCTACCCTCGCTGTGTATAATTCATTCTGCCTCAATATTGGCTTGCCACTGCACCCAGTAAGGCAAGGCAAGGCAACGCAAGGCAAGTGCATTTGTAGAGCACAATTCATACACAAGGCAATTCAAAGTGCTTCACAGTTGTATAAATATAAGAAAACAAATAGAATCAATAAAAACATCAACATAGAATTAACCAGTTACAGTAAGAGGCAAGAGTGCAGATAAAATACTTTCAGTTATTTGCATTTTTAAGTCTTGTTTAGATTCGTTCTGTCTTGAGCACTATTTTTCTTGCTCGTTCACACAAAGTTACCTAACCTCTGTTTTGTCGCTCCTTCTCTGGACATCAACATAAAATTAATCAAATACAGCAGTGTTTTTCAACCACCACAACCACTAGTGTGCCGTGAGATATTGTCTGGTGTGCCTTGGGAAATTATAATAATAATAATAATAAATTGGTTTTATATAGCGCTTTTCTGGACACTCAAAGACGCTTTACATTGCACTATTTGTTCACTCCATACTCGGTGGTGGTAAGCTACTATTGTAGCCACAGCTGCCCTGGGGTAGCCTGACGAAGCGAGGAAACCAGTCTGCGCCATCGGCCCCTCCGACCACCACCAACCACTCACTCACTCACTACATTCGCTATAGGCTTCCTGGTGTTACCAAACGGTCTCCCATCCAAGTCCTGACCAGGCCCTTCCCTGCTTAGCTTCCAAGGTCTGATGGGATTGGGCATCGCAAAGGCGGTGTGACAATTTCACCTAGTTGTCTTTAGTAAAATAAATTCATTATTATCCGCAAATAATGTACAGTTTTCGAATGTCTGTGCCCTCTAGTGTCATGGCAGAGTAACCATGTAATACTCTTCCATATCAGTAAGTGGCCACAGGGAGCTCATTTGTGATGATCAATGTCATTGTGGCGAGCGAGACTATACGGTGTTCCTATTCGAGACACTTTGATGAGAACGACTGAGTATAGGCTACAGAGTTACTTTTTTTTTTTTACATTTTCTGCTGGTGGTGTGCCTCGTGATTTTTTCAATGAATATGTGCTTTGGCTCAAAATAGGTTGAAAAACACTGAATTACAGTAAAGGCAAGAGTGTAGATAAAATACATTCAGTCATATGCACGGGCAAAAAGAACTGTTTTCAGCCTGGATTTGAACATTGTCAGAGTTGTCAGTACTTCACCCAATGCGCATTGATCTTTTTTTTTTTTAATCATCAAACTACTTTCTTGCTGCGTCATGTTTGTTGACTCACGAGGTGAACACACTTCAGCGTTGGCCACCGGGCAGTGTGTGACCCCCTTTCTTTCGGTCCAAGGAGGGGATTAGCGAGGTCCACTGAGCATCACATGATGTTGGGTCCCAAGACTCAGGCTGTCAAAGTGGATTTTCACGTTCACCGATTAGCTAAAGACAACTGCACCGGCGCAATGTAACATAAGCACGGTTATAAACGCAAATACCGCAGCTTGAAATAGATGTTTCGAGAACGCAGAAATGAGGCATCGAAAACGGTGTATCGAGCAGGCTAAAGTTTGAAGGCTGTGGCCGCAGAAGTGTCAAAATTAGCATGTGGCTAAACGCATGCTAACTAGAAGAAGTAACGTTCCTGCGAGCTAAAATAGTTACATACTTAAAAGCTTCCTTGCATATAAATAGCGAATGCATTTCCAGGGCAATACGTGCGAGTGGACTTTGTCAAGGAACTATCTCTGGATTTGTTGACATCAGGCTAAAGGTAATTTTGGGTCAACTCTCTCGCGCATCAAGTTACAAAACAAAGCCGTTCTCCTCGCTTTTCTCACCAGGTTTTGCGGCATTTACCTTTGGATATTCTTAGCCCGGAGAGCTGAGGCACCGCGGCTGAGGACATGTTTGATCGGGACGAACTCGCTGTTGTTCCTGAGCTCAGAGTTTGTGGAGAAGTAGCAGCGGCGCAAGGTCAAAACAGGAGCCTTATGTGAACCCTCCTCCGAGCGGCGACGTGCTGCGTAAGCGCGGGACAGCCAATCAGAGCAGAGACCGGAAGTAATCCTCGAAGCCGTGTCAAAAAAGTACAGAAATTAGAAATAATAATAATACATTTAAAACTAACTCGCTGGAAGAATGAGCTTGAACTTTTTGAAAATCTCTACAATTAATAAAAAAAAAAAAAAAATATTCTTGAACTTGAATAATATTTACGATGCTTTTCACGCTGCCCCTAACTTTTTTTTATTTTTTTATAATATTTTTTATTTATTTATAATTGCTACCGACTTTGACAATGTACGCAAAGAACCGTGTTGCTTGTATTTGTTCATTGCAATAAAATAAAAATAAAATAAATAATAAAAAACAAACCCATATTTTTCCTTTTTTAAATGAGCTGATGTCCTTACATTTCTAAAATAAATAGATTTGCCTTAAAATCATGTGAAAAAATGTATATAGCGGAATCTGTATTTTTGTTGCTGTTGTGTCTGTGCTGCTTGAACTTTTTCATTGTGTGTGCAGTTATTTGTTCTGCCATTAGTAAATAGCTAATGAAAGTTGAAGGTTTGTTTTTTCCCCCCCCACAATACAAAACAATTCCAACGTACAGGCTGCCTAATCTATTTAACCTCTTAACTCCCGCCTGAACAGAGAACATTTTCTCCAGTTCAGCTTTACCCAAATCCTGTAGGCCAGTGTAACGCCTTACATGAAAGCCAAGATCTGCAAAACTCATCTAAATGGATCTTTTTCCTCACGTCATCAGATTTTTTTTCCATCATTTTTTGGGGGGTATTCAACTCATTTTTGTAACTTTTTTGTAGTTTTTTTTCATTTTTTTCACTTTTTGTGACATTTTTGTCATTTTTTTGTGACATTTTTGGCACTTTTTCATCGTTGTTTTCGTCTCAGTTTTGTTGCTATTTTCACACC